>NC_139234.1:59731528-60087583 GCF_977018435.1 Lepisma saccharinum | reverse complement strand
ACTGGGAAAGCAATTTCTTTTGTCTGTGACGTTTCCGAAATATTGCGTTCTCTTAATCTAAATTTCACATCGATGTTAATTCCGTTCATATGGTAAAGTTTGCTTCACACAGTGAAATAAAATATGAAAACTGTAATAAACTTAAATATATTGTTTTCTAATGAGCACACCAAAAGCAAAATTGATTTTCTTCACGAAGCCAAAACAAGCAATATTTCAGGATACCCATAGTGAAATAACATTTTGCGGATTATTTCTTGTGTAATAGCCAATCAGTACAAAGATCAGATTCTTTCAAATCCAGTCATGATTCGTTAGCATTTTAACCTATCTGAATATAAAGTGAACTTGCAAATATACAGGGTGTCCAAAAATGATTACCTTGATTTCATAATGTTCTTACTCTTTAGTGATTGCACTGATTTTGGTTTTTCTTTTGCAGATGCGTTGGACAAAGCGTCGAGTTTTTCTGACTGTGTGGAATTAATATGCAGGATTGATGGAGAACAGGGTTCTAATCAAATTCAGTCTCTTTCAAACGATAGTTTTAGCGAGTAACATTCTCTTTAAACTCACCTGGTTCTTATCCAGAGAGAACGTCTTTATAATATTAGTTAATGAAGCTCTTTCCATCACGGATCATCTAGGTTACATGTACCGTCAGAACCAAACATGTGTTGTACGAACACATTTGTACTTTCCATTACATTCGAGCTTTCAGTCTCGTAATTAATGGACAATATATGTATTGGTGTAGGGAGCCCTTGTGCTAAAAATATGTTCCTAGGCTTATAGTACAGGAACAGAGATAAAGCTGTTTCCTCAGGCAATTTACAACTCAATTTTGATCGTCACTGTACAAAATTTGGTGTGGGTTTCATAACAAAATCAAAAACTGCAAGCCCCCGTAACTTATGTTAACCTAAGTTAACTAAAGTACCGTACTTTCGAGGTTTAGTTTTCTCTACTAAGGACACGGTGACAAAAGGGCAAGAGATGGGGAATAAAAGTTTTTGGTTCACCCAAAAATTCCATTACATTTTGGTTTTTCAGCAGAAGAACGATTAAAAAAAAGATCATTATGAACTGAAAACTATAAAGACCGTCTCCTTCCACACGTTAAGCACTGTACCAAATGAGATGGGCAGAAATAGAGAACAATTTTCTACTCACCGAAGATACACACGAACATTCCCGTCCGCCCCTCTGCAGCATCCACGTAGCATTAATAACGTCCAAATGGAGATCGTATCCGATGAAAGCTTCCTAGAAAGAAGAAAGGGAAAATTCAACCATTTCTTTTAGCAGCATGTTATAAATTTACATACGATCAAAGGTCGTGAATTTGTAAAGCTTCTTTCACGTTCATCCAGGACATTTTCAATTAAACCTTCCCTGAACAGAGCGAAGAGAGAAAGGGGGCTAAAGAGAAAGGTAGAAGATATGATTTTAACAGTCATGAATTCATCTCCTAATGCTCATTTGCTGAAACCCGTCTAAAAGCGCCGTGGGAAAGGGCAGAAATTTAATAAAAAACATATTTTCATGAATCATGAACAGGGTGCATTATTGCGTAAAGTGTTCCTAATCTTTGCTGATGGAAATACTTTTGTCGATTATCAGTATGAAACGAAAAAGGGGGCGAATACCGTAACATTTTGCAACATCAGCATTTGATCATAGGCGTATTCATCGGGAGGCAATGGGAATCACTTGCCCCCTGGAAAACGAGTAGTGAAAAAATCATTCTGCTCATTGTGCGTTTTACGTGGGGAATAAAATAAATGTTATTCCGTTTTTAAATAATTCAAAATAAAGTATTGCCCTCCATGGGACAATGTTGTTTGCCCCCTGGAAAAATATACATTTCTTTACTCACCCATGGAAAATGTCTGGGTACGCCCATGCCTCTGATTGATCCTCGTCCACAAATTTCAATGAAACTTCAATAATATATTCATGAATGGCATATGAAGTAATGCTTTATCAAATGCTTTTGAAAATTTTTATGGTGAGTGTTCGAATTTCATTAAAAAGAAACCTTCCCTTTGAAGTATAATATCCCACATACTAACACACTTGATACTCGATATACTGGCACGACCTTACCTAAATGTTGTCCACATATTTTCTTCTGCTCGTCAACATTTTCCAACTTAACTCATTATCGCAAATACTAAAAGACCCGTCCCATCTCAGAAACAAACACAATGGACCTTAACTTCATTTTTGCTGATAGAAAGGACAGAAAATGGCTTTCAATATTTGAAAAAAACTGTATTCACTACATTATTCAAGAATTGTTTCATTAAAGACAGCAGAATTGGAGCAGGCAATGTCGGAGAATGGGATAAACATTATTCAGACAATGATTTATATGTGACCTAATGAATTTGCTCACAAATATGTGTTTCCAAACACACAAAGAAAGAGGAAAGGGTAAAATAGAGGAGAGAGAGAGAAGATAAACAGAATAGTGAGAATGAAAGCGAAAATGAAGATAGGAATTTTTTATTTTTTTTATTTTACGTTTCTTCTCTGCATTTTTGGCTAATGGCAAATATGCGAACGGGAGCAGGAGATAACAAAAGATACGTGAGAGAAGAGGTACAAAATGTATACGGGGAGAGATATAAAAGGCAAAAAGGATGGAGAAAATGAGATAAGAAATGTAAGAGGTAAGAAGAGAAAGAGAACAATGGAGGAACATTCTCTTCAATTTTGTATCTTTCTTCTAGAGAAATCGATAATTCATGCAGTACAATTCGGTTCCAAAAATATCCTTAATGAATAAAATAAACTGATTTTCATAGCATCACTAAAGTATTTAGAAACTTCATCTAAATTCAGAGCAGTGATTTATGAATGTCGTGGCACAGAAATATCCCTACATACATAGAGCGAGCATTTTCCTCCACTGCACAAATCAATTTTCTCCAAATTCACATAAGAAAATGAATAACTGTTGTAGGATGCATTCCAAGTTGCGAAAAAAATTGACATCTTACATTTCGATCGTAAGTTACATCTTCCATTAGAGAGAGGAAGACGGAGAAAAATGCAAACTTTTCGCATATATTCTTCGAGAATCTCCTTTAAAAGGGCAGTCAGCGTTTTATCCGTGCGAGCGAAGCAGTAATGCGTTCTTTGCCAACTTGAATGACTTCCAATAGATGGCGAAGCGAACGCTATTGGTTCTTGCTCGTCCACAGAGGCTTGTAGGGATGGACTTTCCCCCCAGTCGGGCAAGTTGAAACGTGGCTGGAACCTTACAGGTACACTCAAGCGGCAATAAACGAAAGGAGTCGATTCTGGTGGAAGAAACTTGAATGCAGAAGGAAATCTCACTCAAAGAGTGAAAGGAAATGTCTTGAAAATAGATCACCACAAAACCCAACGTCAACTTACATAGGTTGGGTTGATGTGCGTTCGACGCGAGATGGACGTAATGATTCGTGGCATGTATTGCGTACATTAGGTGCATCCGTGTCTTGATACATTCATATCAGACCTGATGTTAAGTTTGTTGATATATATGGGTTGTTACGCTAGTGCGTGCTTCATGCATATCTTTCAGAAGATTAGTTTTCGTAGCTAAATCGGGGCGAGGGTATGTGTTAAGAAAGGGAATATCATGACGCATGATCAATTAGGGTTCATATGTCCAGGGCCGCCAAATTTTCAAAAACATTGTTCAGGCTCAAACATGAGTTAAAAGTTCACCAAAAATCTCATAATTCCTCTCTTCCATGAAACATGATATTAATAACGCACCCTCAATTTATTTAGAAAAATTTGTCATTTACTTATTTCAATAAGCAATAAATCACGATAACAAACATAATATTAATAATAGTAATAACACGACAAATTATTGAATGGTCTCGCGTCACATGGACCTCTACACGTTGGCGCCACTGTATGTGTCTTAAATTGAACACATCGAATATAAATCATCAACTTCCGGCTTACATTAAACCAGTATAAAACAACAGTTCTTGTAACCAGATTTAACGAATTACTACATTTACACAGTAAATGCCAAGTCATAAATCACAGTTATGAACTTCAAGATAATATTAAACCTCTGATTGCTTTTCTACCATGAAAAGTCTACCCACAAAATGTTGTAACATTCCTCAGTCGAATTGTGTTAACTAGTTCATTAGAACTATAATTTATCTAATATAATTCTTGAGCTTTCCTGGAGTGGCAAATGATGAAGAGGTTTTCTTGGGATATCAACCATATTCGGGAATCAGCTTGTTGATATCACGAGAAAACCTTTTCACAATTTTTCTAGTTTCGTAACTTGTTACATGAGGTATGGATTGACGAAAACGTACATAGCAGGTGTGTTGTAGTTTGTAAGATAAAACACTGAAATTGCCACAAAATATTCAGGTGTTCCAAACTTTTGAGCTTCCATTGGAGTGTTTGCAATGTTTGCTGATCAAAAATGCATTGGGAAAAGTTCACGAGCTGAACAATGAACTAGCGGACTGAAACCAAAGCAGAGGATAACACTCGTTTGCAGATCGGATTACTATACCTACACACTTGGTACGCTGAAGAATCCATCAACCATATTGGTTATGAATAGGGAGCGGAAGTTGATGACCTAAAAAATATAGGTATATGACCTATAGAATGTCCCAAAAAATGGGGAAAAATGACGTAAAAATGCAAAAAAATGACCATTAATTTTGTTAGTTTCAGGTTAAAAATTGAAATGAAAAGGAAATTAAACAAAATGCAATCTTGCTTTTAAAAAAAGCCACCAAATGATACCACATACACATTCAATCAAAATATGCAACGAGGATTTCCAATAGAAACAACCAAATAATTTTAAAACAATTTAATGAAAAGGTCGTTTACACTGAATAAATTGGTAGATTTCCCCCGACACAAAAAAGACTGTCACCAGTTCAGCATTTCTTTTGCTCGTAAATACAATCGTGCGAGATATAGTCCTATGTTCACCTTGGTGAAAAGACTCAAGAATATTACCAAAATGAAAGAAGTGGCAAAAATTGACGAAAGAGTACACCGAATATTGCGAAAAATGACGTAAAAATGCCAAATCGGGGAAAACGACCTAAAAACCTGAAAATTAGCAAAAAATTCACTTTAAAATTACCTTTTTTGGGTTCTAGACGAAGTGTAATATTGTGTATATCGTGTCCGAGATGTCAGAAGAAAGATGACGCTTCATCAACTTCCGCTTCCTAGTTATGAATATCGTTAATAGACAACAGCTGCCTCTTTTCACGCTCTTACTGTAAAGGATTCAAAGTACTCTTTCAAACAAGCATGTAAAGAAATCCGTAGAAGAAAGCAGCGAAGAAGATAAACGAAATCCTCTACTTAGTTCCCTTTGAATTTCATCTAATACCCTTCCTTCAGTGCATGCTTCATTGTAAGTGACACTCCCGGTACAAACTTTCAATAATTCCTGCACGTGGAACGTCCCGAGAAAATCTCCTTGTGCTAATAGAGTGTCAACCTCTCCACGGACCTGTCATTTGCCAGAGCTTCCAAGAACGAGAAAAATCCAAGAAAGCTGACGTTGACGGCTAATTTCTCCAATCATTTGGGATAATGAGCATCTGCTTAAATGTTCAGCTGACGAAGAGAAACTTTTAACGCCTATTTCTTCATATTTTTTCTCGTTCCTGTAGTAGTAGGAGGAGCAATAACTTGTAACTGTTTGAAGATAAGTTTAGTAATGTCACTATTATTCTTGCAGGTTTTCACTACTCTTTGATAACTGAAGTTAAACAAACACTTATACAAAAAATACTAATATTAATAAGAAGTAAGTGTACCTAGTAGGAGGTACCTAAAAATTAATCCATCTTCCACACAAGAGAAAATCAATAATCCGTCACAGCTGGAAAAAAAATTGAGACATTGCAACTTGGAGATCATAGCACGCTACATGAAAAGTTTCTTTCAAAGTTTAAGTTAACTCTATTCTCAGAATAGGCTAATCGGAACTGAACCTAAAGTTCACAGTAGGATCCGAAGTACTGTGCAATATGCCCGAGGGATCGAATCCGGCACTTGTTGATTAAAAGCCGGCGGCAATCGGGGGAGGCCCAGTAATGTTCAGGAATATATGATTTGCTGTGGTATGATCTTTGAATCCCTAAGATCATTTTCATATAGAGCAGTGTTGCAAATCATTTGAAAAGTATCCTTATGTTACGGTTCTTAGCTGGCACCGTACCTAAAGATATCAGTTTTTAATTGTTTTATTGAATGCAATGCTCGAATTTCAAGGAATCTCTTTAGTATTTTTAACTTAATTTTAAATCACTTAACTTCTATCTTTTTTCTTTCTTCCCAGTTCTGTCTTTTTCTCAAATTTTGGTTACTTTACGTCCCTCTTCTATTTCTGTATGCTAATCGCAACGATGACAATGAATCATGAAACTGATAAGATAGATGATGGGATCGCATCCTTCAATCATCCATGATTAGAACATGCGCCTCTTGACTTTGAAATACGACTCTAGCCACTACACCACATGGGCTGTCTTTGTTTTAACTAAAGTTCCATGCGGTCCAAAACCAGTAATCCGCATATAATTAGGAGATGTTGAGGGAAATGAACTTTTGTTTTTTGAAAGTCCATTCATTTGTCAAACAAATTATATGAAATATGGTTGAGTTTTTGTTTTATGCCCGCATTATGAACAGATAGGCTAATCGGGACTGGGCCTACAGTTTAAAGTGGGATCCGAACCACCATGTGTTTCCATCGGGTATCGAACGCGGATCTTGCTGGCAAGCAAAGGGAATATGATTTATTAGCTCTAAAATAAAGTAAATAAACCACTAGTAACCTCATTGCCAAATAAAAAAGTTCCACCTTTAACGGTTTGCGTATTGTGTGCGTACTTATTCTTGGCTCTAGCGGAAACGCGTCCAATGAAGTTGTGAATTCCTTTACGTGATGGGGCACAACCTGTGACTAATATTTCTTTACCTACGCCGTCGGTTAGTCAGCATTGGAGACGAAGCTCTCTCCAAACGCACATGGCAAATTGGCCAAATTCCAGATGATAGCCGTCCGGGCGCATGAGTTGACGCTCGCGTGAACGTGTGAAATAGGACCACTCCAAGCATCGAACCGAGAGCGGCGGGAGAGAAGCCAGCGTGTGGGTGGATGTCGTCAACATGGTCAGTTTCTGTATGAGCGAAACAGCCAGGCACTCAAAATACTGGAAACGATCCAAGCATTTTATAAGCAGACAGATATTGCGGCTCTATCTGTTATCACTGTCATGATTGTGGGTTAGTTCCCCCAAAATCATTTCTTCCGACTGCATGAATGACTAATGAAGAAG
Source organism: Lepisma saccharinum (assembly GCF_977018435.1). Lineage (NCBI taxonomy): Eukaryota > Metazoa > Arthropoda > Insecta > Zygentoma > Lepismatidae > Lepisma > Lepisma saccharinum. The sequence continues at coordinate 60,080,225 of NC_139234.1, read as the reverse complement.
TTACACACGAGAACCTAAGAGCATATATTAGAGATTTCCATAACGATTTATAGCAGCGGTTCTTGAACTTTCCTAGACCGCGGACCCCCTTCAGAGATCACTCGCCCTCGCGGACCCCCAAGAATTAACTCAAAGTTTAAGGCCCGGAATTTGCATCATACATATTTATATCTAGTGTTTCATCACTGATTTTCACCATTTAAGGAAGGGAAAATTAAATGAACGCACACATTTTATTTTTATTTGTATTTTATTGTAATGTTAAATGTAGCAATTACATTCAATTAATCAAAAGTATATAAAATACAATTTTTGTATTAATAATGAATACTAACAAGAGATGACACAACACTACTCGTTAATCTTATTTCCTGCAAGAGGGATGATGCTGCATTTCACCGACAAGTCGTGATATATCGGGCTTAATGGTAGAAACCTGTATCCTAAGTTCTGATTCTACATTTTACAAACGGTTTCTGAACTTGTTTTTAAGATAGATGAGAGCAGAGAATGATTTTTAACATAAGTAGGTTGTTACAAAATGCATTAATACTTTCATGACCTTCTTTGATAGTCCAGGAAAATCATCCTGTAAGCAAGCCCAAAAGTTTCCAAGTGTCTTTCCTTTGAACTGCATTATCAGAGCACCGTCCGTTGTTACCTTCTTCTGCTTCTGTAAGCCCTTCTACTTCATGCACGCTAACTGAAAATGGATCCCTTAACCAATTTTTGCTTGCATCAGACACAGGAAAATATTCTCTGAACGACTGCTGCAAGTGTTTCAAATGTTGTGCGAAGAGCGACTTGTCGTTCTCTAACAACTCTTCTTCAGTGTAACGAATAAAATGTGAGAAGTTTGGAAAGGTCTCCTTATATTTTCCATTCAGTATACGCTGACGCCACAACTCCAACTTTTTGATCATTTCTTCGATCTTGCCTTCAACTAAAAAGACGGTTGCTTTTTCTCTTTGAAGACTTGAGTTCAGATTATTTAAATGGATGAAGATATCTGATAAGTATGCTAACTTGACTAACCAGGAAAAATCATTGAAACGATCGCTTATCCAAGAGAAAAATTCTTATTTCATCTATCAATTCCCAGAACGAAGACAAAACTTTTCCTCGTGACAGTCAGCGAACTTCACAGTGAAGCAAAAGTTGATGATATTCACTGTCCATTTCTTTGCAGAGCTGCTCAAAAAGTCTTGAATTCAGTGACTATCTTTTTATGAAATTGGCAATTTTCACTGATTCATTTGTTTGTATGGTATCGTCTTGTATGGTATGTTCTGGTATCGTCTTGGCCACCTGTGTAAGAAGCAATGAAACCATGTTGCCGAAGGGGGGGATTTATTTTATTCGTCCTGCAAGTCCAGTAAGCCTTTCCTACATTGCTCGTGCTCCATCTGAGCTAACTCCAACGCATTTCAACCAGTCCATATTATGAGATATTATAAACGCGTTTAAGCTGGCAAATACTTCTTCAGCTGTAGTGTGCGTATCATGGACACAGACATCACAACCCACATGTCGATCACTTCTATTTCAAAGGTTATTTATTCCTGTTGTGTGCGAGCATCAAATAGGAGATGAAGAGAAAGTCCTCGTAAACACTTTTGAGATGTTCATACCTAACGTAGCACATCAGCGTTACTTTGTTTGTAATGTCTGTGCTTTCATCCAGTACCAAAGCAAAATAGGGGGACATGCGAACTCTTTCTAATAACTGCTTCTTAATATCTTCGGACAAACTGACGATTCGCTTCTTAACGGTATCATTTGACAACGGTATCAAAGAGAGATCTTTGGCAGCTTTTTCACTGATCAATGCAGAAACCATGATTTTTGCAGCTGGTAATACAAGTTCTTCAGCAATTGTGTGAGGTTTTCCAGTTTTTGCTATCAGGTGAGAAACTTCAAATGACGCCCTCACGTTATTCTCTTTGTTGCACCCACTTGTAGACCTTTTCACAGTTTTCTTGCTTTCGCGAAGCTCCTGCTCCTTACTTCTAAAAAAGTCAATGCTCTTTGTGATGTGTTCTTTGTGTTTAGTTTCAAGATGCCTTTGCAGTTTCGATGGTTCCATGACTTCATTGGACAATACGTCATAACATAACACACACTGTGGAAGTTGCTTGTCTTCTGGGCCTGAACACGTGAAACCCATTCCTTGCTGTAACGGCGGCACTTTCTACGAAGACTGGTAGGTTCACATTACTTCGAACTCGACGCACCCTTATCATCGGAATCTGCACTTTTTCGTTTCAAATTCAGCCAGCGGTCCATCTTAGGTCAGAAGTCACAAGCATAAAATTCACCGCGGAAATATCGAGATGTAACTTTACCGTTACCCGACAATATGCAAAGGCCCGAGCAGAAACAACTCGCAATTACTTGAGAAGTCTTCGCTAACAATCGTAGACTGACTCGGATGCGAACGCCGCAATCCTTTTATACGCGACTTTCTTCGAGAACACACTCCAAAGGACGAGAAAAATTCTTGAAGTAATACAAGACTTTCCGAGGACGCAAACATCACAAGATTCTGAATAGCTGCGAAGGCGGCTTTTGTTTGTTCGCGCTGTGGAGCAAAGTCACGCGCGAAGCAATCCGGGCCAAACAATCAAGCGTCCCCCCAACAAGCACAATCCCAGGCAGTTCTCAAACAAAACATGCGTGCTGTTGCTGTGGGAACTGGCGATACTTAGTCATGCCTACGTTTTCGGCTTATCTACTTCAATTTATTTTACCTCAGTAAATAGACACCGTAAATTTGTATAATTTTCGTTCTCTCATAATTCATTCTTAGCATTAAAGAGTAAATGCTCTGGGAGGGTTTCGCGGACCCCCTGAGAGGGTCTCGTAGACCCCATGGGTCCGCGGACCACAGTTGAAGAACCGCTGATTTATAGCAAAGAAAGAATTACATGCACACATAGACAGAGGGATGGAGAAGAGAAAAAATTAGAGATAGAAGTAAAGACAGAGAACGTGACACAGAAAATCAGAGGAAGCGAAAAATAGAGAAACAGGAAGATGAAGACAGGTAAGATAAATGGATGCATGGGTAGATAAATATGTGAGCAACAGACGAAGAAGGAGAAATATATGTGAAGCACGCAATGAAACAAAAGAAGCTAGGGGAAAGAGGTAAAACATAGGTAGATAGAGAAACGGAGAACGAAAACAAGAGAAGTGGAGGAAGTAAAAAGGAAGAGTGGTAGAGAAAGAATGGAAGAAAATAGAGGAAGAAAATTGGAGATTGGAAGAGAACGAAATGTAAATGGAGAAACAGCAAGATAACGGAGGAAGAAAAAGGAAGAGTGGCAGAGATAGAAATATAAATAGAGAAACAAAGGAAGAAAACAGAGGAAGAAAAAGGAGAAAGTAGAGTAACACAGGAAGAAAACAGAGGTAGAAAATTTGATAGTGGGAGAGAAAGAAAGGAGAAAACCGGAGGTTCAAGAGGGAAGTGTGGGAGTGAAAGAAATGTAAATAGAAAAAAAAAACAGAAAACGGAGGATGAAAATTAAGAGTGGGAGAGAAATCAATGTAAAAAGAGAAACAGGAAGGAAATGGAGGAAGATAGGAAAAAAGGTGGGAGAGAAAGAAATGTATGCCAAAACAAAGGAAGGAAATGTAGGAAGAAAGAGAGCGTGAGTTGGAGAGAAAACAAGAGAGAATCTTAATAGCCATGACCACGGAAGACGAGCGAACTTGAAAATATTTTGCTCATCTCTGATCCACCCAAACAAAATTCTCTGTCGATGAAACTGTGGTTGTGGCATTTGAAAGTTTGAAATTGAAATTCTTGGTGTGGCAGCAATTAAGTCATTTTCACCCGAATAAAAGCTACTATTAATGCCTTGCCACTAGTGTTCCATTTGTGCTGCTTGTATTGAGGGTAACAGCCATGTGGTATCTTTGTTCGGAAGCCATTTTTTATCGCAACGATGTGGCAACATCGCAACATTACCAGCTACCAAATTCCACGTCCCGACTGTAGTAGCTAATATCCATTTTTCAAGTTTTGAAAACTCCTGTAGAGTGTGGGGGCGCAAGCTCCCTGAGAAAATATGGTTCTTTCCTCAAGTGAAGGTGATTAATTTGTGACGTATTGCCTCTCGCAGGGAAAAACAAACGCCCGCAAGGAGACTGCGGAAATTCTTATTTTTCACGTCTCTCGCTTGATGGCGCTGGCATCTACCAAAGCGGCACGCGTTGGACAAGTGCCCAATTGTTTGGCTGCTTGCCGTGGGCAATCAGAAAACAACAACAAAAAAATGCATTTAAATGTAGGTCAGTATCTCACCTTTAAGTCCTTCTATCCGTACTCTCCTGAGATGAATACAATATGTTTATCTCCGAACAAAATACCATGGTTATGTTTTAAGATTGATTGCTGCAAGATTACATGTAATGCAACCTCTAGTATCAGTACGCATTAATTCGATGGAAGATGTAAATCTCTCAAAGGTAATGCATGTTGTTTAGAGCATACATGTATGAATGCATACGTTACAAAATACGTTACAAAATTAACAGTAAAATATTGCGAGTCTGTATATTTAAAAAGATTTTAAATTAACCTTGTTTACCTTGGCAAGAATCACCACGACAAAGCTAATACAGGAGTAAAACGTTAGTTACTCGCATATAAAATATTATACAGTTGATGCATAAGTTCGTAGCGTTTCTTTTACAGTGGCAAAAGTATTTTCTTTGATACTGATTTGAGATGAACAAAAGACAAAGTAATCAGTAATATATTTTCCTTCATTGTCTATGACTGTCTACCAATGCTGGGCCAGTTTTTCAAATCAACGCCTGAAGAAATCAGCTAGTTCGGCGTTGAAAGCGTCGTCAAGCTAAGTTTGACGAGCATTTTCGTTACCAAAGGAGCTTCCTTGAAGATTGATGGATTGAGAGCTGAAAAGGTAGCAATCTGAGGGCGCAAGTTCGCAAAAAGTAAATACACAAACAAGCTCCTGGATAGCAGCTTTTGTCATGTTGGCGGAGTGTGGGTGCGCATCGAATGGCAGCACTTGATGCTGTCTTCCTGGTCTACTCGCTCATTTGGTTGTTTTCATTTAAAGCGTGCTGTATCCTGAACCTTACTAATGGAATGCAAATGTTGCACGATGGTTGAATGGTCACAGTCATTACATTTTGTAATTCTAGAGTCGACTGATGTGGATCCTCGGGGATTAAAGCGTTTAAACTGTCTGCATTATAACCCGATGGTTTTCCTGAAAGTGGAGAATCACTCAATTCAAAATTGCCCTTTTGTAATGACAAAACCGTTTTCTTGCCCTTCTTTCCCCGTACAAGGGACAAATGTTTCGAGCCACCTCCGCTGCCTTTGGTTCTCTGGAAGTGTTCGTTCTTTCCACTTGACACTTATTTTTCTTTAGCCCACAAATAACACATGTCTTCCTTCAAATCTGCAAAATTCGATTCGTATTCACAAGCACAACAATGCCACTCCAATTGATGAACATTAAACGATAAACAAACCCCTAGCACCGCAGTGTTGCCATACCAAACCCAAACGCTACAAACTTATGCATCAACCCAATAACGACACTGGTATGTTTAACACTGAAAAGAAGATATCTTTAATTCTTCTGACCATTTTAAATTATAGGCACCATTCACCTAGCGCGATGGCATTACACACCGCCAGCCACAGAAGTAGCAAAAAGACCAGAGAGTGACGTATTCGCTCACCTCTCCCTCTCACGCCAATAGCTCGGAGACCACTTCATGTCCTTCAGCGCTCTAAGCAGACCTTATGACCAAACACCAGCCTTCTGGACCGGTGCGATAACAAAGCGACAGCAAAGAGAACGACTCTGTGATCGAAGAGAAGAAGTAAACAAGTTTGCGCGGGAAAATCCGATTCTTTCTCCTAATGGCGGCCGGTTAAATGCTTCTGCAGATAAAAGCAGGGGCGTAGTCAGGATGTTTGTTAAAGTAGGGCTCAGTCTTCGATTTAAAAAGAAAACAATGTTGGAAAATTATTACAGGGAAATAGTACGAAAATAACAATTTGTTTTATTGATTGATTGATTTGGGTTATTTCACTTCACTTTCCTGCCACTTTTGGCTAATCGCGAAGTTGAGAATGATTCATTGATTTATTTGTTGTCTTAAGCCAACTTTATGCACAGAAAGGCTAATCGGGACTGGGCACAAAGTTTAAAGTGGGATCCGAACCAATGTGCTATGTGCCTCCACCGGGTATCGAACCCGGAACCGCTTAATTACAATGTGACGACGTTACCATTACGCCATCAGGGAGGCCTATAAAGTCGAGGATGAGTCATGATATGAAATTGATGAAGGGACACTTATAATGAACACACATGCTCAGGTCGGAATTCGAAAATGGGACGGATCCCTGTGCGATGTCGTAGTGTGTGTGATAAGTCACTCCGTCACTGAAGTCGGCTAAATAATAACAATTTGTAATTTCCCGATCACCATGCTTACAAATTGTTACTACTGTTTTTGTATTCCTAACTAACTAACAAATATATCTTCAATTGTCAGATTTGGTCTTTCTGAATTACGTCAGCACAATGTTATACGTCTCGGTTTTCCTGCGACCACGTTTATTTGCTCTGGTGCTTCGTTAGGCCTCTTTGGACAGATCTCAACCTTACCTCAGTAATGCATTCTTCACTACACCTTTAATATTTCACGAGGGGCCTCCTCCAGTCGTCACCGTGTAATCAAGAATTCCTGGTTCGATAGCAGGTGGAGGCACATGGCACATTGGTTCGGATACCACTTTAAACTGTAGGCTCAGCCACAATTAGCTTTTCTGTGCACAAAGAATCAAACTATTTCAGGAAGGACTATTTTTGGACATTTTGTGGGTAAACTTGACTTTATAACCCCTTAGACTACTGAAAAGTCTCGATACGCCTCTGTGAAGAATGATTTCGTCTAGTGGTAGGAAGAATTGTAGCATCATAATTAATGAAAGCGTTATTTTCAAGATCAGTATTGCATGTGTCACAAGGCTTTTTGCTGTCATCCTCAATGCATTGATCAATATTTGTAGAAAATTTGTGAAGATAATAAGGAGGGGCTCGAGCCCGGAAAGTCCATGCCTGGCTACGCCAATGCTTACGGGGAAAGCCTCAATAACGAGGTTGACGAGAACTGTAAACGGAAGGTTCGAATTCGCCTACCACCATTTTATCACCTGCCCCATTTTCTCTGTAATTAATTTATCATCAACCATTTCTTGATGTTTCGAAGTAAGAAAAGAGCCAACCCCCACTGTGGAGTGGTTAGCACATCGCGCTACGACGTTAGGGGTCCTGGGTTCGAATCCCGGCCTAGGTATGGTGTTTGTGAGTGTCCGTTCATCAATTTCATCATATCATCACTCATCCCCATCTTCGCAAATTAGCCAAAAAGTGGCACAAAAGCGAAGTAAAATAAACTAAATTAATCAAATCAATCAATCAAAATAGGAAAAGGTTCTAGATCTTGGTTGCAGTAAGTGAGGAGATTAACACTCTAACTGCTAGGCCGAATTTTGCATTTTCTTGTGGGAGGCCGGAGCTATGTTAATGGTGTGTGCACACGGTAAGTGTAATACACTTTTGTAAATGTCTTCTTCTCTAGGCCATGTGTATAATAAATATAGACACCCTGTAGTAACATAGTAGTTTCAGGCACACATTTGTATTCAAGGGAGCTATGTGTAAGAACTATACACGCTGCTTGCAAGATGTGTATCAATCTGAGAGACATGAGCTGCGATACGAGACGCCCTGTGTGTCAATTTGATACACATGGCAGATAAAGTGCTAAGAATAGGCCATTCCTAATGGTCATGAAATCTGCGTCTTTCCGTGCTGAACATCACTCACAATAAAAGCTACTAGTGGCTACTAGTGCTAACTCGAAATTCTATATGTTCCATCCTCACCGTCATGATGATGTCAATACATCTAAAGCAAGATCTTAAAAAAAGCAGTTGCGTAGCGTGTCGTTCCAGATCTTAGTGACGTGAACAATCAAGACCTATCAAAATTGAAACATAAACATACTCAGAATTCCGGGGGAAAAGTGCAAAATTGTAGCCCTGATAACACAAAAAAGATGAAAAGGGGGCCGAATAGGCGTGAAAGCTTCATGTTATAACCCTTCCAAGTTCTTCACGTTACTCCCACCAACGCATACATTCCTGTCTGACTTTCTCCCTGTGACTCCCGACACCGAATTCCACTGTATTCTCGTTTGACGGATTTTTAACATTATTTTCCCAGCATTCTTGTCGCTCTCCATCAATATCCCTCCCGAGATGAAAGCGACGCCATCGATTAGTCGATCGAGGATGCTCCAGTCGACCTCTTAACATTGTTCCCCGAATATCAACAGATGGCTCTCAGTCAAGTTCTTTTAAAGCTGTTTGGCAGAACTTTTGCAGTGACTGCACTGTATTTATTACTATCCTTGAATGCTGCATAATAATATATGCTCCGAAGATAATTTACACCTATAGATTTGAATGAACAATGATTCTAGGTGTCTAATTCTCAAATTCTTCATGTATTTGAGGTTAAGTTCTTAGATGTTAATGAGATTCACGTTGAAAAGGATTGGAGCTCTTGTCAAGGGGCGGGGGGTTAGGAAGAATTTCCCGTGTTGAATTCTTATTTCTGATCATAGGGTGACAATAGTTCCAGTTCTGACATTGTGAGTCCCATGTCCCGGGGAAATCCTAGTCAGGACGCCAATGTCTTGGATTCTTTCAAACTGGTCTCTGATGTTACGTTCCAACAACTGTGGGTGTGAGCGACTTAACACTGTGTCTGTAAATAGACACACGCAGATGAAGAAACGAAGTTAATTTACCTCAGCTCCTGTAGTCGGCATCACGGGAACTGCAATGGTCCTCACTGAAACCATCTCAGTTAGGGATAAAGACCTACTCGAACCACCGGATATAGTTTAGATCGATTTATTATGGCAAGTCGGTTTGTGTACATCTGGGTAGAAGGAGCGGGAGACTGGGAAATTTGGTATTTACGGATTTTAATGCGGTAACGTCTTAAATATCCACCTGAGATCGTCCTTACGAACTTTACTCAGTATAAAAACCTGCGGGGTGTGAGCGACTCAACACTAGGTCTGTAAACAGACCCCCGCAGCCGCGGATATTAAGAACCAACTCCTTTAGCAACGTAAATTTGGCGAATTTATACCCGTTTCCTGTAATCTCGAACACCTGTCTAACGAGTTATGAAGACAAAATCTTTCTAAGCTTTGACAAATTATCTAAACTGTTCTGATGCATCTTCTAAATTAACAAATATTTGTACATTAATAAGCATAAATTTTAATTATTCCGCCATCAGTTTCATACATAAAGGTTAGTACGTTAACATCCTAATTTTAATTGGCGTTCATTCATTTACGTTATAATAGTAAGTATATTGGAACAATCAAATCTACTCTTTTAGTCATAACAAATCTTTTAGTTTTCAACTTTTAAACTTTACACCGTATAAATCTTTTGTTTCTTTCTTTCTAATTGATTTATCAAATTTATCAAATTAAGCAAGGGCGTAACACTGACAACTTATAATACAGGGTGTACACAAAGTGTCTAACAAATTTTAATTATTAATAAATCAGAAACTAACAAAGATACAAATTAGCTGGTGGCAATGATAGATAAATAAACTCAAAATGTTTTATATCCTGTATCAGTACACTTCTATGTGTGTTCATTTTGTCACACGGAGAATGTCAAGACGATAATCGATTTTTTTCACACGTTCCGGTAAGCATGTCGACATCCACAGTAGATATCGGGTTGTTTATTCTGACTTTATTTTCATCACTTTTGTAAGATTCGTCAACATTGTTCGTCGTGTTTTGAACGAACGCTTGCCGGGAAGATGAATTTGACATGGTGGTCCGATTCCTTGGCCCATGATATGACCCGACAAAATCCCATTCAGCTTTTTTCTTTGGGTATATTTGGCAGAAATGCAGAGACGTCTCCTGCGGTGCATGCTGCGCATGCGTCAATTGTGGGAAAAAGGACAGCTTGCTCTGCGACGACATTAATGAGCATTTCTACATTCTAATTTCTTCATATAGGAGAAGTATTTAATTTACATGAGAGCGCTAAACTAAGAATATATTACATTTCTTGGATCTGAAGTGACGCATGCTTCAATTGTGGGAAAGTAATTATTACTTTCTTTCACTTCAGATCCAAGAAATGTAATATAAGCTTAGTTGAGCGCTCTCGTGTAAAATAAATACTTCTCCTATATGAAGAAATTAGAATGTAGAAATGCTCATTAATGTCGTCGCAAAGCAAGCTGCCCTTTTCCCCACAATTGACGCATGCGTTCAGCAGACGCCTCTGCAGAAATGTTTATGAGACAAAAGTGATGAGCATATGAACTGAAAGCCAGAAGTCTCTCTTGTGTGGTAAGGTTCTGTCTCGGGTTGTTACGTATGAACAAAACCTGGTCACCATAACAACTAGTTAGCATTCTCGCCTTTGGTGTGAGCGGTCAGGGGGTCGTTCACCGAAAATCCAGTGTTGTCCCAGTATCGTAGGGACAACTAAGGAACTGCTTGAAAAATTAGTAGCCGGCACCGAGTTGGACAGCCAGAAAACCGTCACGAAGGGACTCGATGATCTGGCCAAGAAGCTTGACAGAAAAAAGTTCTCAAAAGGTCGCAATTCAATTATTTTTAAATTCAATTTCACAACAGTGACAGCGCTTGGGTAATCATCTATCACTTTGTTCCTTAGTGATGAGAATGGAGAAACGTTCGATAGTGGAAATGGTTACAATAATGGAAGTAAAGTTAAGTAACTCTGTAAAAGCTGGTTTGAAGCCTCTTCCCAACTCTGCGAATAAAATATACCTTATTATTGAAAATAGAAACACGCAAGAAGGAAATTCATCCTTATTAGCAACTATAGTCATTAAAAGATTCGAAAGACTCTCTCTCCGCTGCGAAACAGCCTCTTACTGGAAATCGAACCCGGAAGCCTTAGATTACGAGCCCACGGCGTAACCGTTGTACCATCGGGAGGTCTCAAATGATTAATTCTGGTAAAATTGCAGATGGTGGTTCGTAATGTCTTCTTCCATTTTTCAACTTTTTTACGTCCTAAGTTTCTTAAACGCTTCCGTGTCAAGATTTAGCACAAATAACTATTATTAAGGGCAACAAATCTTATTTGACTGAATGTGCACTAGATTTGTGAAGTTGTGAATTTGATTATCGGGCTTATTGCCCATAACTTAATGAAAACTATGTAATTTTATGTGTGTGGGAAGTACCCGTGGCTTTACCTATCTACTGGAACTGTCGCAACACAAGCAATGTTTTCATGGGTGTGGTATTCGATTGATTTGGTTTAGTTTACTTCGCCTCTTTGCCACTTCGGCTAATCGCAAAGATGAGGATGAATGGTGATATGATGAAACTGAAGAAGGGACACCCACAAAGAACACACATGCCCAGGCCGGGATTCGAACCCAGGATCCCGATCCCTGGAGCCGTGGTGCGCTGTGCTAAGCACTCTGACACGGCGGACGGCGGTGTGGCATTCTATATTTTATATTGCTCGGTCTATGCAACGAAGTAATATTTGTCAAAATTTGCAGTGAGCGTCTTTCAACTGTAGTATTACTGGAATTAATTTCAGATCTTCCAACATATGCAGTTTTTAGTACATTTTTCTTCAATGCGCCTACTCACAGTGCACTTCATCTACACACGGAAATGCAGTACTACATACTTATCTGTTGGAACGAAAAACAATTTTCCGTTGGAGACGGAATTTTGATGCAAGAAGATCATACATTCTTGTGCTATTCTCTACGCTAGTCCAAACGAAACAGAACATAGCATCGTTGGGCTGAAATCGCCGCCCAACGGACAGGGGCGCTGCTCACAGTCACGATTCGCAACCGCGAGAAGCCCTGTCCCGCTCAGAGCTGCCATCTGTCGTTAGCGCTTGTAAGTAGAGCTGCAAGTGCATTGGGCGAGCGAACTCACGCCGAATCCCGGAGCCTGCGAAACCAATTAAGCCGGTAAGGCGATTACCAGCGTGGAAGGCGATATCGAGGCAGGATTAAGCTGGTAAAATTCACCTCTATGTTCTCCAAATTCCACGGAGAGAAGCTGAGGGTTTCATTTTTGGAGGAAAAAAGTGACAGTTATTGTTGTGGAATCTGACGTCATTTACCGGTGGTGCGAGCTCAAAATAGAGGCCGTTTAGTCGGGTGTATCTTAAGACTTGCGCGTTTAGGGTACGACAAAACTTCGTCTATTTGTAGCTGTTTTGAAACTCTGAAGCTCGAGTTTCTGTGGTCGCAGGTCAAATCTTGGCGGGTAAGATTTCTCATCAGTTTTCTTTAAGTTATTTTCTATCTCTTGAGTTAGTCGCTGCGATGAGGAAGAATGATGAGAAAAACACCTGGGAATGTATAGCTTTGTAAAGAGTTATACGTACTAACCAATCCCTCACGTTAGCCAGTTCTCGGCAGTTTTCCTCAGATACTTCAAGCAAATGCTCATTAATAAAGAACATTGACCCTTCGTCCAATTTCTTTTTTCCTTTTCTCTCAACTCAAAGCATAACAATACATATAGTGTTAAATAAACCTTGATTATCTTGTACGTGCAAAAAGGTAAACGAAAACAATCCTTTTGATTTTTAATGAACTAGATCGGTCAACCAAGAGAACCCAGTAGCCGGCTTGATGGCTTCCACCTCGCCAGGGAAAGTCCCGGGTTCAAGTCCAGGCATGTGCATGGGTGTTCCTTGTGAGTGATTCCCCCATGAATTTCATCTAACCATAACTCATCCTTATCTTCACTATTAGCCAGAAGTGGAAGAAATTGACGTCAGACATACATACTACACAATTAAGTACAAATTCCAAGTTTTGTTGTGTGTATCCTATAGAAAAAGGAAGCATAGTTATGATCAGTAGAGGCGATTGGGTGCCAAAACTGGGGGCAAGGACAATTTACTTTCCCTTGGTAGAGAAGGCTTAGCATATTAAGAGGACATAGGGGGGGGGGGACAAAAAGTGGAGGAACTACAGACTATGGTTAAAGCTAGAACCGTGTACAAACCTTTTGGTCACACCATAACTGACAGGTCTATCGTCAGCTTGCGGTAATACGAAAAATTGTCCGCTAGGTAGCACTGTGCCAATATTAAGTTAGTATTCATACGATCTCCTAAAAATTAACACCAATTCCCACCTGTATCCCGTTAGAATTAGTGCAATATCAATATCGATTGTCTGTTTGTTGTTGTATCCATATCTATTGTTGACAAAAGGATACCCGCTATGTTATATTACAGGCTAGTGTAGTGCATAAAATATTTTAAATAAAGATACAAAGTAAAAGCATCCTCTAAGTTGGAATTAGTTTGCAGTTGTGATCGATTTATTCACATGTAAACTACATTTATTTAAGAAACAAAGGGTTAGAAAATATTGCCTTTATCTCCACACGTACGCTCAGGAGAAATTGCCGTTACTAGGGGTTTATTGAAAAACACGCTGAAATTCCTATCCTACAACTCTCACTTTATCCTAAGAAACGACTTCTTATCTTGTCTTGATTCATGATGTTTACATTTAACTGATTTGTCTATCAAAGGGAAAATAAATTATTGGAATTATATATGCTTTTTAATGAATTCATAAAAACGGCATTTTGCTGATGACGGTACAAGATTGGAACGTACCCCACCTAGGAATCTAATCAAGTGGGCCACTTTATTAAGATCTATTTATTGAATATCCATTATTTGAACAGTCATATCAGTCGACCTTAATGTCTCATTCCATCCATCCTTCACCATGAGATATCTTCATTCGCGCTCTCTTCTCTTCTACATGCCAACATCTACTTTTCTTTACGCTTCTCATAGCAGCAGCTAGAAGAAGCCATTACTTATCTTCCCAATTATCATTAGGTTTCGCTGTATCAGCACGATAATCAACAACCTTGAGAGGCAAGAGTTATTTATTTATCAATAAAATTTCAGCTACAGCACAAATGGCCATTTTAGGCTGAAATTGTCAACAATGGAAAAAGAAATAACACAAAAATATTAACAAAAATTAGTCAAGATCGCACTATTATATATTCTATTATTTACAAACATTTTATTCTGATGGAAGACGGAAAGGGGTATTCTGTATTCAATGTCAACACTTGATGGGAGGTCTTTATATTGCGTGGAAGTCTGTAGAAGAGAGATCTTGTTTTGAATTTCAAGTCTAGGTTTTTCTATGTAAAATAGGTTTGTGTTACGTGTTGCGCATAGGTACTCGAAAGTGGAATTCCTGAAGGAGTGTGTGGCAGCGGATTTTGCCATTGACAATTTTGTATAGATAATAGAAGTTATTCTGCAAACGGCGCAGGTGGGGAGTCTGTAAGTGTAGTTAAGATACGGAGTTGAAAAATTGCGTAATGAGGGAACCCTGTAACGAACTGTAGGTAGGAAAAAGTCAAAGTTTGAATCGATTGTAGAGAGCTCAGTGGGACACGCCACTGGGGAGCAGTATTCTATTATTGGGGAAATGAATGACTTGAAGTATATGGTGAGGGCTGAGATGTCACTAATTTCAGTGAAACGATACAGTATACCTAAGAGAGACGCATAGCCTTTTTTGTGGTGCCTGTAATATGTTCCTCACATGTGAGCTTTTGGTCCAAAAAAGGCAAGATCTTTGTGAGAAGATACTGCTTGGATGTTACTCGACACTCCTCACCTGCGAGCTCGCCGAACCAGGAAAAGAGAACAGAACAAAGAACTCCAGAATGTGTGGTTATTAGTTTCTCGTTGTCTTCAATACATTCCAGATCTTATAGCCTCTCAAATATGATCAGTTAATGAGGAATTCCTGCATTACATGTGTGACATTCACGCATAAAATATAAGGTTCTAACAATTTTAAATTCAAGAAAATAATGGGTAACAAAAGACAACTATTATAATAATATTCCTAACAACAACAACTAAAATATTCCTAATGAACTGATTTCATATAATTTTAAAGTAGTTTGTGGTGTCTGCTAACGAATGAAAATAATCTTGAGTATGGCGACGCAGCCTGAATGCACGAAAAGCATTAACGAAAATGTAATAAGTGCGTGACGCTTTAAAAGTGTAGCAAAATTTGATTCCATTTGTCTGTGAATCATGTAGGCTACAGATGCTAATACTTTTCGTTGGGGAAATATGCAAATTATCTGCATTCACAAACCTTAATGCAAATAAAAACTAATAATTTCCAGATTAATTCATTTTGTTATTTACATGGAGCAGGTCCACTTTTTGTGGAATGCTCCTAATAAAGGTAAAGCTACTAAGATACATGGGTATGTGTGTTGCATCGTACCATGAAGGTAAGTAATAGCGCGGGGAGACAATGCCCCACATATTCTCGTTCTCTGCAATGTTGGAGGTGATATGATCAGCACCATGCTCCAGCTATCCTTAACCGCTCGAAATACCCATTTATTAGAGGCTGTGTTATCTCAGGTTACAATCAACAGAGTTGTTTACTATTAATAATAATATTTAAAGCAAGGAAGCTGTAGTACAGTCATCGAATACAGTGTTCCTGTGTAATTACGCAGCACTCATTTTAACATCTTGTACAATTAATTACAAAAGTTTACCAAGAAGAAATAGATACTAATAGAAATAAAAATCTACCTTACTTAGCAAGACACAACCGCCTGCAAACTTAATGATTTTGAAATTCCCAACGAACTATCTTGCAGATAACTATATGAAAACTTAGGATTCCTAAACAATAACACCCTGACCAAATCTTCCTTCCATGGCACAAGATAATTCCCGGCCACACGTTGTGGGAAATATTTAGTATCCTTGTGCAATGTTCGATTCTTCTCTGGCCAGTCAGGTCTACAGACTTTTCTCCTACTGAACATATGAAACCTGGAAACATCTTCCACGTCATTGGAATTGAGAGATATGTACATACTTGGGTGTACCTTCACATCACGGCATCACACAACTCTCTATGACTAATTGCTTGCTTGAATCTATGCATGCTATGCTGGAAGAGGTGTGGATCGGAGGTAGTACACCATTGTGCTACAAAGAGTCATGTTGATCTGATATACCAATCAATTACTTACATTGTCATTACCTTGCATTACAGTACATTAACCTCCCGACTTACGTAATACGCGGCTGACGCAAATTTGCAGTTACGTAATAAATCTAAAAAATTACAACTACTAGCGCGTATAGTCCACGCTTTTACTTCGTTAACGTCCAAGAACTGAAGAAAGTCGCCGCGATGAATGTGGGTGGGGATAAACAGCGGGCGAGTTATTTTCGTCCAATCACACTCAACCTTCAGCCAATGGGCGCAGCTGTCATTCTGCTCGTCTACTCAGTCACATGACTGCGGATACGCTGTTGCCGTACTTTGCAACTTCAATGTGGAGACCGTGGGAAGGTGCTTGTGCGTGGAGGGACAAGGTGGCGTAGAAAAGATGTGTGGCAACACTTTGCGTTGAATGTGATTGTTGGAGCTGGTGGGCGCGCTCCGTGGACTTCAAAGCCAGCCGGTCGTTAACGTAGCTAGCGCGTCGACTTTATGAACATGTTTGCGGATTTTGCGTGTTTGACATCCATTGCAGTATGCAACGACATACTGCAAGGATGTCAGTTTGTTTTTATATTCTTTTATATATTTTAAATACTTTTATAGTTTATATCCGAGTAAATACTACTGCATGATGTGTCATTTATATAATAATACTGTGTAAATAATATAGATATATATACATATAATAATAATAATAATAAATATGGCGATTTCTTACGAATTTACACTTAAGAAATTTACAAATTCGACTTACGTAAAATTCAAGTTACGTAAAGGTTAACAGAACGCATTACTTATGTAACTCGGATAGTTACTGTACGATATTGTTTTTACGAGACTAATTATCTCGATAGGGTTATGGAAACACGTGTACGTGCATATAATTCAAATAGTGAGTGGTGGAGAGTTGCAAGAAATCATTTCACTTCCAAAACTCTGTGTTTCATTCTAGCATGTTAAATCAACATGCGTCAGCTGAACGAATAGAAGCGAAAAGTAACATCCGCAATCTCTAATTAAGGGAAGGCAGGTGGAAAAAATATTTCGTCCACTTTCTAACAGATGGCTCTGCCTTCGGTACGGAATCGCTCCCTTGGTCCCTCAGGAACGGTAACAGATAAGTGGAGCGATTTTTGAGCAATCATTCTGGATCGTGCGATCATTCTTTGAGTGCGAGCTCTGTTTTGCTCCGACGTTCGTACAGTGGGATGATTTATCAGGAGTTCCGTTCGATAAAAAGAGAAACACAGGGTAACATATGGGGGGAGGGGATTGCAGCGTTGTGCCCTGCAGAGAATCAAGCCCTCGAGTCACGCCGCAACTAAATCAATGCACAACGCAAACAGAGAAAGAAAACCAGAGAAAAGAATGTGTTAACGTTAAGGCAAACAGAGTTCGTCGATGCCTGTTGGATTGAATCGCGCAAAAACAACAATGTCATCGGAAGCTTCACATGTTTTGACACCTGCAATGCAACATAACCGCATGGCACTCGGATGAATATGCTGTACATGTTACAATGTAGACGATGTTTCGAAGATTTACTATTGACGTACTCTAAATACGTTTTATGATTTTGCATTCTATGTTTGATAATGATCGAAATAGTTTCTAGGAAAACAATTTCGCATCCTTAATCTTCACAATATTTATTCTAGACCGCGCACACCACCGAAACTCTGAATATCTCCACCACATAGGTAAAAAATATGATGAACTTGCGTGTTCTTCATGAGGGTCTGGTGGCGGTACATATTGGTTCGGGCTGCAAGTCCATTCCCGATTAGTCTTTCTGTGCATAAAGTGGACTTAAAATCAAATTCAAACAAACTATCTCTTCGTAAGGTGCAGATAACGTACAACCTGACCAACAAGGAAACAGAATCTGTGTTCTGAGTTTATAATCATGTGGAGTCGCAGGAAAGAAGTTTAAGTGAGATGAAATATTGATTTGATACTTGAATTCTGAGTAAGGACTGGGACAGAAGCACGGTAATGTATTGTATGTCATCTCGTATGGATCTACATATCATAGGTATTTCCAGAATGTTATCTCGGGGTAGAAAAAATATAACTTTTGGTGACAGTGATAATCATATCTACAATGACACCTATTACAAACGGAAAAGGATTTGCAATATTTTTTTTAATACTTGGCATGTCTCACGATCTAAGATGCTCCTATTAAGACATCAAATGTGACTGCGTGAGGATTTACAACCTTTTGACAATGATGAACAATGAATGGTACTCAGAATTGTGAATGGACGTATATTTGGTTAGCAATAGAACTCCGCCCACTTCTCAGAAGGGAAATACTCATCTTAGTTTAAAATTTCACCACCACTGACTGCCGAAAATTCTAAACCTGGAACTCTCAAGGAAGCATTTGCAATTCTGTGGATGAAGAACAACGTAATAAGGTAACGTTTATACTTCTCCTCAGTGGATTAGCCATCTAGCCTTAATTGTCTACTAGCTACATGATAGCCCAGGGACTTATCCTCCGTGGATTAGACATCCAGGCTCGATTCTCAACTAGCTACATGACCGCCTAGGGACTTATTATTATCCACCTACTATTATTAATTTACCTAATAATAGAAAGTCTATCCTCGTAAACCCCTGTACGAATATCCAGCTAGAGAACAAGTAGCGAATTTTTAGCTCTCTGAAACAACATAGCTCTAATTAATTTAATGTGCGACATTGGGTTTATAATTCAAAATTTACACACACAAGTAAAGGCACTTTCTCATATTAGTTAACTTTTGACAATTTTTGTTATGACCCCTATCTTGCCCCGCAATCTTGAGAGCACTCTTTACATGCAAATATACAATTATAAGACAATTCTTACTGCAAGTAGTGACATCTATCGGAGCAAAAGTTGACAACCATGGTTAATGATCTCCAGTGCATCGTAGCAAGAAGCAACGCCACAAACGGTTTCTTCCAGCTTTAATAAAACAATAGCGGCCATTGTTGTTCTGTGACTTTGTTGTTGAGCGATGAAGCAGAGCGGGGGAAGCCGCCTCCGTACCAAAAAAGGACAATTACCGAACTTGCTGTTTTCGAGGACTTTTGTTGTTTGGAAACCGGAGAGGGAGAAGGAGAGACAAAAAGGTTTTCATTACGGCTGATAAGGCACGCTGAGGATGCCGCAAGAAAAACGGATGAGTCAACAGGAGAGGAAAAAAAAGTTAGAAGCTCATTAAGGGAGGAATCAATTCTCCCTCCTCCCCCCCTCGTAGTGTTCGAACAGCCCTTCTCGTTACGTTTCCAGGGACCCCCGCTACATAGTTCAACGATTCCTGCATCTTTGCTTACAACTCCCACATCTACTTAGAAACGGTTAGGAGTTGTATCTTGACTCACTTTTTCCTCGGTTATAAATATTTTAACCCCTACAACCGTGCTCGCAGAGATGTTCACAAATTTGCTTCGTGTCGGAAACCGGAGATGAAGTAATCCGCCCACCTTGTCGCATTATAATACTCTAAATGTTATTTAGCATTGGCTATATATCCCTGCAGTCAGATACGTGTCAATACTTGTGATTCTATTTTCATTCTATGTTTTTCTGCCTCTTTAAGAGAATCGCGACGTTGAGGATGCAAAATGATTAAACGAAAATGATGAAGTACCGTGCGATGCATAAATTTTAGCAATCAAATCCACCACCGTGTATATTCTCTTTATTTTACCCAATGAGAGCTTCAACAATTGAAACTAAACGACAAAAAAACTCGTGACAATTTCTGCACAAACATACGTTAAAATACACCCTTGAAGATGCAAGTGAAGAAAATAATCAAAATAGTAATGGACAACTTTCCGAGCAATTCCTGTTCATTCCACAGCACATATGGCCACGCTGCATGTAATTGAACTATTAGAATAGTTTTATTTTCTCGTTTCGTAGACTTTTCCTGTATTTGTATCTATATAACATACAGATATGGGCCTAAGAAGAACGCGCAGGAGATTAATTGACGGTGAAAATGCGACATTGAAGGGAGGTCGAGTAGGAAAACCTATTGCAATATGCAATTGTACTGTAAATGCCCAATAGTTTGTGTAATATTCTAATTGAGAATGCCTTTGTGGAGTATTTCTCCATGACTAGGATCAACTGTGTCTAGAGTTGAAGGGATCAACAACAGAGACGAGTTGCTCAAAAAGGTTAGCACTGGTAATAGTCCAATAGTACGAGTTAACAACCACTGATCACTTATAGGTGCAAAATTATGGTCGGGAAAGGGGAAAAAAAGGTTCTGAAAATGTTTTCAAAAAGGTGCAAGAAAAGGTGCTGATAAAATGCCTTTTTTCAATGCTCTCTTTTTCAGAACCTTCTGTAAATAATGCGCGCGGACCGCAGAGAGAACTGTGATTCTGCGGAATAGGTTTTGTTGAAGTTCGTGTTTTCTCTCGTGGGTTTTGCTACATTACTTTGGGAACTATTGGGGCTGCAATGATTATATTATACCAATTTATAGATCTTGTTCTGCTCTACAAAATGAGGCTATAGAATTTTATGTAGCTGCTCAAGAAGAATGAAAATCATTTATTTTTGTGTCCAATTTTTTTAACAAAACAAGAAAGGAAAGGAGGGAAAAAGGTGCTGAAGCATCAAAAAGGGGGTAAAAGGGGATACATGTGCTAATCTCACGAAAAGGTGCAACAAAGTGTTCATTTTACTTGATGTAATGTCCTAAAATACATATCTCAAACGATCGGCATGAAAACAGCTATATTTTTGGAAAGGTGCTGCATCTTAAACTCCGTCCCCTACTTATAATAAACAACACATGCCCACAGAAGGACTCCATCTTAGGACCACCGGTGGCGAAATATAGAATCCAGCGCTCAACGCATTAGGACAGTGTGAATTGGAATCAGACCGACTGTGCAACGTCCAAACCCGGAAACTCTTGCTTACAAGGGCAGAGTGTTAGGCTGCTATGTTAACGGGAATGCTCAGTGTTCGTTTTCGAGAATTACTAAAGAGAGAGAGGGGGGTGTAGAATTAAATAAATCGCCGTGGTGAGTGCACACAGGTAAACCGATAAGATTGCTTTTACGTTTGGGAATTTTTAGTATGACGTCAGTTGGAGGGTACAAATTTGGACAAATCGACAGTTTTTTGGCGTCTTGTCTCCCAATTAAAGCTTCCTAATTATAATTTAACGTGATTTAACGGCAATGGCATGACGTTATAATATTAGCACGCTTCAGAAAGTCAATGATTCCAAGTGACGTCAACGTATCGTGTTCCTTAAAATTCCGCAATGACCACCTGAATATTCTACTTCCGAGAAATCACGGTTACTAAAATGAAGCAGCAACACAAAATAACTGGTGAGAAACACAGGAAACTTGTGTCCGAATGATGGACCTAGGATTTCAACACACGACCTACAAGCTACAAGACCACATCACCACTTTTGTTTTTATATATATAGGACGACCACTTGCAGTGTTGCAAACTCAGATCCCAGGGTGTCTATGAATGCCATATACGATATATAAGGGACGCGTAAGGCGACGGGGGGGGGGGGGGTAGAGAGAGAGACAGGGAGAGGATACGAAGAAAAGAAATCGATTCGGCTCCGAACGAAGGAATTGTGTGGTAATTCGTGGTCGTACCATTTCCCCCTTCTTTTATATTGAGAAATACACGTTGGGTGTTTCGTGTCGAACTGGTTCCGGGAGATACACTCCAGCCTACCCCTCCTTCCTTCCACCTATCACATGAAAGTCGCACTTTCATCTATATTCTCTTCTGACACCGAATAAAGGAAGAACGGAACCATTAAAGAAGGAAAGAAGGAGAGAGAGGGGGGCTGGAAATCTCCCCCTCCCTCAACGAAGTGGGGAACTACGATTCTTCTGACTGTTCCTAGACCCCCAGGAAGGAGGGGGCGTTCGAGAGAACATCTTCCAGGGGAAAAAAAGCAGGAACCGCGCCTCAAACGCCAGGAAAATGGTTTTGAATTAGCAATTCATATTACACAAGAACTCTTCTGTCTTCCGTTGGCCGAAGTTTCTGCATCACAGTGCGGTCCCGTTGCGTACGATAATATGTATTTTAATGTCCAATGGCCGTCTGCTATGCTGCATTAGCTTCTCCGTTTCTCAGGAGATTCAGAACTCTCTCCCTCCGAGCTGGAACAAAGCCCAGCTACTTACAGTGTAGTCTCTTCTCCAAGTATTAATTTTCTCTGTGAATGACCAGCAAATGTTATGAAGTGATGAACAATTTAGTCAATGCTGATTGATGCTAATTATTGAGAACGTCTTGATCATTATCCTGTCAAAGTCCATGTCATTCTGTGCTGGAAAAATGCATTGCTTTTTGCGATTCAATGCAAAACTCGGTGCTATTTTTATTTAATTCCTAAGAGTCGTACAAATTCCCGAACTGAGGAAAATTTGATAAAGTTTCGACATGTTATGAATTTCATAAATTTTATAATTATAGGCCCTACCCTGTGAGAAATGGAAAATATCTTTAATTTGGTTATGAACAATCTCATAAATTAGTGGAATGTATGTTAGAAATAGAAAATATTTTAATTCACTTGGCATAGCCGTGTTCTGTTGTCGGTCTCCTCTCGATCTCCCAACCGGCAGCTTCGAAATATTCGTTAAAAAAAACTATAAAAAACAATATGCGACACCAAAATCAATTTTAATTTACTCCGTATTTTAATATTTGATTTGTATTCTCATTTTTTGAAATCTCGATCCGGGCTAGACTCGAGTACAATGTGTCTCGTTTCCCCACGAATTCACAAATGTCTCTCTATCTTGGTTGTAACTACCATTTTTTTTAAAAAAAAATAGTTATTACATTTCAACAAATCGAGCTTTTTGGTTAACAAAGCATTTTAAAAGCAATAGTACATTTGTGAATTTGGTTCAGCATATTTTCATACAAGTACAACTAGCGGTGGCGGCGCTAGTGTCGCTAAAAAAATGGCGTCGGTACAGGAAAGTGCAGTCGTAGCCCACGGAAGTAAATACGGGAGGCGAGAAGGCAACTAGGAATTCCAAGGTTCACTGTTCATATCACGAAGTCATGTACAAAAGGTTGCGTTTGTACGCATACGTACAAGGTGTAGTTGTTGTACTAAATTGAGCCAGATGTTACCCCTCTAGACTTCTTTCTTTGGGGGTACATCAAAGACATGGTGTATTCTGTCCAAATGATAGAAGAACTGCAGACCAAATTCGGAATGCTCTTGGTTCTGTAACGTGGAGGGAGATTGAATACCGGCTGGACATTCTCCATGCAACAAACGGAGCTCACGTGGAGCTATACTGAGCTGTAACTGCTTCCAATAAAACTTGGTAAGTTTGCCTTCCAAATGTATGTTTTTGTTGCTAGCTACTCCTTACCATATTAAAATAACACACTTTTGAAAACCGCCAGTCCCACTCCGTACATCCTGTATTAGATTCACTACATTAACATTACACAACCTAAGATTTCACACCATACGAAAGCTGAGTCGCGCGTTCTCACACGTCCCCAAGACAGAAACATCCTTTTTCATCTCGACGCCGGAATCTCTCTTCCCCCAGGGGAAGAATTTCTGCCGCTGCTTAGCGCGCCACGATATCAACCCCCTTTATGAAGTATTGTTTCAGCGCGTAGTGTCCAGAC
This sequence comes from Lepisma saccharinum, assembly GCF_977018435.1. Taxonomy (NCBI): domain Eukaryota; kingdom Metazoa; phylum Arthropoda; class Insecta; order Zygentoma; family Lepismatidae; genus Lepisma; species Lepisma saccharinum. The sequence continues at coordinate 60,056,369 of NC_139234.1, read as the reverse complement.
GCTGGGAAACGTCGCCCCCTACGTGTCCCCCCACTGGGAGCTGATGAATGGTCGAGAAGGAGTTTTATCATAGGGAGTGCTCCCATGTTGAGGTGCGATTTATCGCCGGCGATAAGCCTCCTTTTATAAATGTTTCTATATAAATTCTTCGTGCACGCCCTCGTTGCTCACATCCGATGGAATCTCGATAAGGGTTCTGCACAAGGAAAACTATATTTGAAGTATATTGTATGAGATTGGATTTCTGTTTTGATTTCGATGCTTTCGAGTTTTGATGTGGCTCATATCTTCATAGAATTGGTTTGTTTTACCTCACTTTTCTGCACTATTGACTAATCACGAAGATGAGGATGAGAGGTGATGAAATTAATGAAAGGACACTCACAAAGAACACTCACGCACAGGTCGGGATTTAAACCCAGGGCCCTTTTCGTTTTAGCGCACTGTAATAATCATTCCGCCACAGAGGATGGACAGAGGATTGGTGATTTGTGTATGATATCATGTACATGTGTAGTTTGTATTGCGTACAAAAGAGAAGGTTTGATTCATTTTGTATGATGGGTACATCACACCTATTTTTGGCCGTCACACAATACGGGGATCAGCCTTAACAAGAAAATAAGATATATCTGTTAAAATTTCTTCATTCAACTTTTAAAACTAATAGAGTCATAGATTCTTCAACAAGAACTAAAACTAAACAATCTCCAAGGATAACATCTCTAAATCTTAGTGAGAAGATGACAAAATGACAAACATAGGATACCAGACACCACAGAGGATTATTCTTCCCGTGGGTCCAGGCGCCAGAGCCTTGACCTGCAAGACTGCAGTTACCGGAGTGTACTACTGTTACCTGCATAGGTTACGAAAACTAAAAATATGAGTCCGCCACTGGTGCGGTTGCCTCAAACCAGTCACGTCACAGGAAACCCCATTCGTCTAACTAAATGGTTTCTTGGGAGACTGTCAAGTAACACAAGATACTCAGATTGAGGTGTCACAGATCTGCACTTTACATAAAATAAAAGTTTAATTGAAGAAAATCTTTCCGGCCTAACGCAAGCTTTATTCCAGAGAAATTCTAAGCAATTATTCTAAATGTCTTTACTAATTAACGAAAGCTAAGAACATTTTATTGTAAACGGCCTTAGTTGTTTAATATGAAAACGAGATGAATGTATATTTCTGCTTATTTAAATTAACGATCAAATGAATGCCCCTCACCCATGCATCACTGTAGTGAATAAACCTAGCCCACTTTTCCTTTAATCTCAAGAATTAAACAACTTCGAATTCTCCACTCATGGTCGATAGCAACACGATTGATTGATTGATTTGGTGTTTTAAGTTCTCTTTATGCACAGTAAGGCTAATCGGGACTGGACCTACTATGAGCCTCCACCGGTATCGAACCCGGGACTCCTTGATTACAAGGCGACAACGATACCACTGCGCGGTCGATAGCAACACGTCACTATTTATTTTCAGTTATTGAAATATACGAGCATTGTTAAAAAAATTAGTAAACAACTATACACCCCAGTGCACACATAGAACTCCCACTATCTGAAAAGGAATTCACAATTAGGACATGTAGCCGTACAAAGGGCGTTCAATAATTTTTGCACAGATGGTTATAATATTGTTATTAGTTGCAATATGATGATGAAATTTTAGGTGAATTTTATAAAGAATATGGAGGACAGAATCAAGAAAATATGCACGAAAGAATATGAAAAAGATGGCAAAATAAATAGCCTATGGAAGCAGCTGGAAAAGAATGGCTATGAGAAGGAGGATAGACTGGACATAAACAGAAGAAGGACGAAAAGTGGCAGGGGAGAATTGGAAGAGAAAGAAAAAGAGGATGAGAAAGAAAAAGAGAGGAGGTTTGGAATATGGAGTATGGGGAAGACCACAGAAAAGATATGCAAAGTGCTTAGCAAAGAGGGCATTAAAACTTACAGGAAGGGAGGGAGAAGCATCTTAGGAATAGCAAAGAATGCAAGCAAGAAAAAAGAAAACAGAGAAGAGGAAGAGGAAAGGATTATCTACGAAGTAAAATGTAAAGAATGTCAGAGTGTGTACATAGGAGAAACGAAAAAGAGGCTGAAAGACAGGTTGAAACAACATAGGGATAATGTACGACTTAAGAGAGAGAGAGAAATGCGATATTTAAACACACAAGAGAAACAGGACGTGACATAGAGAAGGAAGAAGAGAATACTAGTGAGAAAATGGAAGGAAGCCAAGGAAATAGAGAAGAAAGGTGAAGAAGACAATGAACTGGAATGGGGGACTGAAGTTAAACAAAGAATGGAGGAAGGTGTTAGAAAGAGTGGAAAGGACAAGATAGAAAGGGGATAGAAGAATGAAGAAAAAAGAGCATGAGATAAAAATAGTCCAACCACATTCTATATAGAAGTTAATATGTTTAGCCTTTTAGGTGAAAGTACAGTTGACAAGGGAAAGCCACCTGCTAGAATGTTCCAGAACAACCTTCTAATAGTCTGGAGGGGAGAATGTCTGTGTATATAAATCGTCCTCCTTTTGTATCTTGTTACATTTGTACTTGGTGCAGAGTTTGAAGAAGACCTTGCTAGAAGGTTGAAACGTTACGTTTAGTTTATGTTTTATAATAAAATTAAATTACTGCCTTGGTCAGCATATTGAATTTTTATATCATGGAAACAAGGCTTAATGGTGTTATAATTGGTGTGATCTGCGCAACAGCTATTTGCAGCGTCTTGGTTTTAAACTTGTCAAGTTATATTAAAACATCACATTTGTGTCGTAAAAACTTAAATTAGACACACCTATGCCACTTGGAGTACGTTGCTCATAACATACACGGCGTGTAAAGTTTGTATGACACTTCAATACATCAGCACTCGAACTTATTGCAAGATGGCGACATCCGATAACTTCCTTTTAACGAAAGTAAGTACATACTTTGCAACTGGGAAATTCTTGTCGATACTCAATTCAGACTATTTGAAATAATAGTATTCTTCTTTCTTTGAAAAAAAAATGCGAAGACGCAACGTTGAAGTAACGTCCTGCTGCCTTTTCAATGTACAAATCATGGCAGCAACATTCATCGAGGCAAAGATACCTTGTAGCCTGCAATTCTGCAACACCAACTTTGTGTTACAGGCTTCCTCCAGCAGATTCTCATTGCTTTATCTCCTCCCTGAGTAGCTTACGTCGGGCTGAATATAGAATTGAGGACTAAAAGTGGTAAACGTTGTAAGTGCCAAAAGCGAAAGTGTTGAGGAATCGCATCGTTCAGCACATCAACCCGTACAAACGTTCACACTAGTGTATTTTTACACACCCTTTGAACTACTTAGAGGGCTACCAGTCACTATTCACGTTTACCACATTATCAAGCATGGCACATTTCACAGTTTAACGTGGAAATCGGTGTTTGAATTCTTGTGGCACTTCATCGTTTACCAATTTTAGTCTTCAATTGACGTCCAGGCTCCATAAACTGAGAAAATGTTACCCGTTTTCCCTTCCGGTGACAAAAAACAACAACAGCTAGTACAGCTTCCATCTCACGTGATCTCTTATTCCCGCCTTTTCCCTTGCTCTGCGCCATATCACAAAACGTCCACCAGCGGAGGTACTCCATTCGGGAAACTCCGCGAACATGATTACATAAAATAACGCAGTTATTACCTAACAACTATTAAACTTACATACGTACATCCTTTGTACATGTTATCAAATAAACCTACAAACACTTTATATCGATTTACATTAATAACATAAATAACTTCCTAAATTAAAGCAATAGATTCAACACCATCTAGCGTGAACTTTACAAAGTATAGTAACCAAGTTCACAGTAAGTACACTGTTCTGTACACACACGACATCTGTCCACATTAGGACGAACTATGCAAACATAATGACTTGTCATACTACGTGGAAGTCAGGTTGGCTTTTGGAAGACTTCCTCAGGTCATCTCTTAAACGTCTCAGATAAAGGTTTGAGAATATCCAGTTGTGTTTTACGACGAGGAAATCAATATGGATTTGCGTCTATAATGGTGGAGGGGGAGGGGTACCACATTCAAAGAGTACATGCATTTTTCTTCACATTTGACATTTAAATTTCTGGGAACCAAAAGACACTTGGCTATCTTGACGCTACTCTATGGCATTCGGGACTGATCTAAAATTTAAAGTTCAATTTGAAAAACTGAAGTTAGACCCCACTAGGATTTATACATAGGACCTATTTCTGTGGTACGCTATCAAGGAGTAATCTTGTACACACACAAAATATCGCTGAGCTTGTTTAATTAACGTCGTTTACCAACCATCAAACCCTTTTCAACAGTACCGCGTAGCTTCGTTTTCCGTAGTTGAGTTAAATATATTGTTTTTGTAAACTCTTAGTTATGACTGAGATAAATGGCGCAAGGATGACTGCAGAGAGTTATTGCTCCTTTATTTTATGATTTGTCTTTGTCCTTTATTTCATTTTACGTCACTTACTCGGAGTTAAAAAAGTAATGAGATTTTTTTCATAGTTGTTTTGTGTCTTCCCGTTTACGAGTTCTCGTCTGGTATTTTCAGTTAAACTTGTTTTCTAAACTTGACACAGTAAAGGGACACAAAAGCTTGTTTAAATCCTTTTCAAACAAACTTCGTAGACTTGTTCTCGTGATAGTTCATCATCACAGACTCGAGAACGGCCGGAGTTTATGGTAGGACAGGCCTTTGTTATTGTTGATCACAGCGAGACCATAATCGCATCTTAGAATAGCTCATTATGAATTCTCGGAGACACAATCTACCTCTAGAATTGTAGGGGAAACTGCAGACTCGCTCCATAACCGTTTTGTTTCCATGACGACTGCCCTCGAGGCAGCATCAGGTCAGGAGAGGGCTACACCTGACGAAGCATCTCGGTGCGCTCTTCAGGCCGTTGTTAACCTGGTCGAAAAAGAGCGAGGGAGTGGAGGGGAAAAGATGCTTCAAAGGGTCGAAAATCAAATTACAGGTTCATTTCCCGTGTGCACGGGCAGGAGTTGGAAGGATGGGGGTTGCGGGATAACTCCAGGTGGCGACGAGGTGAGAATTAACACTTGCTTCTCGACTGACAACCTGCGAGGGGCTGGGGAAAGCGATACCCCCAGCCTCTTCCTCGCATTAAGATGAGCTCCGGAGGAAGAAGATTAAACAGCTACAACCAGAAAATACCCAGTGATCTTCCTGCAGGTTTAATGTGGAACATGTTTGTCAGAAATCCGCAGCTGGTACGGGAGGGACTATGGTGCTGCCATCTTTTGACGGCGGAAGTTGATAGCAGAGAGGAAACCCACTTAATCTGCTCACGATCTCAGCTCGTGTTTATGCGAGTCTTTAACTCGGGCAGGGGCGTTTCGCGAAGGGGGGGGACTTACTCGCAGGCTCGAATCTTGCACATCATCCTTTCATAGCTCCCTAGTTTATAACTCAGGGACATGTATGTAAGATGACATGTTTCATCCTTCGTGACATTGGCCCCTTTTTAATGTACGTACATTTCCAAATATATGCTAATAATATGCATGTCATTTTCAAGTAGAAAATACTCGACAACGTGCATGATTTCAGAGTAATTTTAGGAAAATAAATCTAGTTTATAACGTTCATATTATTTTATCAGGTTGTTACTAGACAGAGACATATTCTAAAGAGTAAAATCTAATAAGAACTGAAATAAAGTTCTTCATTTGAATTATGTAAAACCCACCCTAACAGCAAGTTAGAGTTTCATCCTGATCTATAGGTTTCAGCTTATAAATACACTGTATTTGTATTGCTGTGTCCAGTAGTAAAATATGAAATAATGTAACGAAACTGCTACGAATAATATTATACACAGTTCGCATGACACAAAGACTTGGATTTTTGCATTTGGAAGACCATTTGGAAGAGTATGTAGCCAGAAGCAAGAACTGGGTCTCCAACGTAGGGATACCCACAGGGAGTGGGGAGGAATAATGGCACGAACCCGCAAAATGAAAATCTTGTGTGGGATTTTTTATTAAACCTTATAAAATTCAACATGTGCAGTCACTGGCAGCTAGATCTTGAATTACTCGCTTCCTTGTAAGACGTTATGAGTGTTACGTAACCCTACTGCGATAAGTAGATTTTAATAGAATATTTTCAATGACAAGTTCTGCCACCGCCGGAGGGTAAAGCAACAAAGATGACGCCTTGCAGGTAAGGGAGCATTTCGGATCTTGATGAGCGATGAAAAATGATGATCTTTGTAGAATGAAGTGTTCAATGCACGTGTGGTTTTATTAACAGCAAACAACATTTTACACAATCCGTGCTTCCACCATTCATTCAGGTTACCTATATATTTCCAATCAAAAGAACATAATATATCCTGACAACGTGCAAATTGGCTTCTTCCTCTTCTTCTTCGTAACATTCAAATAAACCGCTATCAGATCTAAGTGTCCCATATTTATTGCCAGTGACTACACACTTTGAAACCATGTAGTAATACGTACGATGAGGAGGGAGAAGGGTGAATCACAATATATTTTCTTTGTAATTCATTCATTTTTACTGGTACCAAGTCACATTTGCTACTAGGCGCACCAGATTTAATCCGTAAGATTAAGAAGAGGAAGAATTTAGAGAGGGGGAATCAAGTAAAAAGAAAAAAACGTGACTTTCAGTAATACGCGTAGAATAGTAGTAGACACGGCGTCGTATTTAAATACTTTATGGGATTATGACTTGATCTCATGACTTGGGATTATGGATGTGTCATTGGCTTGGCGGTACCCCTCTTCCCACAAACCCGGTTATCCATAACATCAGCCAGGAAGAACCACGTCGCAAGCTCATCACCTATCTCACCAAGCAGCCCTTCATATCGACCGACTTCGTCTTCCAATTCCACCCAAAGAACTTTCTCCATTTATCACACTGGTTCCTCTTCTCCTGTACTACATGCCAACAATAGTTACCACTCCTCTAATCTACCTTACACGCTTCTTTACCTCCTCGTGACAGCCGTACAGACTTAGGAAGCAAGAGTTTCACTCAACACACCTTACCAGGGAACATCATTAATGAAAGAGATCTATTTAGATTTTTAGAAAGCATTCGTGCAATGATATGAAATTTCCTTCTTATAGGTCTTTTCAGTTCTTACGGCGGGCGCTCTAGAAGCTTGCAAGAGAAGTGGGGAGCGGGGAAGCGACCAATCCAGCGCGATAAGAAACGCAGCGGGCTGTAGAATGAGGTTGACGTAGTACTTCTATATGCCATGTTGTATCTCTCGACGCCACCGCTGTTTTCTGGTTGATCTGCGGCGACATCCATGCTCCACTTCCCTCGCCAGCTTCTAAACTTTATAGTTTATTTTGTTTTATGTTGGTGTATGCATATATGTTGGTATAATGCAATAGTGTCTCATTACACAGTCTATTGAATTAGACAAGATAACAACTAGAATGATACAAAGAAAACGGCAATATGGCACGAAACAAATCATGACGGTATATACCGCGTTTGTTACTACCTGTCCCGGTTCCCGCGCTAGCTGACCGCTCCCTTTTCTCCGTGCTGAGGAAAGTCAAAGCCAGGCAGCCAATTAAAATACGCAACGTAGCAACAGCGTCTACGTAAGCGCCTCTCTTCTGGCTTCCATTCGCTCCTCGCTGCCCAGCAGACGATTTTTTCCTCGTTACTCATTGGCACCGAAACTGTCGAGCGATCCCTAGCGCGGGAAAAGGGACAGATTCTAACAAACGCGGTATAAGTTCAGGCTACACGTGTCTATCCTAGGTCTGATGCAACCTGCCCGACATAACGCCACCTTAGGTTGCATATCCATCAGGCGTTGAAGGTAACTAAATTATCCCAGTGTGTTGGTATCGAGCAGTAATGCGAGGCATCCGAGTGCTCACAAAGCAAGCTACAGGGTAATTTACGTCCAAATACCCGTTCCTCGTTAAACTGGAACTAACTAGTGTTGCCCACGAGACGAGACGAGACTTTAGTCTGTCTCGTCCCGTCTCGTGAAAATGCCGTCTCGTCTCGAAAATATAAGTTTGTCTTGTCCCGTGTCTCGTCTCGAAGGGTTCTGTCCCGTCTCGTTTTGTCTCGTCTTGTCTCGTCTCGTCTCGTAAAAGTAATGCAGGATATTATGCCAACAAAAGTTGAAACTGGAAGACATCACAAAATATTATTCCCGAAAGTGGGTAAAACCTTAAAATATTTTGTTCATTGTATAGTGAGATTAAAAAAGGTTCGTTAACCTAAGGACATTAATCTAATATATAAAAATGTATGTATGTGTACGTGTGTGTGAATGTTTGTTCCGGCATAACTTCGCGAACGCCTGGAGCGATTTCAATCAAACGTGGTACGCGTATCACTTGAAATCTCGAAAGAAATATTGTGGGGGTAAGACAGCCCTGGAGGTGGGGGTGGGGAGGGGGTGTTAATTACCAATAGGTAGAGAATGAAATCTACTTTGGTGTTTTTCTGCCTTCAATCAACTCTTTTATCCATTGTACACTAAAGGAGCTTTCAGACCAAAGCATCAAGCGACAGGCGACAAGCCGCATGGTGAGTTTGCACCGAAGTTACGATCAACCTTAGCCCCTTCCGTATATAGGCAAATATTCACCCCATAGTATGCACTACCAACTAACAGACCGAGGCTACACTATGCACGATATTAAGTTTCAGCGATAAAGAACACAACACCTTGTCGTGTTACTTCGGTTCGGGGGGTCACATTTACTGAGTGTTTGATTCCAAGCGGTTGCTTGTCGCTTCTCGCCTGTCGCGTGTCGCTTTGGTCTGCAAGCTCCATTGAGGGAGCGTTCAGAACGAAGTGACAAGCGACATGGTAGTTCACACGTGAAACAGGAAACTTCAGTTTATTAGCAATCATTCACAGTCCGAGACAACATGACGCACGGCATTCAGAAAACGGTCTAATCCGTTCAACACGCAAGCGACAATCGACCCCGAACAGTTTGTTGCGTCGCTTCGGTTGCAAGGTTTCATGTAAGGGATAGTTCAAACCGAAGCGACACGCGACACATGCTGCTTGGGAACTAGCCCATCAACAGCAGTATTGCACACCGTGCAAGCCTGCGTTCGATCGGTGGAATCTCCAAGCAACACAAGGTTTTCGCACCGAAGTGACAAGCGACACAAGCTCCTTTAGTCTCTAAGCAGGCTTTCCCCACGCACGCGCTACCAACGGATAGAGGCGACACGATGCACTACATTAGAAAACGGTTAAGTCCGAGCGACACGAAAGCGACAAGTCCCGCTCGTCATGTCGCTTCGGTTCTGAAGGTTATATTTATTAGTGAGGGTTCATTTACAAGTTGCAGGCGTCGCTTCTTGCCTCTTGCATGTCGCTTTTTACTTCATTGACTTCAGGCAATATAAATTCTTTACGTCAAAGCAGAGTATCTAACTAAAATATATTGACCTATTACCAGTTTTTGGTGAGAAAACTTTAGAGTTTGCAACCAGTACTGAGGATGGAGCTGTTGATTTTGAGAAGAGGGGTCGCAATGAATGAACTGTTTGTGCTGGAGAGAATTTTATGACGATTGTCCCCAATAAGGTTGGAAGAGGACCTACACTAAACAATGGCAGTGGCTACCTCCACATCGTTTGGCGCAAGGACGAATGGAAGGAAGCCCTTGGGGTATCAGTTATTGAGGAAATTTCAGGATTTTTCAACTGGGCAAATTCGTTACGGGCATCGTGTGGCGAATTACGTTTTGCGAGGGGGAAGCTTACAGAAATAACTCGAAAGAGCTTGCTAAAGAATCGAAGAAATGTTGGAACATCCAGAAATATGGAGAAATAAGAGAATGCTTAATTGATTAGAAATGAGATGTTGATATGGGCAGTGATAAAAAATACCTTTTCCCAGCGACACGTGCAGCTGGTAGTGCTACTTAGGTTCGGAAATTGACATAGGTTTGGTCACTTCTTACTTCGGTCTGACCTATGCGACAAACAACACGCTACAGGCGAAAAGCTAGAAGTGTCGCTTGCGAACGAACCAACAGTAATAAATGCAATTCTTCGTGCCGAAGCGCCGCGACAAGCAGGAGAGGATAACGATCACCCAGGGAAGTTATGCCACAAATTGATTACATTTCCTCACAGAATTTAGGTGTTTTCTTGCACCAATTTTAATTTCCATGTCTTCCCTTTTTGCCGAATCCCGTTTCACCCAATTACCCAGTGACGCATTATATCACATTTCCCATCCAAGTAAAAATTTCGGCGAAAGCGGAATTCCCGTTTCGCTGATTATTTTGAAGGGAGGGGATTCTCCCTCCTCTGGGAAATGTCATGTTTAAACAGACATAATGCTTAATAAAAAGTTAAAAGGTGAGAGATACCTAGAGAAAATGATTACTGACCGCGAGGGGGTTTGGATGGGGAAATATTACAATTAGCAAGGGAGGTTAATATCAAAAATCATATCACTTCCTTCCATGAGAAGACTACAAAAAATGCTTTAGGTCCGTTCCTTAGATGGCACGATTTTATGTGGAATATTCCTTATTCCTTGTGCGGGAATAATCGTGTTGTGAAGATAACAACTATTGTATGTCTCACTTAACTCTTCAGTGTGGTATTTAAGAAATTTCCAGTGGGGGGGGGGGATTCTACTGACTGTCTAAGGACAGCATGAGATAATGACTTTTTGCCATATAACATTTCCCCCATGGATAAAATTTATCAAGCCGAGGGGGGATACAAGTACCCAGTGGGGGGAGGGTAAAAACCACCACGCGCGTTATAGCAGTAGTTTTTACTTTAAAGGCGTTAAATACTTATATTTAAGCTGCTTTAAGGATAAACAAATAATAAATTTCGTTACTATGGAAAAGCAAACAAAGCCCGCAATTTTCGTAATTTTCTTAAGGTTTACAATATTATTCATAAATTTTCCATTCAAAGAAATTATCGAGAATACTTCTCTCTCACAATTTTTTTATACAGATAGATATCTGAATCGGTATTTTAGCAAAGTACTTCTATCTGGAGTACTATTACAGCTTAAAATTACTAAGCTTGAATACATTGAAAAATGGAAGTAATACTGGATTTCGGAAGAGTATAAAAACTAAATAGCCTTTTTTTTATGTAATAGACGCTGATTTGGGTTTCCAAAGAATATCCTTTTCTCCGAATAAATAAATATTCGCAACTGATTAATTATTTTGTTTGTATTTTCTTCGAGACTTTCGAGACGAGACGAGACTTTTCACGAGCCGTCTCGTCCCTTCCCGTGTCTCGTCTCGAAAACGAGACGAGACAGGTGGTCAGTCTCGTCTCGTCTCGAATTTTGAAACACTTGTCCCGTCTCGTCTCTCGTCTCGTTTTCGAGACGGGACACGAGACGAGACGAGACATGTCTCGTCTCGTGGGCAACACTAGAACTAACTTCTATAATCTGGAAGATTTCCGTTACGGTTCGTCTTACGCCTCTGCCGGATGATCTTTGCTTTCAGTAATTATGATTCTTCTTTTGTCGTATTCTTCACTCTAATATTTTGCATGCATAGGCGTCTAACCTTCACGCTGGTGATCCGGGTGTGATTCGTCGGGCATGTTGGAATTTTCCGGTTAATGTCGCTACATTAGCCATTCTGGGGCCCACCTAGCCTCTTAGCAATGGGTAAGGTAAGGTGCGTGCAGACATGCCATGAAGGCATATGGGGTGATGTGGAGGTATAGAACTTCACAGAGACCGCCAGAAACAGGGAAATGACTGGATGAATTCCTGGTGCAGATCGTCTGCCCTGGGATTCGAACTCGGGTCTTCCGCGTGGTAGACAGATACCGTGGCTATGAGTACCTGGCGATTAGGCACCCGGAATGTGATGCTGATCTTCCTCGTTTCTGAACAAGATGTGTGCGGCCATACCTTCCCAAGATGTGTAACTTTTTTACACGTATGTTACATGTCTAAGACCACTTCCTGCAAGAGCAGATCATTGGAAGGTAAATGTGTAGCTTTGGTTATTGAACACAGCTTTTCTATGTATTTCGGGGATCAATAATAAGTCAGATGAAGCACCAATCAGACAAGGATCCACAACAGACCTCCCTAAAAATGCATACGTATAGAGAGTTTCCTTGCACGTTTGTTTGGTTAGCATTATTATTTTAAGATTTTCTAGGATACAGCTCCTAGACAGGAAATATGCTATTTCATTTTCTGCAGAGATAACATAATTTTATGTATACAGCATTTTTGAAATATGACTGACATTATTGTGCCGAATGCTTAAAATTCACCTAGAATGTTTTATAAACTTCCCTTGTGTCTTTGTTATCCTACAATATTCCACCATTCTATATCAATCTTCCATTTGCTTCCCTTATGTCTTTCTTTGTGGTTTTGCTATAATACTTTCTTAATTTCTCGTTCTGTCAGATATCATCTGATTTCATATTCTTACTCTTAAAATTTACCACCTGCCTCCTCAATATCAATACATTCTCACCGCTGTGGTTCGGTTTATACCCATTAACGTCCGAAAGTACAAAGGACGAGGCATTCCATCTACACGAGATCTGTATGCCGGATAATTTAAAGCTTTGCAAGCCCAAAAGAGTGGTCGCTAATTGAAAATTCCTTTTCCAAGTGTGGTCTCAAAAATCTACAAAAGACGTTTTCAACTCAATTCTGGTACATAGCGGTATCTAGAGCTTAAGAGAACAATTGAAATCGCTTCTTTCATTTGCAGACGAACAATAGCATTCACTTACACACGAAGAGGAGTTTTAAAGGACACGGAAAATTGCACATGGAACTTAATCAGAGGCTGTTGCATTGTCGTCAAAACATGGAGAGGGGACTAATTCCCCTCGACTATAAGCCAGACTTGGGGGACACATCTTTCGCTGCAAAACATGAAGATTAAACAGGTTTTGAAGGGGAGGAGAAGACACGGTCGAGGGAAGAGGCAGGGAGAGGGAGTTAAAGTAATAACAACCCTCATTGTGAGACTTGCAAGGAAGGAACGGTCGTTCGCCAAATTGCAGGCTCGTGACCGTTGTTGGAAACTATTCGCTCTCTCGCTTGACCCTCTCTATCATCCTCCTCTCGGGAGACGAGGGGGATTTCCCTTTTCCTGGAAGGGTGGGTTCTCTGAAGTGGCGCCGACTTGTTGCGGAAGACGGAAGGACGCACGGGCACCAATTGAAAATAATCGAGACCCGGAGATATCGAGAAAGACATAGTTAGTGGCCGCCAAAACTGCTGACGTCACAGTGTAAGTCAGGTAGCCAATCAGCTTCAGTTATCTCTAAGTCACTACTACTATAATGCAGTACATAAGTGACAATATTTTGCAAAACTGGCAAAGTAATAGTACAGTCAACTAATTTAGTAGTACTGTGTAATTTATACAGTAATTTATGATGCTCTCATTTAATTGATTGATTGAATTATTGTTTTGAGTCCACTTTATGCACAGAAAGGCTAATCGGGACTGGACCTACAGTTTAAAGTGGGATCCGAACTACTGTGTCATGTGCCTCCACCGGAAATCGAACCCGGAACCCCTTGATTACAAGGCGACGACGATACCACTGCGCCATCGGGGAGGCCACATGTTACTCTCATTTAAATGATTTGTAAAATAATTAGAAAATGTTTCGCCTTCACTAAGAGGAATTAACATTTAATTACAAAAAGAAATAAAACACTCTTCTTAAAAACAATCTAATTATGTTCGTCAGACTGGACCACCTTGGACAAAAATACGGTACAAAGGAGCGAATTGCGACACTACTAAGTCAAACGAGCGTACATGTTACTTGTTAATACAAACCTCAAAGTTGCCAAATTTTGGTAATTACAAATGGCAAGAACCTCATTTTGGAGTTTAGTAAATAAATCCAGTCAATTCTTGATTCTGAGGCCAAATGTTTTTGAAATGACATAATTTATTGTATGATAATCAACCTTCGAAACGGTTTTAATAATTTCTCTCTGGAATACGATACCCCATGATGAGTACAAACCGGTTTGACAAAATTTGTGTATAGTGTATTTCATTTATTTATATCAACATAGGTTAAATGTGTAAATGCTTGATTTTTCACGATATGATGCATTTGCAGCCACACGTCCATTGGAGTGGATATCAACTGTGGTCTCAGTGATACCTTGAGCCTGACCCTGATGCTTTTGATCTACATAAACTCCTTGAGCAGACTCATTGCCTCCAAATGTGGTACACTATTGCAGTTGTCGATGAAAAAGTAAGACGAAGGCGTGATACTGCGACTGTCGCAGTGAGGTCCATAGCGGTTTTGTATACTGATGGTGCACATGCATTGTAAAGTGTTCACTGTTCGTCCGTCGTCAATTCTTGTCTTCTAGAAAGACTACTCATTCCTCAGAGTCTCTCGTCCCACACCAATTCCAGCGAGCGAAGTGTCTCCTTTTGAAGAGCTAAGATATACTTGTAGCGACGTTTAATCGTGGCTGATTATGTGTCAATGCGCTTCACACTTGTTCTCTTCAGCATCTCCAAAGTCCATAGACCATAGAGTTGATGATCTCATCCGCACATGAAAAGTCCAGGTCCTCTTGTGTAATTGGATGTCTGATACTGTCTGCTCATAACCAAATGAAACAAAATATCCCATTTGGGAGCACTTGTAATTTCTGTTTCAGAGTTTTTACACAGTGTTACCATACCGGACAAGCATGTAGAACTACCGACCGGATCGTGACAACATATAAATGAAGCTCAAGTAACTGTAGTTTAAGTGAGCGTTGTCATGGATACAGCAAAGCTATAATTTGCTCGGCTTTTGTGCTGTTTCTAGTACGAGTGGGTATAACCGAGACACTGTTGTTGGAATCAGTCTGTTAGCGTCGAGATGATTATCTCCTGATTGATGGAGAGTCTTTCAGTGTAAACGACAGCAATACTTGTATACGCATTGCTTTTACAAATTCTCATACAAATTCTCAAAGTGAAACAGCTGCCTTCGAACATAGAAATAGTACGTTTGGAGATGCTTTCCCGCGGCGAACGGTTCTGTGTCGTCCGCGTGTAGTACCTGTAAACTACTGTTTTTCTGTATCTGATACCTGCAGGGTAAGTAAACAGGAAGTAATGGAATACCAGTGTTCTCAACATTAAGTTGATTTGGAGAATATACAAACCGTTATAAGCTGCCAGAACTGAAAAGACTGCAGAACTAACTGCATTCTACGATATGATTCCTTACTTCGATGTTTATATGCATCACAAATTAACGAGATAAAAAGTTAGTGTGTTATTTCTTATAAACGAATCCTGACTGAAGTAAATGACAACCATACACTGTAAAGAAGTGCTGCTACCCATTGTCAATCAAAATTATCTACGTCTACGTATAAGAGATGTAACTACAATATGTAATTCCAATCATAAGAAACGGCATGTGCAATAGGGTGGAGTGAAAATAGGCAATTTTTTTTTTGAGTTTCAATTAGCTAGATATGTCAAAATGTGCCAATAGATCAATAGAACACTGTGTAAAATGTTCTAGAGTTTTGAACAATATTTTGATCGCCCTTCGCAACCTTTTATTTTACAATACTAAGCGACATTACAACGATATAACGATATAGTCTGTCAATAGTGACTATTAGTCAGTTTAGTCACCTTAAAACTCAGTTAATGCAATCAAATGCCACAAACAGTTGCAAGGTGAAGTGCGAGAAGTCACGTTTCGACTCGAACATTGGCATTAGCTGTCGAGAAGTGATGCGTGCACGGATGAAGCCATCTCGCGGTTTCTGTATTCAAACAGCTTTCGCCGCCTCGGTCACCAGCTTCACCTGTCTTTGCACAGCCTGTGTGTGGTTGGGGAATTTTGAGAAGGCGAGAGTTGGAGTCAGCTCCGTCATGATGAGATCCCTGAGCTCAGTGTCCGTCATTGCCTTGATTACGGGAGGGTCCGAGATAGGGCAGATGGCCCAGTCGATCACGTCGAAGTATTCCACGGCGTCGAAGTTGAGTTTTGCGGGAACCTTAAACCTCCGTATTTATCCACTGGGGTCTGTTGCATCTCTGGCTTTCATCACTCGTCGCCGGGCCAGCTCACGTATGTGTGGTCGATGGTCCGTCATCATAGCCAGGACCAGATTCTCCGGGTGAGCGAAGTATGCATTGCGATGAATAGCGGGGTCAATGATCTTCTTGTGCTTAGGGCTGAAGTATCGTCACTTGACGAGCATCTGGTGAAGGTGCCTAGCTTCATCTTTGCATGACCAGTGGGCTTTTACGGCGAACCACGTTGGAGCATATACGCGAATGATGAACGTCACCAGCGTTTTCAGATTCTCTGACGGTTCCATGTCGCTTACATATAATCGGAGGATTCGATTGGCTGTCGTTATCCATCGTGAGTGATTCAGGCAACCTGGGTTTTGCATTGCCAGATTGACGCTACATTCACCTTTGCCGATGCCATTGCACATTTCCAGTAGATAGCGCTGATCTGTGCTCAACTCCTTCGGGTCAACATTGAACAGTTGCTCGGTCAGCTGCACCGGTGTAAATGAGGAGACAGGCTGTTCGCTACACGTCACTATCCGCTTTCCGATATCTCCAGAGAATCCGCGCGGGCCTGTAGTCGTGCCATCGAGTGCCTGAAATAGATGGTGCAGGGGCAGCTCATTGGCATGGAGCAGACATACCAGCCACTGCAGAGAACGCTCGAAGGTTTCTTCCAGTCGGCGGATAACGCCCGCTGTGTGTCCCGTGTTCACATTTGAGTCGTCACACCCTACAACCTTAATGTTCTCTGTCTGCGCATTCCGCTCTTTGAAACTAGCGACTATTGACTCAGCTATGTCTTTGCTGGAGCCTGATGGCGGAGTCGTGTGGCTGAAGTACGAAGAACCCGGCTCTGCGATGATGCTTATGTGTTCTTCCGTGAGGGTTTTCCTGTGGTACCTACTTGTTGTCGTCGCCTTGATCCTTGCGGCCATCAAAGAATACTCCCTCTATGCCAGTGTGAGTGTGGTCAAACTGGTCATCATTCTGCTGGAGTTCCTTACGAGTTTTGCTGCGTTCTCGGCAGATCTTGCTTCGATCGATTACTTTAGATCAGTCGATTGGCGACACGAGATCAAGATCATGCAGAACTGATGTGCTAATATAGAAGCCGATCTATCCGAGACTCCGATCCGATCGCAAGCTTTAGCGAGTGAAGGTAGAGAGATTGTCATTTTCTTACATTGGCGATTCTGCTTTGGCTTAGTCTTGACTGATTCTGTATCTGGAATGCACTCATCGCCAGTGGCACTGACCGACGGGTACGTGTCATCTTCGACACTGTCGCCAGAATCGGCTTGACCTTTGCTCTCAACGGTCCTCTGCTTCTTCATTTGTTCGAGATTGGCTTCCTCTCTTTCAGCTTTCCTCTTCAATTTTGACGTCTCCTCTTGATCTATACCGCCGATTATCATCTTTCTTGGTCCTCTGTGGTCTTCAAGGAAATGGCGTTCCTTTGCCGGAACTTTGAATTCTTGCGCGCATTTGCAGTTGGAAACCATGTCGAAGCACTTGCATTTGCTGAGATCAAACAGACTGTTACCTCTGTCGCGAAAGTCCGAGAGTCTCCGTTGGTAGTTGGGTTGATCCTTTTTCCCTAGACCTTTAGGATTGTGTGTATTTGTCGTGGAACGATGTGAGTTTTTCAATCGCTTGTGCGTGAGTTACTGTTGGAAGTGAGGAACTTTCCCAGATCTCTTCGACTTCATAGCACAGTTTGCGAGATATGTCCAAAAATGATGGGTATTTTCCATTGTCCGTCCTCAGATCTTGTCGCAGTTGAATATATTTCTTCATGAGATCGGTGTAGGTCGGAAGAGTATTGGTCGGTAGGTTTCGTGAACCGCCATCTCTCTGAAAATGGAAGTTCTGGAGATGGGGATATCCTGAGGATAACATGATGTGTGTTGTATAGGTAAGCTATACGGCAAATGGCACATTTTCCATAGTCTAGCTTCTAAAAATAAAATAAAAAATCACTCCATTCTACTATACAACACGTAGTATCCCTAGGATGTCCTTGGGATATCCTGGGGACATCATGTTATCCTCAGGATATCCCCATACAATGTATAGGTAAGCTTAAGATGGACAAGACCTTTTTAATAAGTAGCTCGCTTAGATTCGCTACTTAATAAGCCATGCTAAAATCAGACTGAATCAGGCTACAAAGTCATAAAAAGGGTTAAAATTCCAATTATTTCAATAAGGTGAAGGGCGATCAAGGAGTTGACAGAAAATAATATGATTTTGCAGGATTCTTACTATGGACAAATGGCACATTTTCCATAGTCTAGCTTATAAAAATAAAATATTTTTTTTCACTCCACCCTAATGTGCAATACTTGGTAAAGCGAAAACGATCTCGCCGAGGTCTAAGCAACAACTACGAAATGAAGGTAGAAACGACATCTCATGCTCCATTGAATCAGATTTAATAAAGAAGTTGGTATCGATATAAGTAACAAACTTCTTCCGCTGCATATAGTGCGCGTTTTTAAAGCTTTGCAATTGAACGAAAACTGTACAAATTTTGTTTAGACATATTTCATGTCCTTGAATTTCATTGAAGATTCCTTTATATAACTAGTATTATATAATAATAATAGTTCTTATACGTAGTTGACTGTTGGAAAGTAGTTTCACGTTCATTAGCGGAGAGTTTCGATGAGTTGTGGTTGACGCGCAGTGATACATGGCATCTAAGTGAGGAATTGTGTACAATACTTCAGTCCTTGGTTCAAACAAGCGTTCTCCAGCACATCTCCTGCGCTTTTACGAACTGAAAACGGAATTAAACCCTTGTGTGTTTTTGGAAAGATTAACAGCACGTGCGGAGTGATTTTTTTTATTCCTTTTTTTGCACACCCGCTGCGAATCTTCTCTCCATTGTCCAGGACAGTATTGGATGTCGATGGAAAATGCGTCAATTCCGAATTCGACCGACAAAGACACGGCGCGGAGACAGTGGCTGCTAAATTGCAGATGGCAACGTACCAGGTCTTCATTCGGGCTTTATGCTAATTGAACACGGCAGTCGAAAAAAAAGGAACGATTGAGAGCAGTCTGCTACCGTAACAGTGCATTGGATGTAGCCCATGTTAACGTTTCGAACTGTCAATGTGGTAAAAAAATGCATTGTCTGTCTGTTCTTTCCAGTCAAAGACTTAGCTATGTAGCGGTTTATGAAATGGCAATCTGATTTCCAACAAGGTGAGACGAGACTGCATACATTACAGATTTCTCATTTCTTGTTACACCGTAACATACCCTTCGGTGTGGGATCGAATTGGGTTGATGTAACTCACTGATAACACTGGGGAACAGTGAAATTGCGGCACAGTGTTTGAGAGCTAATTTAGGGCAATTTCATGCTGCTGAATAATGATATAATAATATATTTCCTGAATTGGCTCTAATTTATGAAATAAATGCAACTAAACCAAAATGGCGGAAACATAAGACATACATATAAATGAACTTCCAACAACAATTTAATATTTATTTTTGTGATTACAATCATTATTATAAAAATAAATTTATATAGGCCTATGATCAAAATAATTAAGAAAATATGTACACAATGAAGTAACAAACTATGTGAAACGTTTTCTATACGATTTCCTGCTGTATTGCTTTTTAGGACAATCCCTCCGTAAGCTCCAACAGTGGTCGGCCATCATGTGGCGATCCCACCGTCCCTGGTACATTCCTTCCATTATCCTTATATCCTGATGGAACCTTTCTCCCTTCTTCACTAAAATCACCAAGGTTCTCAGGGAATCTGTCAATGTGGCTATGTAGAAAATGTATCTTCACACTCATATTAGCTCCCAATTTCTCAAAATTTTTCAACATATTTCCAACTATATCGGGGTACTTTTCTGCTCTGTGATTCCCCAAAAAGTTTTTGACGACGGACACAAAGCTCAGTCAGGCCTCAGATTCGATGTAAGACATGTAAGTTGTAAAATTGGCATCATTTATAAGTGTACGAATTTGTGGTGATCCGTCAAAGATTCCTGCCTTCAATTTTTTCAATACTTAGTCCTGGAAAAGTGTGGCATATATATTTGAAACAATCACCACTTGTATCTAAGGCCTTGACAAACTGTTTTATCAACCCAAGTTTAATATGCAGTGGCGGAAGGATGATTTTGTCCCTATCTATCAACGGTTCATGAATGACATTAGCTTTTCCCACTAATATTTTCCCTTGGGGGCCAAACTTTTATCGTCCAATTCTTTTCTCTAGCACGACTATCCCACAAACATAGGAAACAGGGATACTTTGTGTACCCACTTTGCTGTCCTAGTAAAAAAATCACCATCTTCAAATCCACACACACTAGCCACTTATGTTCAGCATATTCAATTTTTTTTCTAAAACCATTTTTATGTTTTGGTATTCTTCCTTAAGGTTTGTTGAGTGTCCGATATATTGCCTAGAAATGCTTCATAAGTTGCCTAGCAACAATTTACAAATAAATAAATAAGTTTCTTAATGGGAATTTCAGCCCATTATCAAATTTTGATATTACCGAGAAAAGGGTAGAGTAATTTTACCTCCTATATTTTCCATGGTGTTTATTTTTATAACTGGAGTCAATTCAACTGAACCAATCATACAATTGGCAATCACAGCTGTTTTGTGTGCTGAAACTGTTATTAAACTTTATGCCGCAAAATAAAATCTTTTTTTTGTTCCCCAGTGTAATTTATTCTCGCAATATAGCAACTCGCTCTTCATGGTGGACTTGATGGTAAGGTGCAAGAGGTACTAACTACACACACATGAATGGCAAAACACAACACTTGAGTTTTAAACCACCAAAGACTAAATCTAACGGAAACGGTATACCGGTCTCTGTGCTGCAGCTGAAGTTCTGCGAGGAATGCTTATGGTCGTGACTGTACAAAAGAGTCTAATTTGCGACTCGCTTCAACATGTACTTCCGCTTCTCTCCATCAAATGCTCGTAGCTCACTGCCCTCTCAATGTTCGCTCTAAAACTGACCAATGACCTTCGTGCTCCCAGACAATTATTCCAATCGAATTTTCACAATAATGCCGACACAGTTACCTGTAGTCTCTTCCTTGATTGCAATTGTTTACACCTGTTTACAACAGTGGCGATCAAGGAAGCTCGGCAATGTCTGACAAGGCATTCCTTACATGTTCCTAAATATTTCCTGTCTGGAAGGGTGTTGACTAACTATCTGGGATTTAGAGTTCTTTGTACTTTCACTTTCAAAGATTCTACAGATCGTTACAATACCTCCCTTTTCTGTCTGTTTAGGCTAATGGCTAACATGAGGATGTAAAGCCTAGGACTCGAATAGTGACCTACGATAGCGAGGCCTTCCTAAGCACACATAATGAACAATCGTTTTGCTTCTCATCACAAGATAGTGAACGTTTTCTCTAAAAGCATTTTTTTGCGATTGGTTACCGATTTAAAATTATAATGGGTGCTTTAACACAGAGGTTACTTGCACCCATATCCTAATAAGGTGATGTTAGTCCCTTAACGCTAACAAAAACTAATTCGAGTTAAAGAATTGAAAGAACAATTACCTAGACTGTACGAGATGTTACGGAGATGATCTCCTTTTTTAAGAGAAATATAAATCACATCTAATATTATCACGACTTGGGTATGAATTTAAGTTTTTTTAAGTGCGCTTTATACACGCACAGCCTAATCGGGACTAGATCTACAGTTCAAAGTAGGATCCGCACTACTATGTGTCTCCACCGGGTATCGAATCTGGTCTCCTTCATTACAAGACCCTTACGCTACCACTGCGGCATCGGGGAGGCGCTCGAAATCGGTTGAAAGATTAATGTATAGAAAGTACAAACATCGAGGAAACTATATTGTTTTGTTATAATCATGTGCAAAATCTATCTGGAAACTCAAGTATAAAATTGGAAATTACACATTTGACACCTGAGCTCAAAGATTATACAAGATACATGTACGTACTCCATCTACAGGCAGGTCTCATGTCTGAGAGAACACGGGTTCAACACTTCTCCGGCCGCTATGATAAGGGATTTCTCTGTTCTCTCTCGTCACCCCAGACGAATGCCGAGACTATACCTTTAACGAGCGCTACGCCCTCACGATAGTACTGAGTGATAAAAAAGTCACGCAACCCATGTAACATTTGTTTTTATTGTGTTGCAGGTGACTTCATTACGAAGCCACTATGGCCGACCAGGTCTCCCGATCTCACTCCGCCGGACTTTTTCCTCTGGTGATTTCTGAAGTCTGCGGCCTACGTAACGCATCCACACACTTTGGATGAACTGAAGACGAATATTCAACGTACTGTGGACAACATTTCATGTGATACACTCCAGAGGGTCTTCACAAAAGGGTGCACATGTGAGAGGAACTGAATGGTGGCCATTTCCAACATCTTTTATAGTCCCTCCATGGGTTGCGTGACTTTTTGATCACTCTGTATACCGCAACGGAAATCTGAAAACAAACATCTCTCTTTAAAAGACGGAGAAATATTTGGAGAAAGGATGTTGATTGATTTCGACGTGACGTGACCCACACGCGTTGGATGTCAGACACTGAAAACAAGAAGAAGAAGAAGAAAAAGCGTCTGGCAATGCTTTTTGTCGCAATTAAAGTACACATTTGCTCCCAAAGCCCGTTTCAGAGAAGTCAGGATGGCACAGATGCGTCAACAAGCAGACGATGAGAAAAAGGACATGGACAGACATTTGTCATTACTGTGTGCCCACGCCAGGAAGGAACTCTTCGTGGACCGAGAGAAGAGGCCTTCCGTTGTGAAATATGACGAGAAGAGAGCAAGAACGCACAAGGCAGAAGAATGGTAGGAATAAGAAAATGTTTTGATGTCCGAAACTCAATTTGTTATTTTCGTTGTCACAAGCATTATTATATCGGTTCAGATACACTTCATTCAAACCATTATATGAACATAACTATAGCACTCGTACTGCCAAAACAGTACTCGAGGTATCTACAAATAGTTAAGGGCCATTCTGTAATATTGAAACGTACAGTCACCAGCAATAGACATGGAACTCGCAGATCTTGAAATACTCGCTCTCTTGCATGGTAGCTTGTGTATTGCCTATCTTTAAGGCGATGAACACAAACTTCAATTAGAAATTCAGAAATCACCGTGATTCTTGTCAAATAATTCTAGCCCATTTTAACAATTCACATGACCACCTTTTCATTTAAGTAAATGAAGCTGACCCAAAGATGGCAGCCATCTTGGTAGCATGGTCTAGATGCTTTTTCCTCTCATCCACACCACGTCTATGGACATTGGATTGTTGCATCCGCCTGTTTGTCGCTTATAGCGGCGGCTCAGTGTTTTGACATACAACATGAGATTAGCAATTACATGAGAATGATTCAAGTTACGACAAAAACGGAGAACGCTTTCGTGTTTCTCGTCAAAATGTAGCCCATTTTGATGTGAGGTACGACCCCCCCCCCCCCCACGAATTTAAGCAAATAAGGTTGGCTCAAAGATGGCGGCCATGCATGATCTCTTCGGTTTTCCCCTCTCTCTCCCATCACGTTTAGGAACACTGTCTAAGTGTGGGTCAACCCATTTCTCTTTTATAGGGGTCGTTCCACATCTTTGACCCTACCCTGTATGTCAATAGTTACGAATGAGGCAGGAGGGTAGGGATGGTTTCCGCTGGTGTAGCATTACGAGTCAATTGTTTAAAAATGGTATAAATGAAGCCGAAAAAACAACAATAGAATAGTTGATTGGGTCCTAGAACCTCAAAGTCTCGACGCTCACTGAAGCATACGAACGCGTGCGCTTATTGACGTTTCTACAGTGTCTGTCGCTTAGCCGCTCCTCAGTTCCAGTGAACGCCCAGCTTAAGCAGCAGTTAAGACGCTCATGGAGAAGATCTTGCATCAACTTCTGCCTTATCAGGAAAGCAAAATGAACAAATCAGTTAATCAAAAATTACATTTGGCCATCAACAACACGAGAGCAAAAAAGAGGCTCCTATCTAATGCATCCTTGCGCATTCCCAACACGCAATCAATACACATTTCATCCGACGACCTTCCCCCTCAGGCGTATTGGAGTAGATCAGCCCTTCTCCTTACATAACTCCGCATTTAACTTTACTTTAAATGCAAGCCGTGTTGTCTGGCGGGAGACCCTGCTAATCCCGCCCCGCCGCAGGGTCTTTCGCTGTCTCTTTGGCGATCTACCAACCTCCCGGAGGATTCCGAGGGTGCCTGGAAGGGGCCCAAGGTCGCCCGGACCGGGATGAATCAGCTTAAGGCAGGCAACAGGGATTGGGAGACGCGAGGAATTAATCTCGGAAGTCTTAGCATGCGGGAGGAAAGACGATGTTCCACAAATAATCCATTTTATAGGCAAGACAGGCCGAAAGGTCATTCTTTTAAGGAGGAAAATATTGCCAGCTTATTTAAATTTACGCAATTAAGATGCAACTACACACACGCGCACGCGCGCGCACACACACACACACACACACACAAACAAATATATACAGGATGAATCAGAAATATGGCTACACGTTTGAAGTAAATGTAGTATGTTACTGTACAATGTAGAGGGAAATGGTGAATGGTATATTGAACTTGAAACTTCATTTTGTTTTTATTTTAGATAAGTGTCACGCGCCCTGGCTTACGTCATTAGCCAAGATGGTGCTGAACAGCATCTAGTTACAGCTGCAGCGTGGCCAATTGCATGAATGATCGTCAGACAGGGGAATGTGATTTTAACGTAACATTGTTGCCATCGACTGTGAGAAACTAGAGAAAACGACTGTTTACAACAACTTGTTGTTTAGTTTAAGTCCATTGCTGTGCTCACGGCTGCCATAATCATTATGGTGGGCAATTGCCCACGCAGCAACTGTAACTTGCTGCTGCATATTCAGCGCCAGATTGGCTAATAACATAAGCTCGGGCGTGTGATTCTCATCTGAAATGAAAGAAATGAAGTTTCAAGTTCAATATAGCTACCATTCACCATATTCACTTCAAACATGTACCCATATTTCTGACTCACCTTATATGTATGTATGTATGTATGTATGTATGTATGTGTGTGTGTGTGTGTGTGTATGTGTATATATTCATTTGTTCAGTGTTCATTAGTTCCATATGACAGAAAAATATACGTTAATAGATACATCTTCAATAAGTCATGTCCATGCACGAACAAGGAAATGGAGACTAGAGATACACTTTTAAATAAAACCAGAATATATAGAGCCTGAAACAAGCCGGAAATCTTAGCCTGCAAAGAACTTCAAGCTACGACTACCAGAAGTAATTGACTTGTGAGCTTTTCATTTTGTAATCGTTTAACTGTATTATTTAATAGTCCAGTCTATTGCATCATACAGTTGTATTATATCGTAGACTACCGCATTGTTTTTTTAATATATTGCTTAATCCTCCATTATATTACATTAATTTGAATTATTTAATCAATATATATGGCATTATTAATTTTCATTATTTCATTGCCCATCATATTGAATTATTAATTTATTACTTAATACTCAGTTCTACTAAATTATTAATTTGAATTATTTAATAATACTCTGTATTTCACTGTTAATATTTATTATTTTATTGTCTATGGTATTGAATTATTAATTTATTTATTAATTGTTCATTTTACTAAATTTGAATTATTTAATGGTCCTCTTATGTGAGCCTGCGGTGGTCTATTCGATAGGGCGTCTGACTGCCACGCAAGAGACTGGGGTTCGATTCCCAGTGTGGGTGATCTAAGGTCGGAATTCTTCTGGTCTCGTCCCCGCATAAAGCGTCCCTGGGGCTCACCCAGTCTCAAATCGATTAGTACCTGGGGGTAACCATGGCGGGGGTGGGAGGAGTAAGGGCTGATCACATGACTTCCAAAATGGCCGAGATCGAGAATGTGTAGGGCTATACCACCACATACCCCCAAATGGGGCCTTCATGGCACGGGAACTTTACCTTTACTTTCTGTATTGTACTACTAATTTGCCTTACATAGTAGAGCACTGTATTGTATTAAAATTGTAAATTTAAAATTTTTAATTATGATTTCTATAATCAAAGTTTAGACAAAATATAGGACGGCAGAGGGCGAAAATCAGGCACGAGGGTATCAGAAAATATCAGAAAATATTTCATTACTTAGGTAATGTGTAGGAAGCCTGTTCCCACAGCAAGGTGAGGTGGTTTCAGTATCTTCTGGGGGGGGGGGAGGGAGTAGTAACGTTTATTGAATGGGCTTACATCGGAGAATGCTAGCGTCAGATTGGTGTCGTAAACACAGCTCAATTTTTTTTTAAAAATGCCCTCTACAGGTCGCGGAAAAATTGAATAAGTTATCGCGTTATTCATGTAGCTGTTTGCAGTGAAATATGAGCTTTCGCTCCAAAAACTTGAAACCCCGTCTTCGCGATTTATGCTCGAATAGTTTGGAAGTGCTCCAATTGTCTTTGGTCGGCCGAAGAACACTGAGAAGTACTCTCAAGCGAGATCAAGTTACGCTGTTCTGGCACAGAAGGAGCAACAGAGACTGCGGTCGGAACTTTAAACCTAATGTAACACAGGATTGGATTGTCTCAATCTTCTGCATAACGTAGTAACACGAGTGGTTGGTATGAAATTTGCATTGTCTAAGCAAGGGTACACCTGCTAGGGGACCAAAATCATTCAGTGGTCGACTTTCGATCTCGCCATCAAAAGTTCCGGGGTTCAAATCGCCCCCTCCTGGGGTAAGGGTGTTGTTTCTGAGTGCCCCTACACAACATAACGCAAACGTATATCGAACTAGAGACCCTGGGTCGTCTCTTGGGTGGCGTAGCTATTCATCAATCATCTTCATTATGTCACCACTCGCTTGGCCTAAAAGTATGATGTGCGAGAGCTCGCACTTGAGAAGAATGGCAAGAATTGACAAGTACCGTAAATGGGTTTTATACTCTCCACGACTGAACCGATATGGATATATTTAGAGAAAAACTTCTCGTCCGGATGAAGCTTATTTCCACAGATTGTCCACTCAATCCTCTCAATTGTCACCGTCACATGTCTGACCACCCTGTCCGAATTCACTCTCCTCACCCCCTCGCCCTCATCATTCCCGATCCTGACACAATTCCGTTCAATAGCTAACTGTCCTCTCTCTCCAATCCACAGCCGTCTCCCCAGTCAGAAACCTAACGTTTCAGAAATTACTTATTGAGCATTTCTTTCTCTGCTTCCTGCTATGTTAAAGATAATAGCAGACTTGTCACTTTTACCCAACGCCTTGTGTACGATACGACAAATTCTCATATCCGCGATTAGCCAAAATTGGCAGAAACGTGACGGAGAATACAAATACTAGTCTATCCACGCAAGAGTAGGATACTAAGCGGGTGGGCAAGAATGCGCAAATGCCAATAAATACAGTAAATCAATTTGATGCACCAAATTCATGCACTAAAGTGTGATTTTGCCTTTGTCAAGAATCGGGTTTAGTGTTTGATGCATTTTTGTATATCGTTTGTAAAGGTAACACCAAAGTGCATCATATGATGCAGGTGAGTCTGTCGAGCTGTACTTTAATGCATCAATTGATGCTTTTGTGATGCACTTTCTCAATGATGCTTAAATATTTGGTATGAGCTACAGACCTTATACATTTTTTGTTTCAGCTGATGCATTTATTTTTCTGTGTGTATGGGAAAGGTAAAGCAAGCAAGGATCATTGCTTCACGTGCAACATTTACCATGCGGTGTTGTCTACTCCAAGCTTCAGCCATCCCTCTATTATACAAGTATCTAAGTATCTACATATTTACTTACCTTATTTGAATTACAAGTCAATAACAGTTATTGGAAAGTTCGATTTATGAGAAAGTAGAATCCTTACGAACGTCTTATTTATCTTGTCAATCTGAAAACTGAGATTTATAGAACTCAGAGTATCAATTTAAGAAAACGTGTTAAACTGTATTCCATTAACATGTTTCAAGAGTACGTATACGGGTAAATAATTTGGATAAAATCATCGCCCAACGGCGTAATTTCGAACATCAGCCTTGCACAGAAAATAGCATGCCGTTCCATTGCTTCACCATTGAGCTACTGAGTCAGTTCTGGTTTCACCAGATTTTGAGTTCTGATCGAGCCTAAATTTTCACATAAATTTCTACGTAATACATACGTATCCTGTATGTGCCAAATTTTTATGTAATCAGCCTTGCAGTTTAGAAGCGACCCTTGATAGCCTACCTCCGAGACTAGGGGTCCAGCTGACCACTCCTACGAGAGTGTAGAGGGCGCTCTCCGCTCCGATGGCGCAGTGGTAACGTCGTCGCCTCGTAATCAAGGGATCCCAGTGGAGGCTCGAATCCCTCCATAAACTGTAGATCCAGATTCGATTAGCGTATCTGTGCATAAAGTGAACTTAAAACAAAATATTAAAATCAAATCCTATTTGGTGGGGCTTTTGAAAAATTACACTCCCAATGAAATTCGCAGGCACGCCACTGGATCCATTTCACTAGAACTAATAATTACCGCCTCTATCTTAAGCAATCAAGGGTAACAGTTCGTTATATCGGAGACACATTTCTTCATTTTTACAGAAGAAACTACTTACGGAAAACGGAAATGAGTTTCTCCAAGCTTTCCAACGTTCGTCAAGGTATTTTCTTTCATCGTGGAATATATTTGACACGGAAATCATGTATTTTTCAAGATAAATATCTCACCGACACACAATTGCCATTGCTTTCGCTACGTGAACTACATGCTGCGTACGTTTGATGACGTAAACCCCTGTCAGTGTTTCCAACCCCTATATTTGAACTATGCTTGCCTAACCTAACCTAACCTTATCGGAAATGGTTCGTGGGGCTATCAGTCAGGTACCGTGCATAATGGTTCGTGGAGCTATCCGTGAATGGTTCGTGGAGCTATCCCTGAATAGTTCGTGGGGCTATCCGTGAATGGTTCGTGGGGCTATCCCTCAGCTACCCGTGATATCCGTCAGCTACCCGGGCTATCCGTCAGCTACCCGTGCATAATGTAAAATTTCCACACGTGACGAACACGATAGTAGGTATTTTTCGGTGAAGAAGGTTTGAAACACTGCAAACCCACAACGTGAATCAAAATGTGCCCGCTATATTGTGTGTTACAGAAGCGAAGAAAGGAATAAAAAAAAATACTCTGTATGTGAAAAATTGTTTGTTTTCGTGTAAAAATTATAATGGCACCTTGAACTATGTTCCGCAATACACAATTGTTAAGTACGAATCAATCGAAACACAAAAATCCAATTTTAATGTGTCTCCGATATAACGAACTATTACCCAATCAAGAACTTAGAGAAAACCCCAAATTCCCAAAAATGCATTTACAAATATCTTGTCTCGATTGCGTCATGCACTTGCGTTGTTCCCCGTATTTCCATTTATCTCATTTGCTCCCGCAGAGTTACAGAACAGGATTTCGAGATTACTTTGTTGGCAAAAACTCGAAAGAAATATGGAGAGGAAAGATACAGAAACGTCCGAATCCATTTGTGACGATGTAGCGCGAGATAGATAAGAGAGACAGCGGTGCCCTCTGTCGGGGTCATCAGCAACGATAACGGCCGCAGCTTCTCCTAGCGTGAATTTACCGCCACCCCTCCAGACTGGGGGATCGGGAGCCTCCGAGTTACATTTTGTGCCGTATTGAAATGTTAAATTCACATAAATTTCATTCCCGTGGTTACTTCTTGCAATGGAAAATGGGAATGTGGATTTGGAGCGCTACAAAACCAAGGGGCATGTGTTCAAATTTATCCTCAAATTTCTATTAATTTTTGGCGCCAATTGTCTTTGTTATCCTGCCCATTTTGAACATTACACAGAGAAACTAAAGAGAACGTATCCAAAAGGGGGCAAGAGCGTCTTAACTCCTCAAATTAATTACTTTATAGTGTACTGACACTATTCAGCACACTTTAATTTGGACCTATGCTCCAAAAAATATACCACTATGTTGTCATCATGAGTGGTACCACACTTGATGTAAACAGTTGATGTTACAGTCTTAACTTCCCAACTGATTATGATCCATGTTGGGAAATGATGATTGTTTTAACAAACGTTTTTGGCTTTTTGAGAATAGCGGGCCTCTTGCACTGTTCTGAAGATTGACTGATTGCTCCGACGAAGTTCCTACACTATCCTTACGTTTGCTGTGTTGTGTATGTTCTGTGAAGGCCCATTTACATCCTTGCACTTTTTACATTTCTCAAGGGATTATTTATACCCCTTTTTAAACTTTAAGGCAAAGGTTTTAGGAAGCGGATTTTCCTCGTATACTTTGGAGGGTGCAAAATGGCCACATATGCCGAAAGGCAAAAATATTTTAATTTATATATAGTACATTCGACTCCGCACTAAAACCACAAAGGTTCTTGAAATGTGAATACAAGTTTAAATTAAATTAATGAATCTACAGCAAACATACCTTTGCCAACACTGGACATATATAACAATACAACTGTTTACGCATTACCTACAACAATGGGAATAAAATTATGCCAATCAACAATGCAAATACAAGAGTAAAATAGAAGCTTAAAGGATCAGCCTATTTGTCTCAATATTCTGACAACAAAGAATATTTTTCGCCCCAGCACAGATTGTTAGATATCATCGGTGGCATTATAGCGTTGTTGCGCAACAATATCTTTCATGGATTCCCCATTGGGAATTGTCGCTCGTTGAGGGCTTCCGTGTGGCCAATTAGCGGAGGTGGCGACACCGTCTATTTGTATTGTAGTGTTTGTATTGTTGCTGTAAATTATTGTTATGGCGCACCGTTGTCACCCGCGAACAAATTGCATTGGTATATATTTGACGCTTCACAAGAGGGGGTAACGTGGTTTTTGTGGCAAACGTATCACAGTAGGTGTCCAAAGTAATTTGGCATTGAGGATGAAAATTTATAGACACCATATACTCTGTATGATTGTGCGTTTATAAACCTGTGATCGTGTCTGCCTATAACAGAAGGCATCTGAGGATTTTAAAAAGTGATTTCGTTTCGCTGGAGTCATTCACGAGGCTGAAATACTGCCCTACAGGCAACCCTATTAGAGCCTGAGACCCAACCAACCAGTAGCGTTATCAAGATGGGATTTGGAGTACGAAACATAACCACTGGCTTGTGTTTTAAACACTGGAGAATTGAACGGTCGGCCATCTTTGATGCATATTGAACCCATTAGGTCTAATTCACATTAGCACTCAAGCAACACTCAGGTTCATAAGCATTTACACCTAGCGCTCCGGTCAAGGTTCACTCCACTCACGATCAATTGGAAAGAATGTTTGACAGGAGCATGAGCGGAGCGGACCTCGTGCAGGTGTACAACCACGGAAATCCTGTATTGCATTATTCATTGTTTCATACATTATTTGTGCATTTGTGATAATTTTGGCAAGCAAAATTGTTTCCTTTGATAATTTGAAAACTTTCAAGTTATTCGTAAACTACATACAGTAGTTATTTTCGTTGTAATAATTTGTATGTGCCACGCTCCGTGGCGGAGTGGTATATACAGTGTGCTACGACGCCAGGGGTCCCGGCTTCGAATCCCGGCTTGGACATGGGTGTTCTTTGTGAGTCTCGCTTCATCAATTTCATCATATCACTCATCATCATCTTTGCGATTATACAAAAGTAGTAGAAAAACAAAGTAAAACATATCAAATCAATCAGTCAATGAATACACTCATTAAAAAAAAAAGTTAAGCACCCAGAAGATATTGTCCAATTTGAACGTCATTTCGTACACGTGTGTACCTTCGATATGTATATAAATGATTAGAGTTGCAAGGATTTGTAACGTCTAGAACGGCCACCAGAGTGCATTAGTTGTGCCATCACGTGATAGTGTTATCAGGCCTGATGGCGTTCATAAGGCGTGTGTGGAGCGTCAGTCAGTCAGTCAGTCAACACCGTGAGAGAAGGTGATCAACACAGAGAATGCCTTATAGACGCATCAGACAGCGTTACCAGCACTTGACGGAGTTCGAAAGGGGCCGTATTTGGAATCTGCATGAGGGCGATTGGTCGAATCGTGCAATTGCCAGGCATCTGGGCCATTCAGATGTCACAGTGGCCATATGTTGGCACCAATGGATACGTGAGGGCACGTACAGACGTAGTGAAGGTTTCGGTCAACCAAGACTGGCCACTCAAGGTAGGATCGCAGTATTGCGCGCCAAGCATTTTGCAACCCTGCGTCTGCATCTGCGTCTGCTATCCGGACACACGTACAGGACTCTCTACAACACCCTGTGTCATACCGCACCGTTGGTCGTAGACTGACAGCACCGTCCCATGCAAATGCTGACGTTAACACCAGAACACAAACGTTGGATT
Organism: Lepisma saccharinum; assembly: GCF_977018435.1. NCBI lineage: Eukaryota > Metazoa > Arthropoda > Insecta > Zygentoma > Lepismatidae > Lepisma > Lepisma saccharinum. Next base: position 60,023,822 of record NC_139234.1, on the reverse strand, counting down.
GTTGCCGTAATGGAGAGGCATGGACTAGTGACGACAGTGACGAGTGGTGTTGCATCATGTTCAGAGATGAATCTCGGTTCTGCATTACCGCGGATGACCACCGTGTGCGAGTATGGCGGTGTCGAGGGGAGAGGACACATCCTGCCAATACTGTGAAGAGACACACTGGCATTACCCTGCCATCATGGCGTGGGAAGCCATTGGGTATGACTTCAGATCACCTCTGGTAGACGTTCTGGGGATCCTGACGGCACAGCGCTACGTCACGGACATCCTGCGTCCTCGTGTGTTACCCCTCTTGAGACAGCATCCTGGTACAGTCTTCCAACACGACAACACTCGTACGCACACGATGCATGTGTCTATGGACTGCCTGCATCATGTTGAGATACGCCCGTTGCCAGCAAGCTCCTCTGATCTGTCCCCGATAGAACATGTAAGGGATCAGTTCGGACGTCAACTCCGACCCACTGGCGATTTGTAAGATATCGAGGGCCAGTTACAACGGCTGTGGGCCGACTTGCCTCGGGATAGGTCACGAAGGTTCTACGACTCCATTCCAAATCGAATCGGCGAATGTATCAAGACCAGAGGGATCAAGACATGGGGTCAGCAGTACGCCCGTAGTGCACACTCTGTTGTTGCCCGTTTGATCTCATTTTGTAATTATTACAATATAGTCACATAAGCTGTAAACAGGTGCAGTTTCGTTTCAATTCCACCATTCCTTCTAGGTGCTTCATTTTTTGTCAATGAGTGCACTTTGTATGCTTCAAGAATAGTAATAAGCAAGCATTATGCAATTTTAATTTTTTCTTAGTTTAGACATAGAGCTTTCTCCTGGGAGAAAAAGCCTCACGGAATTTTGTGTTTTCTTTCTTTATTAAAGACCCATTTGTTTTTCGTTATGCTTTCAAAATTTGCATTTGACATTCGAAAATTACCAAAAAACTTTCTATTGTTGTCGACTAGGCGAAGATAGAGGGTAAAGTTGCCTTCTGTTTTGCGGCTTGCACTAATTGAATGAACCCAAAACCGTTTCAGTTTTCGTAATTCAATTTCTTTTTTGCCATTTCTTTCTAACGCCAATGCTACAACAGCCAAGTCCTTCTTTCTTAAGCATTGTAGTCAGAACAGTCGGTAGACGCTTTGTACCAGGAAAATCTATATGCTAAGCATCCACACTAGACTGGCGAAGATCGTACCTTAACCAGAGCGAAGCTAGTGTGGATACCCTTAAGCGTGAGCGGACCGTGACGTGAGCGCTAGATATGAATCAAGCCCAACACTTCCCCGACGGCGCAGTGATAACGTCGTCGTCTTGTAGCCAAGGAGTACCGGGTTTGATCCCCGGCTGAAACCCATTGCACATTGGTTTGGAAATCACTTTCAACTGTAGGTCCAGTCCCGATTAGCCTATCTCAGCACGAATTGGGCCTAAAGCAAACTTTGATAACAGTTCTCTTTTCATGAAAGTAAGGCAATAATAAATTGAGTTGAGTTGTTGTTGAAAGTCAACTTTGATTGATTTGATTTGATTTGCTTTATTTTACTTCTTGTGCCACTTTTGGCTAATTTGCGAAGATGGGAATAAGGGATGATATGATGAAATTGATGAATTGACACTCGCAAACATGCCCAGGTCAGGATTCGAACCCGAGACCCCTGGCGTCGTAGCACGATGTGCTAACCACTTCGCCACGGGGGCCGGCTTTGAGTCGACGTTATTCACAGATAGGATAATCGGGACTAGACCTACAGTTTAAAATCACTAAGTGCCTCAACCAAGTATCGAACCTGGGGCCCCTTGATTACAAAGCGGCGACGCTACCACTACTCCATCGGGAAGGCTGAACAATAAATTGGAATATATATGCAGAGAAAAATGAAATTTTGTTTAGATGGAATTGAAATTGAGGACTAAAAGTGGTAAACGTTGTAAGTGCCAAAGGCGAAAGTGTTGGGAAATCGCATCGTTCAGCACATCAGCCCGTAAGAACGTTCACACTAGTGACCTCTTTACACGCCCTTTGAACTACTTAGAGGGCTACCAGCCACTATTCACGTTTACCACATTATAACAGTTTAACGTGGAAAACGGTGTTTGAATTATTTTGGCACTTACTTCGTTTACCAATTTTAGTCTTCAATTAAAGATATGGAAGTGCCTTAAAGTAATTTCTGCACCAGCCACGTATTAGAGGCCAAGCCCCTCGCATGCACCAACAGTAAGATATTCCACACGTCACACGATTTAGAGCAAACACAGTCTCCTACATACAATTCATGAAACCCCTAACACAATTAACACAAGGATGTAAGGATTAAAATCTCAAGACAAGGCAGTCGATATTTCTGTCGGGGGACCCCGGTTCGATTCCTCGGGTAGATGATTTCAGGCGGAAACTTTAGAGCTAAAACTATTGAGATTTACCTCCTGCAATAGTTGTATTAACACAATTAGACTTACCTGTAGGGAGATAGCCTCGCTAGTCAGCAAAATGCAATCGCACACAGAAAAGTAAATGCATCATCTGAAACAAAAATGCATAAAGTCTGTAGTTCAGACATGCAGAAATGCATAAAACGCATCAATTGATGCATTAAAGTGCACCTGAACAGAAAGAAATACTCACATGCATCATATGATGGATGCACTTTGGTGTTACCTTTACGACATACAAAAATCCATCAAACTGCAGATGAACTTGTTTGTTCGCAGAGGTCGTAAAACACATTTTCGCGCATCAATCGATGCGTTTCTGGCACATAAATACGTAGATATGATGCATTTAGTTTTCTGTGAAAGGGAAGTCGGCATTTGGGTGCCTCGAAAAGGGTCACCTCCTTACACCCAGAAGAATAAGAATAAAATCATTCGTTGCGTTGGTACGAGGGTTCGTGTACAAGACATCGGAACTAAATTTTTGTCGCGAGAATGAGGGACCGGCATACGCGTAAAAATTTGATCTATACAAATGGAAGAAGGAACTTATGAAATTGATCAATGTGTGAACAAGGCAGGCCATGTCTACTAGGGGTTGTTAAGGAAGTGGCAAAAAACAGAGTTTCCTTCTACACGCGTGTATTAGTCACAAGGCTACATTGTCAGTACAAAAACAAAAAGGCGCAAACAAACTTCCCTATGAACCCTGAAAGTATTCTTCCAGAGAGTCCACAACACGCTGCCAACGATGTTGGAGGCGTCGAATACCATCCGCCTCATCAGCTGTGAATCTGGATTTCTCACGTTTCACGGGAATGGCAATTTCCTCTCAGTCCGAAACTGTCTCCACGTTGTTGGCAGCTTGTTGTGGACTCTCTGGAAGAAAGGCTACTTTCAGGGTTCATAGGGAACTTTGTTTGCGCCTTATTTGTTTTAGTTCTGACAATGTAGCCTTGTGACTAATACACGCGTGTAGAACAAAATTTTTTAATTTTTTTTTGTCGCTTCGTTACCAACTCCTGGTACACATGATCTGCCTTGTTCATACATTGTTCAATTCCATAAGTTCCCTCTTCCATTTGTATATTTGAATTTTTTATGCCAGTCCCACATTCTCGCAAAAAAATATAGTTGCCATGACATATGCCTCAACCCTCCTATCTTCTTGAAGAATCTTCGGATGAATCCTTGCGTTCTTTGTCCAGTACGCCAGATCGCAATATCAAGACGGTCACCGATAATCGATATGGCCCTGGGAAACTATTTCCCTCCTGGGCCAATGTAGGACGTTGCTTCTCGTTCCCTGGAACTCGCGAAAACAGCAAAGTCCTTCCACCGGGAAACCTCGACCGGTTCATCACGATGCGGTCGCTGGCAGTGGACTAAAGGACAGTGTCCGAAAGTAATTCGTAATTCATTACACTAAGTGCTCAGATAAATCAATATGTCATCGATATTAACCGATGAACCGCCGCGCTTCTTGCCCCAAATTGCATTAATTGCAGCCGTTAATAAAGGAGAGGGTTACATTTATATTTATTACTAACTAACGAAGAGTTATTGCTGGACAGTTGTTTCTGCTAACGGATGATATACTATATCAGAACCATAAAATTCAGTAGAAATGTTCATATTCAAAGTTATCCTTACGCATAGTGGCTAATCCCAGATGGTTCAAAACCACTGAGTTCAAACCTTTTTACGAACCATTGGCAATATGTGCACGGAAAATAATTCAGAAAGAAGCTGTCAAAATGAAGAACCAAATTGGAACTAAGGACAACATTGAACAGCAAAAAAGAATGGAGAATATCAAGAAATCCCAGTACAACCCATTAGAATTTTATATACATTGCGAGTAAAGAAGCTAATATGGAAAATTCTCGACATCCTCTAGAGAAGAGAATAGTGGAACACAAGAAACACGAAAAGAAGAAACGGATCGAAAGTACAAGGACATGTTTGAAGTGATGAATCACTAACACTGCAGTGAGCAATACTGCGTAAAGATCGAGAACCGAAAGCACAACAAACATGAATGAAAGTATTAGAATTGTACACATTGATCATTAGTGTAAGATATTATAAGTATGTTCTCGTATACCTGCACATAAAACTTAATCTTGTTAAGGTATTTGCGCCACATTATAATAGCAGCTTACGACACTCAAATTGAGCAAAACTAACACCTTAAATATTTTGCTAATATAAATAGAAAGCTTAATTACGAACACATTATACTAAGAACATTGGAAGTTACATATATTGGAAATAACATGTCACAAACATCTGTTATTAAATCCAAAACATCCTTTATTTACGCGTAACCTGCACCAGTAGTAATTATGCGGGGAAGCATATCATCTAAGCCCAGACACTGACAACATTGGCATACCCAGCAGGGGACAAGGGGACACTTGCTTCACCCCTAAAAAACGAGCTGTTAAATTCTGTTCATATTGCCTTTTTACGTGGAAAGTAAAATAAATGTTACCCTCTTTTCGAATACTACAAATTATTGTCCCAACTGGAAAATGTGTTGTTTGTTCCCTGGTAAAAAGTTTAGGTATGCCCATGACTGACAACGCCGTGGTGAGAATTAAACAAGGGAGATTGTAAAGCGACCTGCTGCTCCAAAATAGACAACAGAGAGACTTGATAGTTTGATAAACATAAATGTTCGCTAACTTTGCACTGGTACCGTACACTCACGGACATTTCTGAGTTGTAACGATACCATAGACTTTCAATTCCATCGTGACAAGAAAGAAGTGTACCGTGACTGTACAGAGTATAAATGTGCACAGTGAACGTCTATCTTTTCGTTACTGGGCAAAACGAACCCAAAAGTATCTACTGGAGTGATGACCCTTGCATGATGTCGAGCGATAGCATCAAGTAATAAAGACGAGTGATAACACGAAACACACAATTAAGGACTTATTGAATAGAAAAAGGATGCAGCCTATCTTTCGATGCTCATGAAAAAAAAATTGAGAAAGCTATGCGAGAGCAAATATTTTGAAATATATAAGCAATTAGGGAAACAAAGTTTAGTTATTTACCTAAGAAAGCAAAATAAAGTGAGGATGTGTAGAGGAAAGGGTATTTAAATTACACTGACTGACTGACATAGCTGCGTATAGAGCTTCAAAATAGATATAAAATATATTGGTGATAACCCACGAGTTGGGTCCTATATCAGGTTCACTGAACCACTCTGTCTGGGCCAGTGCGCCTCTGGTTACGAGTATTAGTAAAACAATGTAAATCATATCATAGTCCATGGACCTCCAAAACAAAGCGAATAATATTCCATGTTGACCCTCTGTGTACCTACAAAACTAAGACTATCATAGTCCCTGTTGACTTTCTTCGTACCTCCAAAACTAAGCTTATAATATTCCCTGATTAACCTCTCTGCACCTCCAAAACTAAGCGTATCATATTTCCTGTTCATCCACCATGTATCCACAAAACTAAGCGAATAATATTCCCTGTTGGCCCTCTGTGTACCTACAAAACTAAGCCTATTATTCCCTGCTGACTTTTTGCGTACCTTCAGAAGTAAGCGTATAATTCCCTGATGAACCTCTCTGTACCTCCAAAACTAAGCGTATCATATTTCCTGTTGATCCACCGTGTATCTACAAAACTAAGCGAATAATATTCCCTGTTGACCCTCTGTGTACCTACAAAACTAAGCCTATCATATTCCCTGTTGACCTTCTGCGTACCTTCAAAACTAAGATTATAATATTCCCTGATTAACCTCTCTGTATCTCCAAAACTAAGCGTATCATATTTCCTATTGATCCACCGTGTATCTAAAAAACTAAGCGAATAATAGTCCCTGTTGACCTTCTGCGTACCTCCAAAACTACGCGTAAACACCGACTTGACTGGAAAATACTGCCTACTGCCTTAGAAGGTGACTCGAACAGTGAGTTTTGCTCAACTTGAATTTGTGTAGGAGCTATCCTCTCCAAAGAGGGCAGTCTAGACGGGTATAACCGTCTATGAGTGATCCTTTCTCTGGATTAACCCTAGTCTCGCAACCCTTTTGTAATTTTTCACTCCAATCTCGATTCTGCAATCCTTCCATTCTATTTCTCTACCTCGCGTTTCACGAACTCGAAAACGCGGGAGAACGTTGCTGCTAGGGGGTAGAGAAGCGGAGACAGACATTAATAGAAGTGAGAGAGGAATAAAAGAAACGAATTTCAATCCTCCCTGTTGCTGTTCTGTTGTAAGAAGTGGTTAAAAGTGAGAGGTAAGTGATTTCTGTAACTTAACATCACGTTTTTGTAACGTTGCAACGATAAGGATGAATTATTGGAAACAGCAGATCAAAAACACCCACAATGGAAAAGCCATGTGCCGGAACTTGAACCAAGAAGGAGCCAAGATTGGGAATCGAACACTCACTACGTTAGACCACCCAAGTTCTGTTTGTCTGAAGTCCACTTTATGCTCACATAGGCTAATAGGGATGCATCTTACAGCATAAAGTGGAATCCGTACCACTGCGCAATGTGTCTCCACCGGGGATCGAACTCTGGACCCATTGAAGCAGAATTTTGTGCAAAGGTACTGATTGAAATGTCAATGTGTATATATAAAGCAAGCCCCTGCTATATTGAATTGTCTTAGTTCCAGGGATGGGTGATCCAAGGTCGGAATTTTCCGGCCATGTCCCTGCATAAAGCAGCTCTGGGGCTCACCCAGCCTCAAATCAATGGGTACCTGCGGGTAACCCTGGGGGTAGTGGCGGTCGGAGCGAGGTGCTGATCACATCACCTCCAAAATGGCCGCCACATCCTCTAAATGTGCCTTCATGCCACGGTGCTATATGCACAGTAATTTCATCTGAGGCATCAATGTAGGAAATTACTAAGAAGATGATACAGAAGAAAAGCTCTTGCGAGAGTTTCCTTCTTTGTATCTCTTCTACCTCGTTATTTCCTTCTAACTATATCTCTTACCCTCTTTCTCCTTCCTTCTTCTCGCCCTATTTATTTACCTCTTCCCTCTTTCTTTCTTCTTCTCTATTTCATCTCTTTCTACATATCTTATTTCACTATCTCTCTGTTTTCTCCATTTCACTTTTCTCTCTTTTTCTTTCTTCCTTTCCTTTTTCCCTCCATTTTAATTTCTTAGTCATACTTTTTTCTCACCTCGTCCTTCTCTATCTTTCTTGACCTTTTCTATTAATTGCAAATATCCCGTAAGGTTTAGAGTAGTTTCTTGAAGTTCTTCTTGCTTGCCACAGGGCGATTTCTATGACAGAAAGTTTGATTGATTGATTTGGTGTTTTAAGTCCACTTTATGCACAGTAAGGCTAATCGGGACTGGAGCTACAGTTTAAAGTGGGATCCGAAGCGCTATGTACCTCCACCGGGAATCGAACCCGGGACCCCTGGATTACAAGGCAACGACGCTACCACTACGCCATCTGGGAGGCCCTATGACAGAAAGGAATGTCGCAGCATGTAGTTCACTTACTGAATCCGGCGTCGGTCTTTCTGATCCAAAAATAAACAGATGGTCAGCAAAGATACAATATGGAGTAATGATGGAAAATATTTATGTGGTCCTAGATTCTAACCCCGACTCTTGACTCCTTCCTGGGTACTTTTCTCCTCGAAAACAGGTGAGAGAATGTGCAGGGGAAAGTGATTCGCTTTCGTTCACCAAGCATTATACAACTATTCTCTCTTTAGCGTCACGATCTGCAACCTAACGTGATCATAGGTTGGCCAAGAGCACACAATTCACTCTGTACAACGGGTCATAAACAATGCACATTTATGACGCCACGAGGTTATAAAAACTGCAAATGAGTGCACACATTAAGCTATTAACCAACCTTTTAATGCCACCTCGACGCAGACATATTACGAACGGGTAAACAAGCGTTTTTCCGCCCGACTTATTGTCAGGAGACTATGTCACTTGAAATTGGTGTACGCGTGTCTTATTTTTCTACGCAATTGTGCGTCGATTAGGAAGGGGATGGGAGATAGGGGCCCCGAGCGTCCATTCTACCTGTGCTAGATACACGGGGATCGCTGAGTGGTAACCTGGATCACAGGGCGTTTAGCCGCCTCCGCTCGCCATGTGGTTTGTCAGCGTTTAATTGCACATTTCAATGCGTAATGATGCGAAACAGGCACATCTCTAACCGCAACAAGGCCCGGAGCAATTAGTTTTGACGCGTTGTTTGTGTTCGGCTTCCTGACGTCAGGGGGCGATGCCGCTGTCACGTGTTGTTACAGATGGACGCGTCCGTATCGGTGTTAGCGGGGATTGGAACCAACAACCAATTATCGGGAAATAAGTATGTTGGAGCTGCGTTCGCGGCAGAGATCAGCTCGCAACATGCTTCATGGGTAATCAACAATGCCGACCTTCGTGACGGAGTGGTTACCACAGCCCGCTACGACGCTAGAGGTTCGGGGTTCGAACCCGAACCTGGGCATGGGTTTTCTTTGTTGAGTGTCCATCAATTTCATCATATCATCACATCCTCAGCAGAAAAAGTACCAGAGATCAAATCTATGCTCGCCTTGTTTACATATTTTGACAATTACAACTTATTTCCACATTTGCAAAGTTTACATGATTTTAGACAATGCAAAAGACTTGAAAGTCCAGCACCGTGGCCGTGCGGTCTAAGGCGTCATGTTTTGAGCTCCGGCTACGGAGCGAGTCTCCTGAGATTTCGGTAAGTGTACGGAACCGGTGGCCACCCGCCATCGTGAGGAAATTGGGGATCTGCAAGTAAGTATCGTAACCCGGTCATGGAAACCTACAGTAATGACTGGGGGTTCGTCATGGAAACCTACAGTAATGACTATGGGTTCGTCATGGAAACCTACAGCAATGACTGGGGATTCGTCATGGAAACCTACAGCAATGACTGGGGGTTCGTCACGGAAACCTACAGCAATGACTGGGGGTTCGTCATGGAAACCTACAGCAATGACTGAGGGTTCGTCATGGAAACCTACAGCAATGACTGGGGTTTCGTCATGAAAACCTACAGCAATGACTGGGGGTTCGTCATGGAAACCTACAGCAAATGACTGGGGGTTCGTCATGGAAACCTAGAGCAATGACTGAGGGTTCGTCATGGAAACCAACAGCAATGACTGGGGGTTCGTCATGGAAACCTACAGCAAATGACTGGGGGTTCGTCATGGAAACCTACAGCAATGACTGGGGGTTCGTCATGGAAACCAACAGCAATGACTGGGGGTTCGTCATGGAAACCTACAGCAAATGACTGGGGGTTCGTCATGGAAACCAACAGCAATGACTGGGGGTTCGTCATGGAAACCAACAGCAATGACTGGGGGTTCGTCATGGAAACCTAGAGCAATGACTGGGGGTTCGTCATGGAAACCAACAGCAATGACTGGGGGTTCGTCATGGAAACCTAGAGCAATGACTGGTAGTTCGTCGTGCTAACCACACGTCACCCCGTAACTAGTTGTATGATCGCCCACCTCTGCAGATGGGTGTGAGACCTGCTGTTGGTAGACCTCGGCCCTCACGGGTTGTTGCGCTGCGGGTTATATTATAAGAATCTTAAAAACCTAAACTTTCATTAACAAAATTATTGGTTTTGTAACAAAAAATAGAGTTCTTCCATAAAATGGGAACGAATAACTAAAATATAAGAACTATTGAGTAGATTCTAGCTTTCATCGACGCAGTTTCACTAACTCCGCTGGAAAGAAGTGCCTAGACATTAACTTCAAGTCGGTATGTAGGGCGTCTGTTGAAGAACCACGCACTCTGCTCCAGTTACCTCGAGTGTGACGTTTCTTTCAACCAGCAACAAATAGCGACAAGAGAATCGCGAGGACGCCCGAACTCCCAGTACCAGGTTCTTGCTATTCCGTTCCCAAAACAGGCAATATGAGTTCCTATGCTCAAGCTTCCAAAGCCCTTATCGCACAAGATTAAATTAGCAATGCACTTGGGATCCGAGAGACGCCATAACTTACCTCGCAAAGACCTCCCAGCGTTCCCAATTCTAATCGGGGGAATCCCAGTCTGTTTTTCTGTTTGCCTCTTTGGCCCGTCCTTATGGACCTGGTTCCATAATCGCTACGTGCCAATTGCAACAATTAGGTCGTGATTTGTCACCCGGAACGGACTCGGAAACTCGGTCGTTTCTTTTGGCAGCGACATCCAACGGGCTGGACTGAAATAAGAACACCTCGCATTAGCATCGGATTACAGGGTACCACCTGGTAATCGCTCCCAAGGTAAATCCTGTGTAAGCCGCTACGTCAGCCAGAATGCTAATTACTAACACTTTAGCAGAAGGGAGGGCCCTGATAAACACTGCCTTTCCGCGGAGGGACACATAGCGTTAAGGAACGTTACGTGTCACTCCCCCTCCTAGTACAAATATACTTCATTCGCTGGCCTCTCGGAAAGACACTCCCCAAATGTTGATACCAAGATGGTGGCAAGTCACTAAAATTCAAGATGGCAGCAACTTCCTAAAATTCAAGATGGCGGCGCTCTCTATCTTTACTGTAAGTTAACCCTACCCAAAACGAATGATATTGATATTGCTTTTGTTTCACTTTTGGGTAATGATGATTAAGTAAAATTGATGAAGAGACAGGACAGGAGTCGAGCCTGAAAAATCATGACATTGTCCTCGGTGACTATAGAGCTCATCCGAATCCAGGTGTCAAACCTGATGCCACAAAAGGACGAGGAAAAAACATATTCACTGTTAAGCAGGAAAGGTGCAATCGACAACGAGGGACAATTTGATGTTCGCTCTTATCAACTGCCGATTCCTCCTCTGGGGTTTATTGCACAGAGGGGCTGACGTGGCTATTACGTAAGACGGGGAGGATTGAGCGCAGAGAAGCACGTAAAGCTAAGAAGCCTCATCGACAGAAAATTCGTTCCTCTTGTTTTATTGGCGGAAGTCCATCAGGAGGAGGAAAAGACGCCGGCAGGTTACCAAGGAACGCTCTCTTTGAAATCGAAGACTTACGGGAAACGTTTATTTCGGTCGCCTTGCTTTGCTCTTAACGTAGCGAATCTGCAGTGCAGGAGTCATTGGTTCGATTCCCATTAAAGAGTACATTTCATTTACAACTAGCCAAGTTTTAAACTACATGCTTGCAACCTTCCTGCTGTTGCCTTGTAATCAGTGAGTCTCAGATTCGATATCCGGCAGAAGCACATTGCTCAAGGTTTGGCCCGCACTGTAAACTGTAGCATAACAGAATGATCAGTGCAGCTCGTCACGGTATCATAGGCCATTGTTTAGAATCCAGTAAAGTACAGCTGTTTTCCTCTATTTTTCCTTTCACTTTCATCTTTGCACACGTATTTCATGAGTTCACAATTTATTTTCATCTAAAATATGAACCGAGGAGTTAGAGAAAACGAGGTAAAATAATATAAAGCAAATACAAGCATATTTAAAATTGCAGTTCTAATCCTCATTAGTAGAACCCGGATTTGTATGTAATTACATATTCTATTCATTTCTAGATACATAGGTAAAACAGGAAAATATCAACGAATTATATAACTGGCATGATTTTTATGTTACATATTTGCATATTTGCTATGATATTACATATTTTCAAATTTACTTTACATAAAACAACATATTTAGGTAATTTTTTCCTATCTTGATCCTTTTCCCTGTATTTTCGATCTCTGAAACAGATTAAGAAAATTTGTAGCTCATCTGATGCCATACTTTATAATTCATGAGGAGCATACTGCTTACAGCCACCTACAATTGACTTCCAAGTCGAAAATCAGCCTGAAGAAAAAAAAAAGGTACATATACAGGGTCTTTCGGTTACATATTTTAGTTTCGGTTTTAGATTTATGCAAAGCACCTAGGAACTTGGCATCAGTGGACAAGAAAGCTACTTTCCTGTACGTAGCGAGTTACAAATATAAATAGTAATTAATAGTTGATAAAATTGGTTTCTTAAAGATTTACACGTTCCTGTGCTTTTTTTTTTGAGTTTACAAAATTGATTCAAATTTTAATTTGAACAACTTATGTCATTAAAATTATGTTGAGTATGTTCAAATAAAATAAATATAATATCTTAGCAAAATTCTTGAAATTGCTTGGATACTCGATTATTATTAATATTACATATTCTTTGATAGTTCATATTTAGCTATATATCCTTTTGATAATACATATTTAGGTACATATTTTATCAATTATTGTTACATACTTATGTACATATTTTGTAAAGCAAAAAGGACCAAGACCAAACTTTGACTTCGGTAGTAGTCAACTATAATCTCTATTCAAATTTGGTATTGATTTGAAAATAGATGAATTTCTTTTTAATCCAAGACTGAAAAGTTACGCTGTACAGAGATGACGGAACTTTACACTAAAAAAATCTCTTGCCCGCGATGTTAAGAATCGGTCGATAATCTGACACACACTTCAACACAGTTTATACAGAATTTCGTAAACTTTTATTTTGAATTAAGCTTTATGAGAAATACCACAGATTGTTAATGTAAGGGTTTCATTTCTCCAATGCTCATTTTCGATTTCTCAAGAAAATTATTTAAGGAAAATCCACTAATTTAGAAGTTGATTATTTGTGATTTTGTATTTGCTCACTGGTGACTTATTTATTACATTTTTTATGTTTATTTGTCTCATTTATTCCCCCATATTCCAAGTAGATAGACCTCCTACCTGAGACATCAACCTGATACTACGAGAATTGCAAAATAATCAAGGTAAGAACATTCTGATCTTCAGGTCAACTAGACAACAAGTGCCATTTTGAGAAAAGTATAAATAGTGACACTGACGTTAATAACTATTTCCCTCCTTTGTACTTAGGGCTATTTCATAATGAAAATTATAACTTTGTATTGTGTCTTGTAACTCTAGAATACTGCACCCTGAGGAAGCTCACTTTACCTTAGTTTCTGCCTCACTGCTATAGGAGCAAAGAAGTCCTTCCAGTGACATCACGAGGTACGTCACGACTCGTCCAGTTTACGCATGCCCACTTGCTTTGACAGTCCCGACTTTTACAGATGAACTGTAGATAGAATTCTCAAACTTGAATAAATTTGGCTTTGAAATGTTCTACGTTACTCGTTCGTGGTTGTAAAACATATAGAATATTAGGTACAAACAAGATTTCGGAATTTTACAATAAATTATCGTACCATGGATAAATACAGTTCACAAAAACAATTGAATTTAGCCATGCTTTGCAGTATATTTTGTTATATTTAACACTACAGGAAATCTACATTCCCACAGACCAGATCCAGTCATCATAGCCTCATCATCTTACCAAGATTAAGTTCCACAATAGGTTGATTGATTAAAATTAAAATTGAGGGAGCGTCTGCACTTTGGCTATTGGCACCCGCCACTTACGATAAATAAAATCAACCCATGTCTCTGAAGACTAAAATATCATCACCTAGTTAAAGGCTCAGGCTGTAAAGGGGCACTTAGAACATAAAGGACAAAACACAGCCCTACAGATGATAATACTGGCGTAGGTCTAGTCGCCAGAGCCTCATTAGCCTGCAAGATTGCAGTTACCGGGGTGTACTACGTGGAAGTGACGTTGACTATGAGGGAAACAGGTTGGTACTCTCGATAACAAATACCCAAGATATTAGTTTAATAACTCCTTCCACCCACTTGGAGTACAAGTAATATGGCGTTATCAGAAATATATTATAAGGTAAATGTTTCCCCTATCTTCCGTGTGCCTGTCAGGGTCGTTCTAAGCAGCCCAATCTCGGAAGAGAAAATGAGGTATTTTGAAAAAGTTTACGGCGTCGCCAAACCTCGGCGTTCCTCTCGTAAGAACGAAATGGATGGAAGAGAAAAGGAGAGAGAGGAGGAAAAAATCCTTCGCTCTGATAGCACGAATATTGCCCCGAGCTATTCGATGCGAGATAGAAACTATATCCAATGGCCTGCAGACCTTACGAATAAACCTGTTCTTCCTGTTTCAGGGTCCTTCGCTTCTTCCTCAAGATTTCGTTTCGCCCGAGTTCCCGAAGCATCTGGCGCCGCTATTGCCCATTTCTCCTCGAGTCAGGAGAACGTAATCTCGGAGTCAAAGGGATGGAGAAGGAGGATGATGCTTCGATATGGGAGAGCGGCGGTGACGTACCCCGAGAACAGAGATCTTGTGTTTATCTCGCTTAGAGCTTGTAGCTCTCTATCCTGTCTACGGTCTGTTAGACGAGATGGTTTACGTAGCATTAATATTTGTTACCTCTCAGAAGGGATTGCAATGTGTTCCTCTTTCGTTAGTGCCATGTTTCAGTGATATCCAAGAGAAAGCCAATGTCTCAATTATGTAACTTTGTCTGTTTATTACTTGTAAACGACTGAACATAAGTAAAAATTAAATACACAGTTGACTTCCAGGGACATCTCTAGTCCAATTTGATTTATCGTGTGATTCCTTTCTCGTTTAAAATATTAGGTCTGAATCCAAAATGGCGAAATTAAACATGTCAATCAGGATAATTTTTTCTGCCTGGTTACCAGTGACAGTAATTTGAGAGGCACTGTCGTCTTCCTTACGGAATGCGGGGGAGTTCCACACATACAAATATATATATTTGTGCGTGTATGTGTGTGTGTGTGTGTGTGTGTATGTATGTCAGTTACCAATCCAGTTGGGTATTCCTTCTTGCACAGCTACCCAACACACCTTTCGATGCCGACACAGAATCTAACCTTCTTAGCCGATCTCCGTGGTCTAGTAGTTAGCACAGCGCAAGAGGTCCCCGTTCGAAACCCGACCTTCGAACGGATGTTCTTTGTGAGTGTCCCATCATAATTGTTATCATAAGTCACTCATCTGTCCTGATTAGCCAAAAGTGGCATAAAAGCGACGCTATAGAAAAACAATCAAATCAATTATAAGCTTCCTAACCAAATCACATGTTCATGGTTCTTGTGAAAGATCACTTCCAACTGTAATCCCGCATCTATATGCTTACGTGAGTAGGTTAGGTTAGGTGTTCTTGGCGTCTGGTTCTTGTGATGTCAAGCATTGGAAAGCGTGGCTTGATTGTGTAGGTTCTGGGAATGGACAAAGACTTAACCACATACTCAACTACTGGAAGAATAACATCAAGAATAAGATGAAAACTAGAGAAGATGAGTCCTCAAAAGGCCCGTCACATAGAGTGAAAACTAGCACAGGTCTACGGCAACGAGGTGAATTTACGAAATCCATTCAAAGCCTGTTAACTGGGACGATACGACGTTTAAAGAGGGGCCATGAAAGCATGCACTAGTCGCATTGCTTCATGGGATCGGATATGGTGGGATTCTGGTAGAGAATTTTGAAACGTAACGGAAAAGAAAGGGAATTGCTATAAGTGCACAGTGAAAGGAGGTCCTGAAGATAAATCAAGCAGCTTGTAAACCTCGACTGTGTCATATATTGCATAGACTTCACTAGAATCATGTGTGAAAAACTGCACGGCGAAGTGTTGGGAGAAAACAAATATCCTAGCGGTGCCTAATCTGAAATAGGTAACAAAGAACAGCCTAATAAACGAATTAAGCAATGATGTATTTGAATAGGATCAATAATATCAGAAGAGATGCCTTACGAGCTCAACTACCTGAATGAAATCCGTCATGTTTCATTCCTCTAGCCTCAACATACTAGGATGTCAAAATTTCCTCACGAAAGAAATTATTTAAATGCTACAAGATGCATCAACTCAATAAAATGTAGAATTTTGTCATGACCAATAATTGTCCGCCATCTGTCGTTATTTAGAAAAAAATTGGAATTACAACTAATTTTACCAATTAGGGACCTAGCAGCTAACTGGTACAACGTAATGTACAAACGTAATTCCAGCTAATATTAGTAGGTGAGGAGAGCATCATTTTGAATGAATACTTTCGGTCAAACAGAAGACACCACACTTCATTGGATAAAATTATCGTAAATTGTCTGTTGAATGAAGCATGTTGATTCGTGTATTTTCCAATAATCGTGAATCTTTATAAGTTTTTTTTTTAACAAGTTGTGTCATTTATATACACAATTATACATGTATAGGATATTTCAACAGATTGGATTAAACATTTATAGGCCTGAAAAATGGTTATGTACGAAAAATGTTTTAAATTGCAATTTTTATAAATTTTTGGGTGTTGTAGATTTAGTGTAAAAAATTTTAAAAAAAAATTCTCTACGTGCATGTGTGTTGTATGCAATTGCATCAGGACATGGGATAAGAGTTTGAATTATCTCTTAAATTTTTTGCTGTATTTTGCATATTTGTTATTTAGCGTCGCTTTTTGGCCACTTATGGCAAATAGTGACGATGAGAGTGAGTGATGATGTGATGAGATTGATGAAGCGGCACTCACAAAGAACACCAATGCCGAGACCTGGATTCAAACCCAGGATACATGGCGTCATAACGCGCTGAACTAATTATTCCGTCACGAAGGTCGGTATACATAACAGAAAATATGTCATTAATATTTAGAATAAAATAAAATTAATCATTACCATTATTTCCGGAAAATAGGAACAAACAACAATGTAAACCAAACAAATGATTTCTCCAATCAGAAATGAAGTTCGTTTTTTAACAACTTAAAGAACAACGCAAATGTAATGGGTTGATGGTTAAGTTCGAAACGTTTGTGTTTAGTATGGCAACACTGCGGAATTAGGAGTTTGTTTATCGTTTAACGTTCATCAAGTGGAGTGGCATTGTTGTGCTTGTGAATACGAATCGAATTTTGCAGATTTGAAGGAAGACGTGTTATTTGTGGTCTAAAGAAAAATAAGTGTCAAGTGGATAGAACGAACATTTCCAGAGAACCAAAGGCAGCGGAGGTGGCTCGAAACATTTGTCCCTTGTACGGGGAAAGAAGGGCAAGAAAACGGTTTTGTCATTACAAAAAGGGCAATTTTGACTTGAGTGATTCTCCACGTTAATTAATTAAAACAGTTTAAACGCTCTAATCAACGATGATGCACGTCAGTCGATCCGAATTACAAAATGTAATGTATTATATGTGACCATTCAACCATCGTGCGACATTTTCATTCCATGGGTAAGGTTCAGTTTACCGAACGCTTCACGTGAAAACAATACATATCAGCGAGCAGGCTATGAAGATTGCATCACGTGCTGCTGCAACATGATAATGTCACTCTCCGCTAACATGACAAAATCTGCTATCCAAGAGTTTCGTTGGGAGGTTATTCAACATCCTCCTTACTACCCCGATCTTGCGCCCTCGGATTTCCACATTTTCTGCTCTCAATCCACCAATCTTCAAGGAAACTCATTTGGTAACGAAACTGTTCTTCAAACTGGGCTTGACCACCTTCGTAACCCCAAATCTCTAGGCGTGCAATGGAAAAACTGTCCCAGAGTTGGTAGACAGTCATAGACAATGAAGAAAAATATATTACTGAATAAATATGCCATTGTTCATCTCAAATTAGTATCAAATAAGAAACCTTTGTCACGGTGAGAAAAAACGCCACGAACTTATGCAACAACCTCTTATATGAGCGAACATGGGAATCGAACCAAGAACTCTTGGTTTATCAGCGTTTAGTTATGAGATGTCGACGTTTCCGTGATGTTAATGTATGTTCAAAGTAGAGAGGCGTCTGAATGATTTAATCTATCTGAAAAAATGCCAGTTTCTAGCAATCATACTTCCCGAGAGTTCTATGCTTGGCACGTTAGGTGAGGGTACTCTCTTCAAGCACGCTCATTAGTACCCTAGCAGAACTGCGAGAGGAGGCTAAAGAGGCATTTAAAGAAAGGGCGCATGGGACATTCTCGAAGTAATTGTCGCATGCAGCGATCCGTGTGTTAAAACAGCTCACTCGGACTTCCAAGATAAAAGACTTGGAAATTTAGCACACATCCCATTAAAGCAGGGCGGGAATTTTCCCTCGGCGAGAGAGGGATTTCCCACGAGAAACTTCCCTCGCCCGAGACCTCCTCCACGGGTGGAGGCAATTACAAGTGATATATACACTCTTGGCTTTTATCTATCATTTCCACCCGCACGATCCGTAGTAACGAGTTACTCGCGCGAAGACGCAGTGCGCATGCGCGTCGCCATTGCTTGATAATTATCGCTCTTAATGGGCCGACTCGGAGAGACCGTATCCGGAAGAAAGATCGCCATTCTGCTCCATTGTGGCTGCATCTCTAGTACCAGGCGATTGCCCCAACTATCCTAATAGGGAGAATCTTAAGTAGCAAGTTCTTTTTCTACCTCCGTATGGCGGCGCTAGTGACTTCCGTATTAACCTTAGCATACCGGAGCTTCTTGTTTTTCGTTTATGTTTATGTTTATTAAAAATCTGAAGATAAACTACATTGTTCATTAGGGAGTTTCCAATGTTTCTATATTGCTATTCTTCATAAAATCATAAAGATAAACTTCCTAGGAGTCAAGTTCACGTGGTGAGACTATCAGCCTCCCTCCCCCTTCCCTTGGGATGTGTGTTCCGACATAACACTCATGTCAAAGAAGGTATACAATTGGATCGCAATGATAGTCTTCTTCCTCTTGCAGGTCTGGGTAACCAAAGCATGTTCTGCGACTACAAAACTTGTTCATTTCATCGGCGATATGGCCTTACTAAATTTCCCTTTCCTTTTGGCCTGTAATTTAATAATTTTCGAGGCAAACGGTTATATAGTAACCTCAGAGCATGTCGATTCCATTTAACTGATATTTTGAAATATTTTCCATTATTGCTTCGACCTTCCATTTATTTCGGTTTTCTTCACTTCTAATTTGTCTCGCAAGGTTAATTCATTTAAAGACAGCAAAATTCTCATTTCCTAACAATTTATTTTAGTCTTATTATGTTGACGAACAGAGTTAGTCAACATAATAATAAGTTAAAACAGGGTTTTGATAAATTTTCTCAGTATGATATGAAAATTCTGTTAGGTGATTGTAATGCACAAATTGGCAAAGAAGATACATTTAAACCCACGATTGGTAAAGAAAGTCTTCATGAATTAAGTAATGATAATGGTATAAGATTGATTACTTTTGGAACCTCAATGAATTTAATTGTCAAAATTACCACTTTTAAACATAAAGATATCCATAAATATAACTGGTCTTCTCCAGATGGTAAAACTCATAATCAGATACATCATATTCTCATTGATAAGAGAAGGCATACTAGTATAATTGACGTTCGTACATATAGAGGTGCTGTCTGTGCCAGTGACCATTATTTAGTAATTGCTAAATTAACAGAAAGACTCGCAGTGATAAATCATAAGCAACAAAATCTAAAAGTTCTAAAATTTAATACAAGAAAATTTGCTGATGAAAGAATTAAGAAAGATTACCAAAATAAACTGTCACATAGATTTGATGTTTTGCAGGATTTAAATGATGATGAAAATATAAATGAAACAGACGTAAGAATTGGGAGCACATACGTAATGCAATAGAATCAGCACCTAAAGAAAGTATAGGATACCATAAACCAAGAAAAAAGTAAGCCATGGTTTGATGATGAATGTCATAATCTAATAGAAATAAGAAATCAGGTTAGACTTAGGTGGTTAAATAACTCTGATGATACAAATCTAAGCAATTATAATAGAATAAAGCGAGAAGTTAACCGCACGTTTAGAAGTTAAAAAAGAGATTACTTGAAAAGCACAATTAACGAAATTGAAACAAACAGCAAAAACAAAAATATCAGAGATTTATATAAAGGTGTAAATGAATTTAGAAAGAGGTGGCAACCTAACGTAAACTTGATAAAAGATAAAGACGGTGATTTTCTAGCTGACCTAAGCGATATTCTAAATAGATGGAAGAACTACTTTAATGACCTTTTAAATGTCCATGTAGGAGATAAATCAGAAGTAAATGAAGTACACACAGCAGAACCTTTAGTTCCAGAACCTAACTTGACTCAAGTTGCAGATGCTATTAAAAGGCTAAAGAATAACAAAGCACCTGGAATAGATTTAATACCAGCTGAGTTAATTAAATATGGTGGAAATTCGTTAATATGTCAAATTCATAAATTAATTTGTTTAATATGGAATAAAGAAGAAATCTTTGAACAGTGGAAAGAATCCATAATTGTTCCTGTGTTTAAAAAAGGTGACAAAATGAACTGCAATAATTACCGTAGAATTTCGCTACTCTCAACAACATATAAAATATTATCTAACATTATTTTAACAAGACCAACCCCATATGCTAATGAAATTATAGGTGATTATCAATGTGGATTTAAACGTAACAGATCAACTACAGATCAAGTTTTTCACATCAGACAGACACTTGAAAAAAAAGTGGGAATATAATCAAAATGTCCATCAGCTATTCATTGATTTCAAAAAATCATATGATTCGGTCAAAAGAGATTAGTCGAGTTTGGAATACCTAAGAAGCTTGTTAGTATGATAAAAGTATGCACCAGTGAAACAGAAAGTAAAATTCGTGTGGGTATTAATGTGTCTGAGAAATTTACAATTCATGATGGGTTAAAACAAGGAGATGCATTATCTCCATTGCTCTTTAACTTTGCCTTAGAATATGCTGTTAGGAAGGTAAAAGAAACTAAAGAAGGATTAAAATTAAATGGTATGACTCAGTTGTTAACGTATGCAGATGATGAAGACTTATTAGGGGATGATATAAATATATTTAAGAATAATGCTAAAATATTTTTCAAAACTGCTCAAGAGATAGGTTTTGAAGTTAACAAAGAGAAAACTAAATATATGCTTACAGGCCGAAACCAAATGTTAGGTGATAATCAAAATCTAATTATTGATAACAACTCGTTTGAACCAGTTTCCAAATTCAAATACTTATGAGTAATATTAACAAATGAAAATTATATGAAAGAGGAAGTAAAACGTAGGCTTAATTTTCTCTTCATAAACTTTTGTCTTCTCGTTTAATATCTAAGAAACTAGAAGTTAAAATATACAAAACAGTAATTTTGCCTGTAGTATTATATGGGTGTGAAACTTGGTCCCTTACATTGAAAGAGGAACACAAATTGAGAGTATTTGAAAATAAGATCCTTAGGAAAATATTTGGACCTAAAAGGAATGAGGAGACAGGTGAGTGGAGAAGGTTACTTAATTTAGAACTACATAATTTATATGTCTAGATATTATTAGAATAATTAAATCAAGAAGACTTAGGTGGGCAGGCCATGTGGCACGAATGGGAGACGAAAGAGTTCACAGGATTCTTGTTGGGAAACCTGATCGTAAGAGACCTGTAGGAAGGGCAAGACGAAGATGGAGGGACAACATTGAGATGGACCTAAAGGAAATCGGTAGGGATGGAATAGAGTATATAGATCTTGCTCAAGATAGGAACAGATGGAAGGCCTGTGTTGCTGCAGCCATGAACCTTCGGGTTTAAGAAGGCTAGAGAGTTAGTTAGTTAGTTATATTGACGAAGGATTCAACACTCGCTACCATATAGAAGAGCCGGGATTAAAATTATGTAATTGTATGTAATTTGAATTTATTTTCGCAATGATGATAATTTTTGTAATTATTATAATTACTCTATAACTTAACCAATGTAAACATAAAAATATTGATGCAAAATTATTGTTTTTTTTTTTAAGTTTAGTGAATGGTAAAATGTGTGTGACACACTTCCAATCATTTGTTCTTGTATTTTTTTAATGATGGTCGACCACCGGGGTGGAGTGGTTATCACAGCACGGTACGACGCCAGGGGTTCCGGGTTCGAATCCTGTACTGGGCATAGGTGTTGTTTATGAGTGCCCCTTCATCACTTTCATCATATCATCACTGATCCTCATCGCTTCAATTAACTAAAAGTGGCAGAAAACGACGCTCAATAACACAAATGAAATCACATTTATTAATGATGTTAACTTATGTAAACAACAAATGAAGCAGCGATTCAATAACAAAAATGAAATGATTGATTGATTTTAGTGATAAAAATGTGTGGGCCCGTGAACCCTACCTTGTACAGCCAACGGCAAATTAAATAGGTTGGGGAAGACCGTCCATATCGTCCGGCTACGAACTGTCTTAAATACTTGTAATTGCTCAGCAGTATTTCTTGCTCTGTTCGTGCCTAATACCTGCTTTCGGACACTTAATTTATAAGTGACATTAAGAGGAGGGACACATCTTGTTCATATACCAAATACAATCATGGCCTATACTTGAATTGATTGATTGAATTGCTTTATTTTACTTCGCTTCTTGTGCCACTTTTGGCTAATTTGCGAAGATGAGGATGAGTGATAATATGATGACATTTTTGAATGGGCACTCACAAACATCTATGCCCATGCCAGGATTCGCACCCGGAACCGTCGTAGCGCAATGTGCTAACGACTTTGCCACGTGGGCCGGCACCTACGCGTATACTTGAAATGTGACGTGCTAAACACTACTTTCGAAGATCATTTGGACATGGCAATTTTGATATACAAGTTGTATTTTCTCTTCTTAGATTCATTATGTCCAAATTATATTCTAATAGATATCTCGCAACAACGCAAAATGTTGACTCGAATTCACAACGACTAATATATACTGGACCTACATTTTTTTAAATGCAAATCTGGGTGACGAAAATGTGCCTCAACACGAAATGAAAATGAAATTTTCATTACATACACTAAAAATGCTGACCAAAGCAGGCTTTATTATATATTATGAATAACAAACACTACACACGTAATCCTCTAACATGTTTTTTGTCGGAATAAGATTCACAAGGCTTAATAGGATTATCATTCACTACAAAGCAATAGCTATAAACATTAGATAAATCTGAAATGAGGAGTTAGTATTCACCATAAGAGAAGTGCAGCAGGTAAAGCAAATATGCAAGGATGTGTGTAAATGTAAGTTTCTATGTGGAAATTGACTGAATGGTAGCACTAGACACTTTTACGTCGGGGGTCCCAGGCTCGAATACCAGCGTAGACATTGGCGTTATTTTTGAATGTTCTATTTATCATGTGTTCACTCATCTTCTTTGTCGCGATTGCCCAAAAGTGGCAGAAAAGCGACGCTAAGTAACAAAAATAAATATATATGTGAAAATTAAAAGGTGAATTAAGAGCTGATAGGTAAGATATATTTCATGAGCGATGTTCGATAGAAGTTCTGTTAAGATGTCAAACCTGTAGCAAGCATATAGCGAAGTTGTGTGAAGGATTCACGATAAGATTCTATTTAATCTAAGCTCTATCATACAAAGATAGCGAATTCAAAGCAAATAAAGCACTTAATCATTGAGAAAAACAATTTATTTGAAGGCTGCAAATTTCTGCAAATGTCGTAATTTGAACTCTAAAATAATATTTCTTATGTGATGAATAGCATCATGTTGTAAGTCAGTGAGGATTTGAGGTGCTTTGCGTATTGTTGCATTTCGAAATCATTTTCGTTGTTACCATTCTTGATATAGGCAGCATTTGGCGATAAGTTCTTAATTAGTTTGGGTTTATTGTTTCAAGTCCATTTTATGAACAGATAGTATAATCGGAACTGGGCCTACAGTTTAAATTGGGATCCAAACCTTTGTGTTTCCACCAAGTATGGAATCCAGGGCCCCTTTATTACAAGGCTTGACGTTATCACTACGTCATCGTGAAGGCCCTCCGTAATGGGTTACATCTGCATGGATTAATATAAATTCAATTCGCACACTAAATAAGTTCAATGTCACCACACACTAGAAGTTATTTTTTCGCGATAATACGAAGAATACCTATCGCTCTTCTCTTGTTACTATTTATTAGAAAGTAAGAATTATTTCATTTCACTCTCACGGTCTAGCTTTGCTATTGATTAAAGGAACAACAATGCTTCAAACTCAGAAGCCTACACCGAAGGTTATATTTTTGTTATTTCACGCCATTGTTCTACCAGTCTCTGTTAATTGCGATGATAAAGATTAAAGATGTGGTAGGTGGAGGTGGAATAAAGACCAGGTTCTAAACCTAGCTATTCGACTTTGAAGCGCGTCACGCTATCAATTTGCTGCGGGGTTGCCTTTTTCGTGTATTTCAGTTAATGAAATCGCTCTATTCGTGATTCAAATTCCAGAGGCAGCAAAGCAACTTAAAATAACGAAAACAGAAAACAAGAACATATCAACTTCACCCAGCAAATCCACACACAAACCTCTTCTGGCATTCGTTTTGCAGAATGTCCTTGAGGATTAAAGATCGCCCACTTCCTGGTTCAGCTCGAGACAATTCAGGTGCTTTATCAAAGCTGCCCTGAAGCACGCAGGATTTCTAACCCACTACGCCTTGAGGTCTAGTTACACTCACCAACTTACTAATTATATATAGATTCTTAGCGTGTGCATCCTAGGTGTTATGCAGCCCACTGAACAGTTGCGTGTGGTTGGTTGCAAAAACGCAAGGATGAAATAAGGTACGAAAATAATGAAGGGATGAACACAAGGATATATCCATAGTTGAACGAACCACTGTGCTTGAACGCTTACAATTCCGCTACTGAAATTGGGAGATTTTTCGTGCAGGGTAACAATTTATGTGTTTTGTGGAGCCACTTTTCTGGTTAACGACCATACATGTGACTTTTTGCGAAGCATAAAACTACAAGTTAGGATATGAGCCACGCTGTGCATCGAAAAGCAGAGTTATACGAGGAGCGATGCGAAGTATACAAAACGATTCGTTATTGCAAACTCCAGCCGTAACTTTAAAATATTTATCGGACGATACCGAACCAAATAAATGCAATCCGAATGCGATTTCGCGCGAAGGGAGATTTATCGGGATGATCTCGCATGACGTTTTGCGGGATACCGATCTTCTACATCAAAGACTAAGTTCAACGACGATATATACGACCATTGACCGCGATGTACACAGGAACGTGCATCATTAACAAATTCCAATTTGGTGATAAATTAATACGTCGATATCGGACCAACGCAATGGAATGATTTTCACCTCCGCACGAGTTTCTAATTTATGAACCGCCAGCAGCAAACCAAATGCTCATTTCTCCCTTCCCCCACCTTCCCTCCAGCACCACTGGGGGAAATTTCGGACAAGAAGAAGCGAAAGAAACGTGTAATAAACGACACCAAAACGTGGAAGTCGAAAACGATTTTTCCTCTCTCTACATGTGCGCATTTGCAATAGAAAAAACTGTGATTACATTTACAATTAAAATACGCAATAACTGTCAGCCTCGTTTGGCATGAAATTTAATTTCGAAAAATTTGAATGTTGATGTTGGCATATTGTTTGGGAAGTCGCCCCCGTTCGTGAACTGCCTTGATTTATACTATTGGGAAGCCCGTGAATATTTTTCTCCAGCAAAATTGTCGCTCCTCGCACGTAAAGAGCGGCGCTATTAACATATTTTCCTGTCTAATTAAAAAAAATAACAAAAATGAAAATTTTGTAGCGCTGAATCCAGCTTGAAGCACAAGCTTTGTTGTTTTCAACTTGAAAAATATAATTTTCCTGAAATTTTCACAACCTTCTCCAGGAAATTCTGAGAAGTGCCGCATAAATATATATATCAGAATATGCTTTAAAAGTACCTTCAAGAAATATACCATCCATTTTTCTAATATAGTGGCATAAAAAAGAATAAGGAATGTGCAGTTCTAGACTTCAGCTTAATTCAAGGTCTGTACATTCAGGTGAGTCAATCACTGGTAGTGAAAGAGTAGTCCTTTAACCTTTTGACGCCCAAGCCCTTTTTCAATAGTAAGCCTCACGGTCTCGAGCCAATTTTGAGCAAAATGCAGAGTTTCAATTAAATGAGTGTAGATCGGAGGCTAATTGCCCTAGAGAGATGAGTGATATACCGTTGTACGCGGAATGAACCAGAGATTCAGACTACATGAATTTTTTGCAAATTCGGCGTATATGTGGCGGGGGGGGAGGGGGCTAACTCTCAAAACGACCTTGACACAGCGTCTCGATCGAGACGCTTGGGCAATTGAGGGTTACTTTTGGGTATCTCGATCGAGACGCTTGGGCACCTAAAGGTTAAAAGAAACGATGTAAGTGTATGCTGTCAACGAATTTCGAAAAAGGTGGACGATAAAGTATTTTCCCTATGTTGTTGAATGACTTCTAAATTCTTATAGTTGATTTGCCTTATTTTACCTCGCTTTTCGTGCCACTTTCGGCTAACTTGCGAAGATGGGGATAAGTAATGATATGATGAAGTTGATGAATGGACACTCACAAACATCCATGCCCAGGTCGGGATTCAAACATGGGACCCCTGGCGTGCTAGCACGATGTTCTAACCACTCCGCCAAGTGGGCCGGCTAAAATTCTTATACATTGAGAGGAGGTTCCACCCATCTATATACCGTGGAGTATGAATCCAAATGTTTGTCGCCATTAGGCAAAAGTTGTGTAAAAAGTGACGTTAAATAGCCAAAATAAAATTAAATAATCCAAATTTGCATTTTAGCGAAATCGATCTGTGTGTTTCATTCAATATATCTGACAACCTTTGTAAAAGTGGGATCGAACCAAGAACCTTAACCATTAAAGTGGGCAGTGGCGTGCCCAAGGAGGGGGGATTGGTGGGGGTTATAACCACCCTTTTGGCCCAGTATTCCTAAAAACAAGAACATCAAAGGTAGGAAAATATGACAAAATGAGGGCTGACTACCAAGAAAAAGTATACGTAACCCCTCCCTTTCGAAAATCCTTGGCACGCCACTGAGAGTGGGCCATATAACCATTATATATATCGACTCGGTTGATACGCTTATGTATGAGTGTGTGTGTGTGTGTGTGTGTGTGTGTGGTGTTTTCTTCTTTTTTTTTTGCCTTAATTCAAAATTGTTTTCTCCTATTAGAAAAGTCGCGAATGCCTCTTTTTATAGGATGTTATGAATTCTCAAACAATAATTACCGTTGATTGACTCTCAGATTGTATATAACACTGTGTTATGGTGTTTGCCTTAAGAATGTATGAAGATATACAATGGGTAGATTTATTAGCGATGATCCATTGACGGATTATTAAGCGCATCCAGAAAGTAAGTTTTCCTGGGGTCGTGCACAGAAAGGAAACATTATTTCATTCAATGAATTATTGCCATAGATACAGCACTTGTCCAGTTACTTATCAGCATAATTCCCGCAGGAATTCAGGCACTTGTCATAGCGTGGGACCAACTTCTGTATACCTGCGTCGTAGTAGTCCGCCACCTGGGCGCCGAACCACTGTGTGACAGCCGTCTGAACCTCTTCGTCGCTGTGAAAATGTTGACCGGACAGGAACTTTTTCAGGTGCAAGAACAGGTGGTAATCAATGGGAGTTAGATCCGGGCTGTACGATGGATGATCGAAAACCTCCCAACCGAACCTGTCCAGAAAGGCTGCAGTGTGCCTAGCCATATGCGGCTTCGCATTGTGGTGCAGCAAGATCAACCCAGCACTGAGCTCACCGCGTCGCTTATTCTGAATGGCTCGTCGCAATGTCCCCAGTGTTTCACAGTATCGGTTAGCGTTCACAGCCTCACCTCTGGGCAGAAACTCGATGAGCAGAATGCCTTGTCTGTCCCAGAACACCGTGCACACCACTTTTGTCACCGACACCATCTGTTTGAACTTCGTCCTGCACGGAGATCCACGGTGACGCCTATGTATGAACTGCTGCTTGCTTTCTGGGGTGCTGTATGCAACCAATGTTTCATCCCCTGTGATGATCCGGTTGAGAAAATCGTCATCATCATGGTAAGGCTGCAGAAATGTCAGCGCCGTGCCCATGCATTTTCCTTTGAGTTCGGGCTTCAGTTGCTTCGGCACCCACCGGTCACACAATTTCCAGAACAAGAGGCGTTTGGTAACGATGTCATGCAACAACGACCGAGAAATCTGCAGGAAATGGCTGCTGAGTTCCGTGATCGTGACGCGACGATCCACCAATATGTGCTGCTGCACCTGCTCCACAACTCGTCCATAACGACCGATGGCCGCTCACTGCGCTTGTCGTCATGCACATTTTGCCGGCCTTCAGTAAATGTCCTGCACCAACGACGCACCATCTGCTTGCTCATGACACCTGGCACAGCTGACGATGCATTTCGATCGGCTATATGTTTTTTACGTTCAAGAAGTTGAACACCGAACGAACCTCGCACGCGGCGGGAGATGGAATAAGAGCCGCCATGTTTCAACGCTGCCGCGACGCTACTGAGGACTTTCGGGGGGAGTCTTCTAGGATATTCACTAGCCAGGGCATGTGCCTCTCACGCATGCGAAAAAAGGTTTCAATACGCATGGCTTCCCACCTGTGGGCAAGTGGGAAACATACTTTCTGGATGCGCCTAAATTAAGATTTTGCGATTAATAGATTTTCGATTTTTGATCCCTAACAGGGGAGCAGACTCTGAGATAGGGGTTACTCTCCTAAGCGTAGATAAGAAAGAACATATTTTCAAGCTTTGCTACCAGAAAACTCGATATTTAATCTAAACTAGTTATTATATTTAGAGGTTTAATTATTAAAACGTTAGCCCAAATGTTGTCTCAAAATTTAATTCCATTAGCTACAGATATATATATATATATAGTATACAAGCAGATATTTCAAGAATGTAAAAGTTGTGCAAAAAGTCGAAAACATTTAGAATGGATAAACCCAGAGAAGTCCATATATTTCATATGATCTAGGACTCCTTTCAACCACAAGGTATGTTTGTATAACACATCAATTGGTTGGCGACTGCTCTGATATTGGCTTTTATCGAAATCGGTAAATGTGGGAGACGGAGAGGAAAGGAACCAGAGATATTCAGCACACATGTTTATGACAGGATTGTACAGTGTCTCTCAAAAGTTTTAGGACAACGACATTTTAAACTAGGAAACCCAATTTACACGAGGCGTTGGTGGGTTGCGTGTAGAATTAGGCTCAATTTCAGGGTTGCCACATGCACAATAGATATTTATAAAATACGCGAAAGAAATAAAAACAAGTATTATTGTATAAAATTATTAAAAATATCTCTATTATATCGCAAGTGAGAGAATTCTTTCTCAAAGAAAAAAATAGGTTCTCTAGTATTTCATCGCTGATGAGTTTACAGAAAGGAAATGAGGTGAGAGAAAACGAGAGGTGACAAAGAACAGGAGAAAGAGAAAGCGAAAGTAGAAGAGCAAAAGTAGAGGAGAGAAGGAAGAGAGGAGAGGAGATATAGTGAGGAGAATGAAAGAAGATTATAGGAGAGATGAGGAAAATGGAGCAAAGAAGAGAAAAGAGGAGGAAAACGAGATGAGAGAAGAGGAGACGAGAAGAGGGGAGTGGGGAGTAGAGTAAAGGAGAGAAGAACGAAAAGAAGAGAAGAAGAGTGCAGTGGATTCGGAAATCTAAGACAGGAAAAGAGATACGAGGAGTGGAGATGAGTGGGAAGGCGATATGAGATAAAAGCAGAGCAGAAGGAGGGAAGTGAAGAAGGAGAAGAGATGAGCAGAAGGGACTGAAGAGAAGAGGTAGTTGCAGAAAATATCGTCTCAGTGTCAAGAATTGATGCATTGGTCAAATTATCGACATGAAACATTCAATAACATTTTGAAATGTATTGGAGAATGTATTAGATCGGTTCAAAATGTATTTTGGCTTAGTTCAGAGCAAGATAAAATCTTCCATGTAAGATTTTTGATTTTATTTGATTTTATCTGCGATTATATCACTAAAAATATGAATGTAATTTTAATATTTATAAGAATTATCCAAATTTTGTCCACTTCTCGGTTCGTTGAAATGGAGATTTTGTAATTTAATATTTCCCCTCCCCCCCGCCATCGTTAATTCCAAACTGAATCATTCAGTTTCACACGGAGTGGACAATGAACTCAATGGGATAGGTCTAAAACTTACGAAAATTTTCTGCCAGCGGAAGGGTTTGAACCTACGACCATGAGATTGACAGTCCTGAACGGTAAGCACTACCCTACAAGCTTTCGCTCCTGAAAGTAAGTAGAAGGAGCTGACCAATGTGAAATGTAGATGCAACTCTCCTCCTACATGTAATGTGCATACAATACTTGTTTGTAACAAAGAAAACGAAGGTAGTACGACTCGGCGAAAACCTTTTAATGGAGAATGACGCATGATGAGAACTTTTCATTCGATATTTGCGGAGGTATCCATGCATTGAACTCGAGTGGGAAAAGGGGTAAAATTAGTATGTCCTGAATTGCCACAAATATAAATAGTTATTTCATTAATAGTTGTTAATGTCTTTGAAGCAGTACTCAATTATCGTTAGAGTATCATAATTCACGATCTTATAAATGAAAATATCCCTTTGAACGTGTCAATTCATTTATTTGCTTATTATTTTTATAAATTCCATATGCAGAACAATGTAGCCACTATACACTGCTATTACAAATAATGTTACCATGCTCTTGTTTAATAGAAGGGGATTTAAGAAAAGGATGAGAAAATCACCTAGTATGGAGGATCGAACCTGGGACCGCAACTAATGCTTTCAAGAACTCTAACCAATACACTACGCCTTTTGTTTCCCTTGGATCAACAGTTCTTAATTATTCTGTCGCGTCAATATTGTAAACGTTATCCTGTAAAAAGAAGTTCAATACTCTGATATAGCTCTGTACTTCTAGAATTACTCTATACACATGCATTTGAAATTTAACTCTGAATTTATTTCTTCGTTGTTAGTATATCTAAGCTTGTGAATATACTTTATTTGTAATTTTATAACGGTTACATGAACATCTACGAAATAGTTCCTTATAATAACCTCCCGTTGACCAAGTTGCCAATATAAACAAATGGAATGCAGATTGTCTTCGAGCTTACATTGTTAAAAAGGAGCGGATACACGTATTACTATCCTAATACTTATTCAATAAAGTAGTGGGGTTTACGGGGGGGACAGCGCCGGAAAGGAAGAGCTCCTCTCCAGCAGCTTTGCTACACTTGAAACTTGCTTAACATAAGCATATAAGTTTTTTAAGCAGGTATAGAATTTTGTCTAATTCAAGATTTTTGTAAAAATGCCCTCGGGAATTTTTCAGAAAAGAAGAGCTCTCTTAGATTGATTTGCACATACTTAAAACTTGCATCAGCCAGATTTTTGTTCATAAATTTGCCAATTTTTGGCCACACCAGAAATTAAGCTTATTCTGTCAAAATCCCAGGAATCTTGAAGATATCTATTGGGTTCTGAGACTGAGTGGAGTGTGGTGCATTGCCTTGTAATCAAAAGGTTCGGGTTTGAGTTCTTATAAAATCTGATGGCAAAATGTTAATGTAAACAAGGGGCTCCGGGTTCGAGTCCTGATAGATGTGGTATTCCATACGTGAGATTTTGAGAATAATTTTGTTTTGTTTCTGTATTTCAGCTTTTGGCAGGTAGGTATCTGCTACGAGCAGAGATGGTATAGGTAAATATATTTTCTGATGGTAAAATCCAAAGGGCCTTTGTGTTTGAATTGTGTCTCTAGTTCGAGTTGCTGTTTTAAGTCTATTTTATGCACAGTAAGGCTAATCGGGACTGGCCCTACAGTTTTAAAGTGGGATCCGAACTACTTGTGCCTCCACCGGGTATTGAACCCGGGACCCCTTGATTACAAGGCAATGATGCTACTACTGTGCCATGGGGGAAGCCCTGAATCGTGCTTCTATGGAATCTTGTCTAATTCAAGATTTTTGTAAAAATTCCCGAGGGCATTTTTCAGAAAAGAAGAGCTCTCTTAGATTGATTTGTACATACTTAAAACTTGCATAACATCTTCATTTGTTTAAGTGTAGCACCTGCCTAACCCAAGAGTTTTGTAATTCGGAAAGTATTAACTCTTCTCAAGCAAATTTGTTAATATTTACAAAAGTTGCATCAGCCAGTCTATAAACTTGTATCCATACCCACCTATACATATTTACTTCAGGTTTAAGTTTAATTGGATACTATTCAATTTGCTTATTGCAAATATGCAATTAAAACAAAACAATATGCAGAGCTTACCTCTAGAATTGCTTCGTGCTTGCACGTTCCCCCTCTGTGGCAATGTGCGCAATTCCCGAGACGGTAGTATTGATTTTTTTCCTCAGTATTAACAGAAATTCCCGATTATTGCATCAGCTAGTTATGAGAGAGTAACTGAGGGGAACAGACGTGTTGATACAGTGCTTCTCATACTTACTGGTTTAAATTCATATTGAACAATATTTGTTGTAATCTATTCATATTTAGAGTCGAGCTTATATTTGTCCCAGCCTGTTATACATAACAAGGTTATTGCTATTCAAGATATGCATGTTCGTGCAGGCATTCGGGTCAGCGTGAATAATTTTCCACTTGTAAGCTATTGGTTTTAGATTAGAATCCCAGGAAATTTTATATAAATACCAAAACCAAAAATATTAAGTGTATACACACATATATATATTTATACATACAAATCACAGTGCTGAACCCAACTGATATTTTTTATTCAGTATAAAGTTTTGAATTGAAACCCAAAAATTGTATATAATAAACAACAGCAAAAATGCCGAATCAAAAATATTGTGACCAATGCAATAAAAATATATTTAGCTCTAATTGGGCCAGACACCAAAAGATTTGTAACCCGGACAAATACAGAACTCCCACAAAAATTTGCCCCAATTGCAATAGAAAATACAGCATGCAATACTTCACATATAAACATAAAGATACTTGCTCTGTACAGTCATTAACATTGCCCCCTCAACCATCCACATCTGGTCTGAAAAGAAAGCATGAAGCACCTCTTAATGCCAGAGCAGCAAAACAGCCACGCTATGAACCTATCCGTAGCAGTTTTAACGGCCAACTTAGGGATTATCAGTTTGTATCAGAGCCAAGATGTGGCATTGAGAATTTCTTGAACAGTAAAAAACCTGATCTCCAGGCAATTCTAAATGCACAAAATGGCTCTTATAAGCTCTCCCTCAAATTGTATACTCAATATAAGAAACCAAACGGCACTAAATTTACACAGCCCCACATAACAGCAACTGTACCTGTATATTCAAATGTAAATTCAGACAAAATAATAAGCAGATTGATAGATCAATTGAATATTATACACTCTGAATTTGCGGCAAAAGAGTCCGGATGGAGCCTATGCGGCTCATCACACAAGTTATATGTTAATATTTCTGAATTCAGCCCATTACAAGGATCTACTTATGTGCCATTGCCTGCCAATATCAAAAACAAAAGAGCCGTGGTTAATATAAAAAATGCCGACCAGAAATGCTTTTTGTGGTGTATATTAGCTGCTTTGTATCCAGTTTCAAGGGATCCTCAAAGAATAACTTATTACAAACAACATGAGCACGATTTTGATGATGTAATGGAGGGTTTGGAATATCCAATGTCAGTTCAGAATATTGATAAATTTGAAAAAAGGGCCAGGCACATCGATGGCAAACAATTATCTATTAATGTATTTATTTGTTCCACTGGCAATTGCCCGATAGCACCTCTCAGAATCAGTACAATTGATGATGAATCTGCAATTCCGATTGATCTGCTCTTAATTGAAGGAGATGATACATACCATTACACTCTAATACATAATCTTCAAGCTTTAGTGAGAACGCAACTAGATAAATATAAAAACATATTCAAGTTGTGCAGAAGATGTTTAACTGTATTTGATGGTCAAAAAATGGTGAAGGGGGTTCGGGAAGAGAATGCAGAAATTGCTAAAAACAAGTTAATTGAGCATCTGAAATACTGTGGCAATCATAAACCTGTTCATATGGTGATGCCCAATCCAAGTGAAAATTGCAAATTCAAAAAGTTTGAAGCCTTGTTGGAACACCCAGCATATATTGTCTGTGATTTCGAATCGAACCTCAAACCTATTGCATTCTGTAGCCCAGATCCCGAAGAATCCTCAAGTACATCATACCAGCTACATGAACCTTCCAGCTTTTGTTATGTGGTTGTACAGGATGGTGTTGTTACTAAAAAAGATTCATACATGGGACCAGATGCCATCAAAATATTTGCACATAGAATAGAAAATGAGTGCCGTGACATAGCATCTAACATCTTATTAAAATCAAAGCCTATGTTGCCTTTAACAGAGGAACAGATTGAAGATTTCAACAATGCAGAAAAATGCCCGGTATGTGATTCTGAATTTTCAGATATAAATATCAAGGTTCATCACCATTCTCATACAGATGGTCGATATAAACAGGCCCTGTGTAATAGCTGTAATATTAAGATCAAGAGACCAAGATTTATCCCCATATTTTGCCATGGAGCATCCAATTATGATTTCCATCATCTGATCAGGTACGAGGGGTTTGACAAGCAGAATTTAAATATTTTAGCTGAAAATGATGAGAAATATATATCTATTAGCAAGATAATTAAAGTTAATGGTGTTCCTATTCAATTAAGATTTCTTGATTCTTACAGATTTTTACCTGCTAGCCTGGCTACACTGGCCTCTCAATTATCTGATGATGACTTGAAAATCACACGTGCTATGTTTCCAAATCAGGACCTGAAATTAATTAAGCGGAAGGGTGTATATCCATATGACTATGTCACAGATTTTTCTAAATTTGATGAGTGTTCCCTGCCACCACAAGAAGCATTTTACAGCAAAATCAGAGGATCTGGAATCAGTGATGAAGATTATCAACATGCCAAGTTGATGTGGAACAATTTAAAATGCAAGACATTTGGTGATTATCACATGGCTTATTTAAAACTTGATGTCACGCTCTTAGCTGATATATTGCAAGCATTCAGAAAATCTTCCATGCAAAATTATGGACTGGACCCAATATATTTTTACAGTGCCCCTGGTCTAGCATGGTCTGCAATGTTTTTCAATACCAAAAAGCAATTGGATCTGATCCACGATCAAGATATGTACTTGTTTATGGAGAAATGCATAAGAGGAGGGATGGTGCAATGTTCCCAGAGATATGCCAGAGCAAATAACAAGCATATGCCTGATTATGATCCAGCACGGCCATCAAATTATATAACGTATTTCGATGCAAACAGCCTCTATGGTTATGCTATGATGCAAAAACTGCCATATGCAGGGCTTGAATGGGTTGAAGATTTCAATATTGAAGATCTTCAGAATTTTGATGACAGTGAATATGGACTCTTCTTAGAGGTTGATCTGATAATTCCAGATCATTTGCACAACAAATTTTCTGATCTGTCCCCAATTCCCGAGGTTAAGTGTTCACCTGGTTCTAAACAGAGGAAGCTCATGATGACTCTGGAGCCGAAACAGGGTTATGTCATATATTATAAAAACCTCCAGTTCCTGATGAAACATGGTGTTCAAGTGACCAAAGTTGGCAAAGTTTTGAGGTTCAGGCACTCAAGATGGTTGAAACCATACATTGATACAAATACAGAGCTTCGAACATCTGCAATGAGCCAATTTGATAAGGCCTTGTTTAAATTGATGACGAATTCAGTGTTTGGCAAAACAATTGAAAATGTCAGAAAACATAGCGATGTTATAATAAATACTGACCCCAGCCGGAGCAAAAAATTGGTTGCAAAGCCCAACTTCAATTACAGAAGAATTTATGATGAGCACATGGCACTTTTCAACATGAAGAAAACAAAGATCAAATTTGATAAACCTATTTATGTAGGGGCTGCAATATTGGAATTGGCCAAATTACATATGCTAATATTGTATTATGAGGTGCTGAAACCTTTTTATGGTGATCGTGTAAAATTATTGTACATGGACACGGATAGTTTTATTCTTGATATTCAAACAGAAGATGTTTATCAAGATATGTCACAGCCTGAATTGTTTCAATACTTTGATACCAGTGAACATACAAGAATTCAACCCCACAACAAAAAGGTGCCTGGCAAATTAAAAGATGAGACACTTGGTGATGTTATTGTGGAATTTGCTGGGTTAAGAGCCAAGATGTACAGTTTTAAAACATGTAGTGCTGTTGTCAAAAAGGCCAAGGGCATTGGCAGAGTTACTGTTGAAAAAGAGCTTGTATTTGAAGACTATAAAAATTGCATCAAATCACAGAATTCAATCAGAACATCAGAAAATAGAATTCAGAGTGAGAATCACTTGCTGACTAGCAATATTGTAACAAAAGTGGCCCTGGACCCACATGATGACAAGAGATGCATTTTATCATGTGGCATACATACTTTACCTTGGGGGCATTGTGATTTGAAAAATGGGATTCAATGCCCAATTACAGAGCATGATTTGAAATAAATAAACATGCCTATGAACTTATTTGGGTTCAAGAAACAAGCTATTATGGACCTGCCTACACCACAACCCTCTCCTGATTTACAATCTGTAATGTCTAAACTGAGTGGCTTGTTAATTATTCATCTGAACAGCATACTTACAGATAATGATGATGAAACAGGCAAAACATTGTACATATTTAACAATAATTTAAATCATTACCAATTACCTGTGGGTGGGCAATTGCAATTTATTACAACCCCTGAGGGTGATGTCAAGATTTCAGTAGGGAGAAATATTTATAGAATTAAGCACTCAAACATGGTTTCTGGCACTGTTTATACTGTTTCTGCTGGTGACTGCTTATATATTGAGGTCCCGGGATCATATGACAAGCTTATACCCTTTTTTATAGAATTAAGAATCAGATACTCTATAATAAATAACCATTAAAACAAAAATGCCTAATGATATATTTGGCCATACAAGACATGAAGATCACAGTGATGAGATTCTGATGCTTGATGTCAGAGTCAAGAAATTAAGAAGTGATTTACAAGCTTTGCAAACCACACTCAATGCCAGTCTTCAATTAGAAATTACAAATCTGCAATCACAATGCATGGACCCTCTTCTTAAAATTGATTCTGAACTCAAAGTGCTGCTTCAGAAATATACTGATCTGGCGACATTGGATAATTTTCAAAGTTTGGAAGAGGCTGTAGCAGCTCTTCAAGCCAAATTTAAGACCCAGGCTAACAACTCCGAGCAATTGAAACAGCAATTGGAAGAGCAGATAAATAATGTCCACACACAGCTCCAAACAATTGTCAAAAGCATAAAATCACAAGAAGATTTTGATCTAGTGATTTCCACTCTAAAGGAACAGATTCAATCACTCCAGATACCTAATCTGGATCCTCTGCACAATGCCATAGCCGAGGTTAAAGAAAAAATTGAGACACTTGAAAATTTTATGAACAATTTGCCATCTTCTGATGCTTTGAATGCAATAACTCGGAGTGTAGCAAACATCAAGCTGCAACTTGAAACATACGAAGATTTTGGAAAAATTCAAAGTACCATAGCCCATCTTGAAGGTACAATAGCAGCAGTGCAAAGTGATTTGGCAAATGTACAAGAAACCCGATTGCCTGGGATTGTAGATACCCTTGTTAGTGTCCAGCAACAGATCACAAAGCTTGAAAACCTCAATACTGAATCTGAGCTATCTCATTTTCATCACTTGATCGATGATATCCAAACAAAGCTTGAAATTTTACAACAATCCACACCCTCTCAGGCAGATATAGCCCTGCTCCAAAATGCTATGCAAAATGTGGCTGATGCATCTGAATTAAACAATGTGAAATTGGCACTTGAATCTTTGCAAAATACTGTATCAAATCTTCCCACATCACAGGAACTTAAAAATATTAAGAGGGCAGTGAATAGGATATTGAAATCAGAAGATATCAAGAATATCCAGGCAGAGATCAAACAACTCACTCAGACAGTAGCCACTCTACCAACCAATCAACATATTAATGAACTGCATGCCCTGTTTGAGGATATCAGAAGACAGGTCCATGATCTTACAGCTCAAAATTCAAAATTGGCAGTTGTTGAAAATTTGCAACAAATTGTAGCTAATATCAAGCAACAGTTAGGGACCATGGAATCCAATCAAGCAAATGCTCTGTCTGTTTTTGCCACCCAGCTTCAAGAAATTGTTCAACAATACAAGAAACTTGTTGTGGACATAAAGATCAAGCCAGGCCACGATGATGTTGTTAGGACCATCAATGAGCACCTTGAATCTGTAACAAGCAGATTGCTCACAGCAGAAAAGGAAATAACAGGCATAATCGAGAATCCAAAACATTCAGTAATTCTTGAATTGTACAGCATCCCCAACAAAGAATATGATTCTCCATTTACACCAGGTGGCAAAATATATATGCTGTCCCCTGCACAATTTTATTACCAGTTTTTTGTTGGGGGCACACTGAGACCAATCAAGATCAAATATTGGCATCAACCACAGGCACACCACTACCCCACCTTATCAATAACAAATGCTGATAACAAACCAAAAATCACCAGTGCAGAATTAGAGGATTTTACAGATCCCAATACATTAGAAACAGCCTATACTGAAGATGATGGCACTCTGGAATTTAAAATACAAATAGGGGACAAATTATATTTAGAAAATCCTGCAGTCTCAGCTGCTGAACACCCCATAGTTGCAATATTCTTGTTTTCATATTATGTCTAGACAAATTATTGTTGATGAATTACACAGACAAGCCAGACATAATTATAAGAGACTCCCAGTAGTCACAAAAGGCATAGATGATTTATGGCAAAGCGACTTGATTGAAATGTCGAGTGGGCAGTTGAAAAACTTAGACAAAATCAACAAGGGCTACAAGTATCTACTCACTGTAATAGATACATTTTCAAAATTTGCCTGGGCTGTGCCACTCAAATCCAAGACTGGAACATGTGTTACAGAAGCCTTCAGGACAATCATCAATCATTCAGGAAGATCACCGCGCTATTTGCAAACAGATAATGGCAAAGAATTTTATAATTCAGTGTTTCAACAATTTATTAAAAGCCAGGCAATAAAACATTACTCGAGTTACAGTGATCTCAAAGCCTCAATTGTAGAGAGATTCAACAGAACCTTAAAAAATCTTATGTATAAACAATTTACACTGCAGGGTAATTACAAATGGATTAATATTCTTCCAGAACTTCTACATAAATATAACAACTCGGTCCATTCCACAATCAACATGAAACCCTCCGAAGTAACTTCATCTGATGAGCAAAAATTGATCAGGACTGTTTATTATCCTAGATACCAGCCAACAACAAGAAGGGCCAAATACAGGGTGGGTGATCAAGTAAGAATCAGTAAATATAAGCACTTATTCAAGAGAGGCTTTACAAGAAACTGGAGCACTGAATTATTTACAGTGGCTCAAGTTAAACCTGGGACCCTTAACACATATATAATAAAAGATCACCGAGGAGAAATTCTCAAAGGCAGGTTCTATGAACAAGAACTCAGCAAAACTAAACAGCCTGACACATATCTCATAGAAAAAATCATCCGCAGAAAAGGTAACAAGTTACTTGTCAAATGGCTGGGACTTCCGGAAAACAGCTGGATCGATGCAGACAAAGTGATAATATGAACACCTGGGATGTTATAAAAAGGCTGCCAGAACCTGAACAACAGAATAAGAGAAATGGCAACTTGCTGCCTGATAATATTAGGTGTCTTATTGTTGGGCCATCTGCTTGTGGTAAAACTACACTAATGGTTGATAATTTTTTATTGGCACCCAACTGGTTAGACTGGAAAAACAGGCACTTGTATGTCTTCTCTAA
Organism: Lepisma saccharinum; assembly: GCF_977018435.1. Taxonomy (NCBI): domain Eukaryota; kingdom Metazoa; phylum Arthropoda; class Insecta; order Zygentoma; family Lepismatidae; genus Lepisma; species Lepisma saccharinum. The sequence continues at coordinate 59,983,667 of NC_139234.1, read as the reverse complement.
GAGCTTGGAACAATTAAAATATCAGCAGCTGATGAAGCTATATGATGGACTGGATATTGCCACTTTTGAACCAGATGTTAAGCCACTTGATGAATGTCTGGATAACTCTGTTGTTGTGTTTGATGATGTTATACTGGATAATCAAAACAAGATTAGAAATTTCTTCACACAGGGCCGGCACAAAAACATTGATTGCTTCTACCTGGCACAGACTTTTTCTAAAATTCCGAAGCAGCTGATCCGAGACAACAGCAATTTTATATGTGTGTTTCATCAAGATCATACCAACCTCAAACACATACATGATGAATATGTAGGTGGGGACTTGAGCTACAATGATTTTTCCAAGTTTTGCAGTAGGTGCTGGAACCAGGACAGTTATGGGTTTGTCACAATTGATATGACAAGAACACCTAGTAGTGGAAAATACAGAAATAAAATCAACGATTTTCTAGACGTTGAAACGTATATAAATAACCATGAAACGACCAGTCATTGATGATCTTAAGTTAAGAGATTATCTTGTAAAAAGATTTAAGGGATGGAAATCAGAGAACCGAGGAATTTATGAAAAACACAAACAAACAGAACAGCCTGTAATTGATGCTATTAATAATTTAGGTAAGAATATCAAAACTGTTACAGAGCAAAATCAAAATTTGATCACAGAGCTTGTACCTGTAGCTGCAAGGAACATATTAGATTATCCATTCACCCCACTTTCCAGTATTCATACACCTAGTCCTGTTGCTCCTAGAAGAATTGAAGCTACTCAGGATCCTATTGAATTGGGTCTTCTTGCTCAAAAATATTTAACCACACCTAAAGACAACAAAGATGAGGTATTTGGCTTATATGCCGACACAGAGCTTGACGGGAGCATCATTCATAGAATTGGCAATTTCAGAGTAACATTTATGGGAGATGATATAATTGTTTATTCAGAATCTCGACTTGGAGAAAAAGGTGCTTTTGTTAAGTACCCCGGCACACCTGGATTGTGGGAACTGATGACTAGGAAAAGGCCTGGCAGCTATACAGATCAAGATTATGAGCATTACAAAGAAATATTAATAAAATCAGATGCTCTATACCAGAACAATGATCCCACACAAAAAAGAGTCAAGTCTAGCAGTGGAGCAAAATACAACAATTTGATCAAGCCCATATGGTCACAGATCAAGACAGGTAGTGGAATCAAACATTACAACACCCTGCCTAAAGAATTTGTGTGGGTTGATGATGTCAGGAAACTTGTAGATAGGTTATTGGTGATAGCTGGGGAGGAAAATGCTGGGAACCACAATTTTTACAATGAAAAGGTTGGAATTATGGACATGATAAGCACCAAATTGTCTAATTTTATAGTGAATGACCCTAAGGGGATTGGATATCTCATAAAAATTATTAATACTCTACCACCTAAATTTTGGAATATTTCTGAGGGTCGGGGCCTTGTTAATGACATTATAAACAAGCTGCCATTTGAACTACACATTCCAGGCTATCAGTATTGTGGTCCAGGCACAAAATTGGACCATAGATTAAACAGAGGTGATCCTGGTGTTAATCCCTTAGATGCTGCTTGTAGAGACCATGACATAGCATACAACACACATTCTGATCTTGACAAGAGACATGTTGCAGACAAGAAATTAGAAGAGGCTGCATTTGGTAGATTTGTAAGCAAAGATGCTTCTTTGAGTGAAAAAATAGCAGCATTGGGAACCACCATAGCTATGAACACCAAACAAAAACTGGGGTGGGGTTTGTGAATATGTATATAATAAACCTACAATGAAGGCCAAGGGTGTTATGTATCAAATACCTTATGCAGGTCTCAAATCTCTTAAAACTATTGACAGTCTCTTGACCAAAAAGCAGCGCAAGAAAAAAAGCTCTTGTCTTGCAAAGGGACATGGTATGAAATTGTTGCTTAGTACCCCCCAATTAAAAAAATTACAGCAATCAAGAAAAAAATCACATACAGGGGGTTTCATATTTACTATCCCGGCCATCTTAGCTGCTCTCGGGGCTGTTGGGAGCTTGGCTGGGGGATCAGCCGCCATAGCAAAAACAGTAATAGATGCCAAGAAAAATAGGGCAGAATTAGATGAGCAGAGGCGCCATAACCTGGCAATGGAGAAAAAAGGCAAAGGTGTTAAGAGAGCCATGAATAAGTTTAAAAAAAACAAGAGCCGCTTACAAACCAAGATATTGAAGCTTTGATCAAGCCACTGGGCATCAAACATTTTAGAGGTGTGTACATGTCTGATTCTTTACCGGAACAACCACTCAACAAAGAGTGTGGCATTGTTAATTTGGATGAGTACAAAAATCAGGGCACTCACTGGATCTGTTATCTTAAATATTTAAACAATGAGGCATTTGTGTTTGATTCATTTGGAGGTGTTCCTCCTGAAAATTTAGTAAAATATCTAAAATCAGCTAATCTTTATTACAATAATGCCCGTATTCAAAACTTCAAAGATGTTAATTGCGGACATTTGTGTTTATCTGTTCTCAGATATATGTCTCAAATAAATAAACCATCAATTGAAAATTTTCAAAAAGCCTTGTGGTATCTGAAACATCATGGGGGTATTCCATCTCACCAGCCAAAATTCAATATTGAAACTCAAATTACATGATGACATTGTGTATCCCAAAACAATAGCTCTCAGAGCATTTTACGGCATGTACTTGATCCCTAATATTACACACCACAACAACACAATTGCAGTTGGTGATCAAAAAATTGTCATCACTCCAGGGCAGTATAATCTGTCCACTCTAAATGCTCAGTTACCCAGAGGTGTAGTGTTAAGTCAAAATTCTGTCACTCACAGAGTAGAAATTGTATCTGCTACAGAAACAGTGGATCTGGGTACTATAGGAGAGCTGTTGGGATTTGAGAACAACACAAAACTCGAAGCAGCCATCAAACACACTGCTATTAATATACCTAAATTCTTAGCCATAGAGACTCTGAATATTCACTGTAATGTGGCTGAGGGTATGATCACCAAATCAAATGGCATAGGCTCTCACAAACAAACAGGCATCATTGCAACATTCAAACCTAATTCCGAATTTATGGAGCCCATCATCTACAATCCATCCCCAACATTATATTTTCCTGTGTGCCATAATAGAATAGATAACATTGAGTTGATGGTCACTAATGAAAAAGAAGAATTAGTTGATTTTGCTGGAGCCACAACAACTGCTATCATAGAGATTAACATTTAAATAAAAATACATACAATGGAAAATATCGAGAGTTATGAGCTACAATCATTCCCTCCAAACAGGAGAACATTTGCAAATTTAAATCAACCCAATACGGAAATCGAGGTGGATCTTGATGTAGGGGACGGCTTTATACACCCCCACAGAGCAGATCTATACATCAAATTTGATGTTGTAAAGCTCGATGGTACAGATTACCCTGCAAATTCAAACATAAGATTGGTAGATAATTTTGTGCCCCATCTGTTCTCTGAAATTGAGATTAGAAAGCATGGTGTTGTTATAAACAGAATAGATTATCCCGGCATTACCTCCACAGCTTTGGCCACACTAAAATTATCCAAAACCGAGGCATCATACTACAAAATAGGCGGATTTGAAGCTGGTGATAAAATATTAACCAAGAACCATACAGTGCTGTTCCCCATGCGCCTGTTGCCAGGATTCTTCTCGGATTACAAAGAAATTATGTGGAAGGGCGGTTTAAGAATTACATTTAGAAGAGCTGCAAATGATAATAATGCTTTGATGAGGTACAGCACATTAAACCCTACAGGAGAAGCTCTGCCTAATACCTTACCAGATGCAGGCAAGTGCATTATTCAGACTATGGAGTTAAGAATCCCGGTTGTTGAATATGAGGCCAGTTACGCTCTTAAATACAAAGCTGATATCCTAAAAAATCCACAGATTCCTCTGCAATTTTACACATATCAATGCATACAGAAGCCTGCCTCTGGTACTTATTATGAATTTGATGCCACAAATTCATTCTCCAGCATACAATACGACATGCCTGATTTTGTGGTGGTACTGTTTCAGACTGGAAGACACAATAATCAAGAAAAAAATTCAAGTAAATTTGATAGCTGCAACATCAAGAACATATATCTTAAAAATGGCAGAAATGAGGTATTTCCTAGAGAAAATTACAATTTAGACATGTCCAAAGATGATTTCCTCAAATTATATGAAGCTTTTTCGGCTTTCAAGAGGGTCACTACTGGCAGTACTGACCTGTATTACTCACCAGATGAATTCAAAGCACAGAGACCCATGTTTGTAATTAACACTTCAAAAAGAAAACAAGTTGTGGTTAATGACAGGACAAACATTAAAATTATCTGTGAATTTCACGAGGCTTTACCCGACGACACCATTTGTAGTGTCATTCTCATAGGGGAAAAATCATATGTTTATGATGTAAGAAATGAAAGGGTCACAGAGCAGTTCTAGAAGCACGATTCAGGGCTTCCCCCATGGCACAGTAGTAGCATCATTGCCTTGTAATCAAGGGGTCCCGGGTTCAATACCCGGTGGAGGCACAAGTAGTTCGGATCCCACTTTAAAACTGTAGGGCCAGTCCCGATTAGCCTTACTGTGCATAAAATAGACTTAAAACAGCAACTCGAACTAGAGACACAATTCAAACACAAAGGCCCTTTGGATTTTACCATCAGAAAATATATTTACCTATACCATCTCTGCTCGTAGCAGATACCTACCTGCCAAAAGCTGAAATACAGAAACAAAACAAAATTATTCTCAAAATCTCACGTATGGAATACCACATCTATCAGGACTCGAACCCGGAGCCCCTTGTTTACATTAACATTTTGCCATCAGATTTTATAAGAACTCAAACCCGAACCTTTTGATTACAAGGCAATGCACCACACTCCACTCAGTCTCAGAACCCAATAGATATCTTCAAGATTCCTGGGATTTTGACAGAATAAGCTTAATTTCTGGTGTGGCCAAAAATTGGCAAATTTATGAACAAAAATCTGGCTGATGCAAGTTTTAAGTATGTGCAAATCAATCTAAGAGAGCTCTTCTTTTCTGAAAAATTCCCGAGGGCATTTTTACAAAAATCTTGAATTAGACAAAATTCTATACCTGCTTAAAAAACTTATATGCTTATGTTAAGCAAGTTTCAAGTGTAGCAAAGCTGCTGGAGAGGAGCTCTTCCTTTCCGGCGCTGTCCCCCCCGTAAACCCCACTACTCAATAAGGTTTCTTGTTTGTCAGAAATTATCACTTAAACTATTGCATGTTGAGCTAGTGCCCACCTAGCCGCCTCTGATGAAATCTATCATTCTTCAGATTCTCTTTCAAATTCGACTCTGGTCACTTGTAACATGCTGGGTGCAGACACTGTGCATCGACGCAAGTGTTTTGCGATAAGAAGCGGCCTTGAATAGCGTGAGTGAGTCACTTTGAATGCGAGCAAGCTACGCTACCAAGCTTGTCTGCCTTTGAAAACCAAGTCATTGTTTTTACCGTTTCCGAACGCGATTGCTATTGTAGAAGTATATATTCTCTCAAAAGAGCAAGAAAGGAAATTCGACCAATGTTCTCCCGTCGTTTAAAACCAAATATTATCTATTAAACGAAAAGTTCAGGATTGTCAATAAACCTACCTGAGCATAAGGTGGATTTAAATAATACATTTAATAGAAAGATTCTCCAAAATTTCTCTCCCACTGTCTACGTCAGGCCAGTGCCAAGGGGGGGCATGGGAGCCATGCCCCCTCGAACCCTGAAATATTTAAATGTGAACCTATCAATAACTACGAAAATAACATCATCGATTTTAGAAATGTGTAAAAATTTCAATTTTGTTCTTACATAAATGAATCTGTTTCTTGCGCAAAAGTCTTCAGGCTGCATATTGGATGGTTTTAGTTTTATAATGCAAGGCTAGCAGACGTCCGATTCACCGATTTAGTCAGGACAGTGCGTTACTTTCAATCCCTGTACCGACTTTTTCGAACTGCAATAGTGATGCGAGAATGTCTCTTTATTATTGTTTTTTTCTAAACTCACAATTAGACATGTTCTATATTGTAATAATACACACCCCCTACACACCCCCTATACGCCTTCATGGCGTGGTGCTAAGCACAGGGGAACACTTTACCTTTTTTTTACCTATATTGTAATAATAATTCATAGTACGCAACATTTAATTAATAAATATATTATTTTCTAAACATAGAATTATCATGACTTTTCAATGGCGCTTGCACTACTTGAACTATTTTGTAATCTCTCTTTCTCTCTTTCTCTGGGTCTGGCCCCTCCCTCAAAGAAATCCTTCGTACGGGCCTGGTCATAAGAAAGAGCGGAACCACTGTTGCTCTACTTTAAAAATTGTTGTTCTTCGAGGAAGAGAAATAAGAAGGATTTAGTCCAGCACCTTAACACAGTGTCCTACGAGTCTCTCTTGATTAATACTGTCAAATGTAAAGTGATTTTATGAATAAAATGTTCCGCCTGTTTGTGTGTAACGTTGCGTAGATTTGATAGTTCGAAAACGGTGTCATTATTTCGTGTTAACTTACGCAACAGCAAATACATTTTATAAGACTGTTCTGAACAAGAGACTTGCGTCAGTAAACAAGCATTTCGTCTGTTGCAGTATCACAGGAAAAGAATATCGTTCTGCAATGTTCAAACTTCTAGATATTTTCAATTAATAATGTCTAATCACAATAATAGGTTAGAAGAAATATCTCGCATTTTCACAAGTACGTACCAAAATTCTCAATTTTCTTCATCACTTCGAAAATAATTTCTCGAACATATCTGCTATACTACAAGAAAGCAATTCAAAATTAAAGTAAAAGTTCAACTACATGTATACCCAACAATATTTACAATATTGGAGGGAAAGAATACTTAAAAATTGTTTTAATCGAAGGTAAGGGCGTGGTGTAGTGATTAGAGTTCTCGATTGGGCTGCTAGCGATCCCAGGTTCGATCCTCCATACTAGGTGTGGAGAGCATGTTAACATTATTTGTAATAGCAGTGTATAGTGGCTACATTGTTCTGCATATGGAATTTATAAAAATAATAAGCAAATAAATGAATTGACACACATTCAAAGGAATATTTTCATTTATAAGATCGTGAATTATGGTACTCTAACGATAATTGTGTACTGATTCAAAGACATTGACAAATATTAATGAAATAACTATTTATATTTGTGGCAATTCAGGACATACTAATTTTACCCCTTTTCCCACTCGAGTTTAATGCAAGGATACCTCCGCAAATATCGAATGAAAAGTTCTCATCATGCGTCATTCTCCATTAAAAGGTTTTCGCCGAGTCGTACTACCTTCGTTTTCTTTGTTACAAACAAGTATTGTATGCACATTACATGTAGGAGGAGAGTTGCATCTACATTTCACATTGGTCAGCTCCTTCTACTTACTTTCAGGAGCGAAAGCTTGTAGGGTAGTGCTTACCGTTCAGGACTGTCAATCTCATGGTCGTAGGTTCAAACCCTTCCGCTGGCAGAAAATTTTCGTAAGTTTTAGACCTATCCCATTGAGTTCATTGTCCACTCCGTGTGAAACTGAATGATTCAGTTTGGAATTAACGATGGCGGGGGGGGGAGGGGAAATATTAAATTACAAAATCTCCATTTCAACGAACCGAGAAGTGGACAAAAATTGGATAATTCTTATAAATATTAAAATTACATTCATATTTTTAGTGATATAATCGAATATAAAATCAAAGATCTTACATGGAAGATTTTATCTTGCTCTGAACTAAGCCAAAATACATTTTGAACCGATCTAATACATTCTCCAATACATTTCAAAATGTTATTGAATGTTTCATGTCGATAATTTGACCAATGCATCAATTCTTGACACTGAGACGATATTTTCTGCAACTACCTCTTCTCTTCAGTCCCTTCTGCTCTTCTCTTCTCCTTCTTCACTTCCCTCCTTCTGCTCTGCTTTTATCTCATATCGCCTTCCCACTCATCTCCACTCCTCGTATCTCTTTTCCTGTCTTAGATTTCCGAATCCACTGCACTCTTCTTCTCTTCTTTTCGTTCTTCTCTCCTTTACTCTACTCCCCACTCCCCTCTTCTCGTCTCCTCTTCTCTCATCTCGTTTTCCTCCTCTTTTCTCTTCTTTGCTCCATTTTCCTCATCTCTCCTATAATCTTCTTTCATTCTCCTCACTATATCTCCTCTCCTCTCTTCCTTCTCTCCTCTACTTTTGCTCTTCTACTTTCGCTTTCTCTTTCTCCTGTTCTTTGTCACCTCTCGTTTTCTCTCACCTCATTTCCTTTCTGTAAACTCATCAGCGATGAAATACTAGAGAACCTATTTTTTTCTTTGAGAAAGAATTCTCTCACTTGCGATATAATAGAGATATTTTTAATAATTTTATACAATAATACTTGTTTTTATTTCTTTCGCGTATTTTATAAATATCTATTATGCATGTGGCAACCCTGAAATTGAGCCTAACTCTACACGCAACCCACCAACGCCTCGTGTAAATTGGGTTTCCTAGTTTAAAATGTCGTTGTCCTAAAACTTTTGAGAGACACTGTACATGGATATAGTCCTTTGTAAAGAGGGAACACCCTGAAGGAGCCCGCTTCCACCCCCATTAATTCAGAGGTATGTGCTTGATGCTCTGGTGCATATAAATACATACTAGGGCGTCAATTTTCTCCGAAGTTTGGTTCCAATGTAATACAATCATGTCATACAAGAAAACATAAAGTAATATAGTCTATATTGTATATCTAAATTATTATCAAATTATAGTATTTTTAAATTATGATATTGTTAGATTATAATGTTATGTGTGGTTTTGTGTTTTGATACTTGATGCATTTATATTTATAATACAACGAAAGATTATATGCTAGATGTGTATGCTGTTGATATGGATACTATACTCTGTCCCGGGAATCTGTGGAGCAAGCGAACGAAGACAAGCCTTGGCATAAGTAGAGGGCTCGACCAATGAATGAACAAGTGCGAGGGAACGGAATTGCATGAGCGGGAAAAGCGACTGCAGTTACCAGCCTTTGCAGCAGCGTGTGCTGCCTCGCTCCGCCCACTCCCTTTCTCCTATTCTCTACCGTTATGCGCGGCCTTTGTCCAGACATTCCCGGGAGACAGCATAGTTTGATATAATAGAGAGCACATTTCAATGAGCAATGATTGTAAAGACTAGTTTTAAATTTATATGTCTGAAACAGATGAAGTATCATTGTACATGGAAGTATTGCATTTGAGCAAGACACGTTTATGGCGGGTTGAGTCCTGAAGTAACCAAGATTCGGAGAATACACTTGGTTCTGGTGATGCGCTGAGGAAGGGACGATTCTTTGCTCAGCATCTGCATCACAGATTACGCAATTCGATTCTGATCGATCATGCTTTGAGCGACTTCTCACTGCCTTCCTCTCTCCGAAGAGAAGAATACGAGGAAAAGAAAGAAGATATGACGGGATCAAATAGATCGTTAACCTTGGTCCCAGCGCAACGGTCACGATACCTCAGGACCAGGACTACAATGGAGACGAGGACCAGCGTCTGATTGGCAACCCTTTGCGGGGGCGTCCCCAGCCTCCCACGAAATCTCCGAACTCTGGACCAGGCCCAAGCCACAGGTACGCGTGGGAGGGTACGTGGGAAGACAAATTGGCCTTGGAGAAGGGGATAGTTTATTCGAAATTCTGCTGCATCGTCTGTTTCCTGGTCCGTACGTGGAAGTATTCGTTTACGAAGGAGAACTCGCATTCTATGAAATGACCTTCTCCAGTTAACGTTCACTGCGTGGCAAGCCAAAAAGAGAAGAAGAAACTGGTGAGGTTCAAGGTATCATACAGGACGGTAATTGGAGGGAAATTTCAAGCAATTTGAAGGGAAAAGGGATTTTTTCAAAAGTCGGCAAGATGCATTAAAATATAAGGATATATATTCTTATAGAATAATGATCATGTAACTAACTTCTTCTAGAGATTGGGACTTTGGAGTACTATTTTGTATTCTGTAGTATCAAATGTATTTGTAAGATTCCAGTAAAAATTAATTATATGCATTGAGAAATGTATTGTGGATAACTTTTCTGCTACCAAAGTGTAGTTTAATTAAGGTGTATATTTATTTTCAATTCATGTTAATAAAAATATATAACAGCTATTATTCTATACCAGTTGTGAAGAGAGGAAAGTTTTCTGAAGAAAGAGATTTTTCTGTGGAAGAGAAATACGACGAAAACAGTTGTTTTATTGATAATACATGTGATGACGTAAGAGTGAAACTAACTTGAATCTATTAGGCTTCCTCTAACATAACGTGAAATAAAAATACGAACAAAATACCAATAGCACTGTGCTAACAAATGCTTTGTATTCTGTACTGTTCAGAGTATTACCGGTAGGGTGGGTGACATGAGCGTATAGCTATAGAGGGTGATTACATATTACAGCAAAAACACAGGAAATTGTTGGTCGTCTTGTGGAAAAAGGAATGTTTAGATATGAATAAACGAAACCAGAAACAAACAAGGTGTAATATCATAATCCACAAACGGAAATGAAGGATAACAGTAGAACCCTTCCAACACTCTTGCAGCAGAGTTTCAAGACAAGAAGGAACGGATGGGCAAGTGATGCAGAGGATTAGGAAAGGTACGACTGCGTTTGGACATCACAGTAGGTCAGAAGGCCAACAATTCTAAGAGTATTCTATAGCAATTGAACATCAATTTATTCTATCGATGTCTTAAAACACACAAAAACCGCTGAAAACGTTCTTTAATAAATGCCTAACAATTTAAATTAAATTTCCATAGGCCCCAGAGAATAACAAGTGAAGAAATTAAGAGCTCTGGAGGAAATGCAGGCAAAATCTATTGGAAAAGAGGTAAAATAAAGATGGATAGCTTGATTGGACACACACAAAAGATGGGAAAACAACATCAACAAGGAGGCTTCGGAAAGGAACTCTAAGGAAAAGAGGAAGCAGAGTAGATCCAAGAACCGCCTGGAAGAGAACTATGGAGGTTGAACTGAAAAAGAGGAAAAGAAATAACGATGCTAGATTGATTGATTTGATTTATTTTACTTCGCTTTTTGTGCTACTTTTGGCTAATTTGCGAAGATAGGAATGAGTGATGATATGATGAAATTGATGAACGGATACTCACAAACATCTATGCCCAGACCTGGATTCGAGCCCGGGACCCCTGGCGTCGTAGCGCGATGTGCTAACCACTCCGCCACGGAGGCCGGCAACGATGCTAGAATTTAAATATCTGACATTATATTCAATCGCCCATAACCATAGGCAGAATTTAAGGAGAGCAATGAGAGAATGTCCCTACTAATATCAGGACCTCGGGTGTTGGATACGGTATCACAATTTCGACCATGGATACAGGATCGGGTGGGTTTGGTCCTAGATCCAGTATCCAAAATTCGAATTCATCCATCACATTTCAAACCCCATATCTGCCCACCCCTAACATAAATTATTGAATGTTATCAACAGTAGTTCTCTGTAATTATATTGTGTATTTTGCATTGCATTAATATTGTAACTGCAAATTAAAAGTATACTATCACTGCATGTTTATTGCACAAATGGCAGGGGTTAGTTAGTACAACACTCTGAGGCTGAACCTAGGCCACGTAAAGTAAATAAATTTGAATTATTATTATTATTATTAATAACGTACAATATGATTTAGTCACTGATACATTACAAAAACAATAATAGTACATCGTTTAACCCTATTCTACAAACATTCATTTCGATGGTTACTCACGGCTGTCAAAAATCGATCATAGAAATTCTCCAGACAAGGCGAAGTATTAACATGCGGACAGGAAGTACACACTCAAAGAATAAGCGCGACAAGAAACAGCGCTCGAGAAAGAGACGGCAAAAACCAGCAACAATTGTCCACTGTAGCCTGCCTTAAAGCGTTTCTTTCTAGCTTTTCCGCAGCGTCTCCCTCTGGCGCTCACATCTCTGTTTCGAGACTAGGAGAAAGGCGAGCCAAAAGCGGTAAACAAAAGATGGAACCCCCCTCCCCTCTCCTCCAGCCACTTAACACACTAATTTATGGCCGGGTGCCTGGAACCGGCGGCGAAGAAAGCCTACCGCCGCGCTCAAGACCTCTTCCATTGTTGCTGGTATTGTTGTGGAATCCGCTCCTAACTAAATGCTCTGTTGGTACTTCCGGCCTCAGACAATTGTGGAAGCGTCTAATAGGGAAATCCTTCCTACCCGAGCTAGGAACTGGTCGAGTTTTTTTGAGGACGTAAGTACTCCAAAGTTTGCAGAGTTGCGTAAGAGGCTGGGAGTCCCCTCATTCCCACACCTTTGTGACTGTCTTAGCTAACAAGCACCGGTTATGTAATTTACAACAGTTACCGTAAGAATGAAGCAGTTGTGACAATCGCAGTTAAACGGAATATTGTTGATTTAGCTTTCTCGGAAGTTGAGGATTGTTGAGCCTCTGTGTCGTAAATGAATCAACGAACCATTACTGGTTCATGCATACCTTCGTTTTGCAGGTGGTGTTTCCATGTTTCTACTATTGTCTGTGCAACTATTCCTTTATGAGCTTCGAACGCCGTGCATTACAATCGCATATTTTCGGAACACCTCCCTCCGTATCCCACGCACAGCTCCAGCGCGAGTCAACCGCATGACGTTCTACAGCAAACTCCTCCCACTCATTTATCGCGGACCTTTCTGCGCATGCGCATATGAATAAACCATATGCCACGGCAGATTTCAGTCTAGGATCGTTTGCTGGCAAAGGCTTAACTCCGCAGATGCTCGTGAACCTACTAAGGGATCGTATTACGTGGGTTATGTTAAAATATAGGACAAAATGAGTCTAGTGTACGATTTAATATTTAGACGAATAATTGAGAATCGTGTATTTCAGAAGACATGGAGGCGCGCCTAAGAATAGATTTCCTAATAGAAGGCTCTACTGTACTTAGCTGTACTAGGAGAAAATTGTTACTCGACTATATTTCCTTGTTCTTCCTACAGAGTACTTGCAAAGGATGAAATTCAATTGTATATATTACACTTCTTTCATGCTTTCATCATCAGAAATTCTGTTTATAAGCGGGTTCTTGTAATTTCCATCAACTTTTGTTCATCTTTAACACTTCCTATCTCTTCCTTCCCATACAATAATCCAAAGAGGTTCTTTGTCTATTTCTTAAACAGTCTGTTATTAACGTTTTTATTATTGCTTCGTTCTTTTTCAGGAAATATCCTATCCACTTCCTTTTCTCTCCATGTATCCATCGCATTGTCCACGGTTCATGCTGCTTTGTGAACACTATTCATTCTCCTAGATCATCGCGAAGGGCACATATCACTGAATATGGTTGTTTCTAACATAAAGGGTATACAGGTAGCCGAGAAATGGAACGCGTTCGAGTTGGTAGAAAGATGATTTGTTTGAATTTTGTTATTTTGCGTCCCTTTTCTGTTACTTTCGGCTAATGAGGATAAGTGATGATTGATGAAACTGATACAAAGAGTACCCATGCCAGGATTCGAACCCAAGACCCTTGGTGTCATAGCGCATTGTGCTAACCACTCGGCCACTGAGGTCGGTTGTAGAAATAGATGGATAGCGTGCTTGGTAGCTCCTCTAATTCGACAGGTAGATTGTTTGAGTCAGAAATAATCCTTTAGACTGCTCTTTGGAAACCCAAATTGGAAACCAACGTAGCTTATAAATTAAATAAATCTTTTTTATTTATTTATTTATTTAAAAGTGTTTTTAAACTGCCGAGAACAGCTTTCCAGCCTTAATACAGCAGTATTGCATGTTACATGGTTACAAGGTTGCAAGGTTACATATTTCAAGGTATCCAAAACCAAAGTATTGGACTACAGAGCATTTGAAAATATTTAGCAAAACATAACCTAAAACTACTTAGAATTTTAAAAACGCATAAACAAAAGTATAATTGTTATATTTCATCTATAGAACTATAAAAGAGTTCTGAAATAGTTATCCTTATATATGTCATTGAAATGGTTTTAACAACGTTATCACTATCTATTTCACAGTATTCGAATTATAGCTATTTATGAGATACAGAACATAATTGTTATTTTTGTAGTTCTTATCCAGACATAATAATTCGCTATTTCCTCTCAAATTATATGATTTCACCTTAAGGCATATCATTCGAAGGAGTTTTGGTACGATATATTTTCCCTCCAAGATTCCTTCCATATAAGATAAAATTCGTTTTTCAGCTCTGACATCAAGTCTGTCTATTTCTAGGTGATTCAGTAGGTTATCATACTCATAATAGTATTTGAATAGCTTGAATTTGTAATATATAAATGTGATAAATCTGTTTTGTATTTTTTCTATTGATTGTTTCATCTTAGCACTACATGCGTAATACCAAATCGGAATGTTGTATTCCACTATAGGTCTGACAAAAGTTGTAAACATTAATATTAGAAATTGTAAGTTATTTGAACAACTCCATTTTTTTATAATATAGGTACATTGCTTTCTTGCTTTATTTATGATGTGATTAATATAGTCTTCAAATTTTAAGCGTCTGTCCAAAATAATGCCCAGATCTTTCATGGATTTCACATGTTTGATGATATTATTACTGATAAAGTAATTAAAAATTTTGAAGTTTTCTTTCCTAGAGAATGCTAGCACAGATGATTTTAATGAATTTATGGTCAATTGGTTTGCATTAACCCAATCATAAACTGAGTTAATATCATCCTGAAGTTTCTCATGAGAAATATTATCATCGATTTGTAAATATAATTTAATGTCGTCGGCGTATGCAAGATATTTAGCATGTTTTATGACATATTCAATATCATTCAAAAATATATTGAAAAGTAAGGGCCCTAAGGGCGACCCTTGAGGAACACCTCTTGACACATTTCCAGGGATGGATTCAACCAATTACAAGGGTTGGATAAAAAGTAATGGCAAGTAAAGTAAAGTGCTCCCCTGTGCATAGCACCACGCCATGAAGGCGTATAGGGAGTGTGGGGGTAACGCCCCACATTTTCTTGATCCGGTCGTGAGTGGGGGTGATGTGATCAGCATCACGCCCCTGACCACCTTTACCCCCCAGGGTTTCCCCCAGGTACCCATGTTATTCGACGCTGGGTGGGCGCCGGTAACACTGGTATAATTGGTACTTGACTGTATTGGCAGAGGAGCACGTGTTACATTCCTTCAAAGTAATCGCCCCTCATCTCTACGACCTTCTGTCACACGTATGGAAGGCGGTGTACACCGTCAGCGCGTCCATCTCTGTCGATGTCCCGCAGTGACCGCCCTATAGCACGTATGTTGGCTTCGCGCGTGTCGTAGTGCTTCCCGTCCAGTGGTTCCTTCATTTTGACAAAACGGTCGTAATCACACGGTCTCATACCGGTGAATACGGCGGATGTTCCAGTACTTCCCACTACCAGTTATGCAGGAGCGCCGTCACATTGTTCGCAGTGTGACACCTTGCATTGTCAAGCAGGATGATGGGTCACCGTGCCGTCGCTTCCTTCTTAATGCGAGACGAAGGTGGTGTTGCAAGAAGGTGCCGAAGTAGGCAGCGTTGACCGTCTGCCTGAGAAACGTTGTTCTTCTTGCCTAAACATATTGTTAGGGCGTTTGCACTCTCGTCCTCTGCTTCAGAGCACTGCTGTTTTTGACTGAATAACATACAATCGCTCCCACTCACTATACTTCCTCGTCTGACATTCCTTTATCAGCCACGAAACGCTTGTGGCGCTGTGACTCACCCCTTTCACGGGACAGCAGTGTTGCCGTTACTTTTTATCCAACCCTTGTAATTGGTCAGAATTTCGTCTTTTATAATGTGCCTTGCTTGTGGCAATGTTATCTGTCTGGAAACATTATTACAAAGATAAGAGATAAGATCAAGACATAATTTAAAATTCATCTGTGGAGTAAGCAGGAGTGATTAACGCTAGACAAGCCCAGAGAGTGAGAATGAGAAAGGGAGATAAATTCTTCCTTACTCTCCGCAAAACAGGTACTATCTAGGCTGGATACTTTCAGAAACTAACCGATGCTTCTGACTCGTTGAAGTTATACAATATAATTGTCATACTAATTAATCAACTTAATTAAGTAAATTTTTTTTTCACTATGTCAACGGACATTATGTTTCAAAGAGCAGTCCATTGTTTTGCAAATGACAACAATAAAAAAACTGACGCAGACGTACAGATTGTAACATTAAAGTAGGCCTACATTTTTGTCCTTTACGTTTAAATACTTCCACTCTCATCCATTATGATGCGATTGCTCTTCAGCGACATCTATCGACATTTCCTCGCATCTTCTTAGCCGCCTGTTTCACTGTGCAGCTCCGAAATTTCTCTCAGCCCCTCTTGTTGTCATTTCTCTTTTGAAAAAAAACTCAATATCTCACATTTTCCACAGTTATTTGATTTTCATTAAATATTCATGCATAGTCCCCGAGATTGAACGGGGCGAACAGAATGCAGCAAAAGAAAAATAGAATTATCTCCAATTTCTCCATTCCATCTCATCCTTCACCGGAAATTCCATTAGTTTCTTCAACATGCAATCTATTCCCAAATCCATGTTTTCCGTCTGGTTCTTCCATAGTACAATTCTTCTCAATATTCAGGTACACATCGTGAGGT
The DNA here is from genome assembly GCF_977018435.1 of Lepisma saccharinum. NCBI lineage: Eukaryota > Metazoa > Arthropoda > Insecta > Zygentoma > Lepismatidae > Lepisma > Lepisma saccharinum. The sequence goes on along the minus strand of NC_139234.1, from coordinate 59,966,911 downwards.
AAAATGTGTTTCATTCCAGCCATCTTCTTTCTACCCATTCTCGAAAAGATAAGTACTCCGCAAAAGAGACATATTTCGATCGATTGATTATCTTAGTGTAACTACATCTATGAATCGTGTCGTGCCTACGTTGTGAAAAAATTACTAGTGTTGCAACCCTCGCTAGTTTTATAGTTTCCAGCATTAAGGTATTCATATTCTCGGATGTAACATGTAAGCAGTTTTTGTTTGCGTTGTTTCTGCCACCCTTCGTAGTGGAGTTTTAAGATCGAGCGTTACGAAGGGTGGGATCGTAGGTTCGAATTCTGTCTTCGTTCCTTAACTTATTGACATTTTCGTCTTCATCAACAAATAGGAAATAGGTAAAAAAAAGTACGTAGATTTTTTAAAAATAAAGGGTTAGCTCACTTCAGGGTTTCCCCATTAGCGTAGTGGTAATCTTGTAGCCTTGTATAAAATGGGTCTCAGGTTCGATTCCCACATTGAAGAATGTTTATGATCGCACTTGACACTGCAGGTGAAGTCATGGTTAGCCTTTCAAAACATAAAGTTGACTCAAAACAAACTTTTTAGTCCTTTATGCACAGAGAGGCTAATCGGGAATGGACTCACACTGTACAGTGGGATTCGAACCACTGAAACGAGCCGCCACTATGGATTGGGTCCGGAACACTCATCGTTACGAGAAGATTGATCGATTGATTTGCTGTTTTAAGTCCACTTTATGCACAGTAAGGCTAATCGGGACTGGACCTACAGTTTAAAGTGGGATCCGAACCACTGTGCCATATGCCTCCACCGGGTATCGAACCCGGGACCCGTTGCGAGAAGACTAAGTTCATAATCACTATGGTATTGAGATGTCCAAACTCTTTTTTCGTGTCATTTCCATATTAGCAACAAGGGGGCGGGCGATGCACCAGAAACACGCGTATATGCTTCTAGTACGATGCGAGCTAGCTCCAAAGTCATCACACGTTGCCACGCGAGGAAAACAAAGCTACTTTTCATAACAACCCCCACGTGTGCTTGATAGTGCGTGTGTGCATGAGTCTGTGGGTGTGCGTATGTGTGGCTCGAGAGCGGATGCCAGCGCGCCGTTCTCGGAGTCCTGTCCCCTTCGCCGGCGCGTAGATCGATTGGGACTCAGTCGGCCGGCGCCTGTACTGCCGACAACACGCCACGGACCGCGGTCTTCGTCTCCGGCGACTTTCGGGACACGCGTGCGAGAGCATGACGCGTAGGACGGTACGAGAGGAAGGTGCGTCGCGAGGCCGCTTCGGGTGAAGCTGCGTGGAGCAGTTCCCAGTGCGTATTTGCTCGGAATGAGTGCGTGTACGCGTACCGGAAGTGGATGAACAAACTTTTTTTTTTAGGCTTTACAAGTGTGAACATGTTCGTAGACACCCGTGAGAGTTATCGCCTCGGATCATAAGACGTAACTTCAAACCGATAGCGCACTAGGTTCCAAAACTATCTGAGTTCCCCTGTCAAGTTTGACACCCGCCGTACAAGTATGTAGCATGTGGTTGAATAACAACACTCCTTGCGCCAAAGTGAATGTGAAATTTGCATGGGCGCCAAAATAAATTCCACAAAACTTTTGAAATGTGCGTCACCCTTTCACCTCGTATTCATAAACAAGAAACTATTTTCCGATCTTTACTTACTCGCTTATCTGTTTAAGAAATCTCTCAGTGCAATAATGACAGAACTTCCAAGTGCGTACATTCCGGAATTTTGCATCAAAACTGACCTTCTCCACTGTAAATTAACACCAGTTTAATATGGGCTCCTGACGCATTGTTGCAAGATAGCGATACGACTCTTTGTCTTTGGTCGCGACTATGTGGGATTGTTGTAATGCATTGTTAGTTTCGTCACCTGTCAGAGAAGCGATTCGTCCCAGCTAAGCTCCTTCTTAAGCCCTCATAACTGGTCCACAAGAGATGACTGTGCAATAATTCCCCGTAACGACAGAGAAGTATCCTGTGAGTATACACAACGCTGATTGAAGGGAGACAAGGCGGGTTGCCTACCTACAGGATGGGCCTTTCATCTCCAAGTGATATTATAGGTGAAGCACCAGTGTGTGATTTGTCAAAGAAAGAAAGAACGTCTACTGCGCGTGGTTTTTCTATGACGCTTTCGGTGACAGTGACCTTTGCATTACTGTGTCTGTGCGTGGGTGCCGCTACCGGAATACCTCCAGTCATCAAGATCGGTAAGTACAGGATGCTTCAAAAGTCTCAGCCACTTTTGCCGGATCCGATTTGCATTTGTTCCTAAGATTGTTATTTTTTTAAACGTCTGCAGGAGATGCACATGTAAGATTTAAGGAGGAAAACAAGGCACTATCATGCTTCTTTCTAGTTCTAAAGTGAAAAATGTGAGAAAAATCTGTTCTCAAGCACTTAAAATGAAGACAGCATAGGCATTGAAAGGATAGAAAACCATGAATTCCGCATCTTTAAGGAAGATTTCTCCTTTAACATAGCAAAGCTAGAAGTTATCTTGCTTCCGACATTTCAGAGACAATTCGCCAGTCTCTCCACTCCATTGTACCCGCCTCGCACCATCTTAAGGTCTAAAAAAGCAAATAACTTTAGCAGTGCACTTCATGCAAAGCTTACCATTTGAATAGCAATTCCTTGGAAATTACTTCTAGCTCCTGTGAAATTTGCCAAATCCATTAGCAGCAAATAAGAAGGAAGTTTGCAGTGGACAGACATTGTTGCGATAGTGAACATTTTTCTAAGTCACGACTTTGTACAGGGCGTACCTAAAACGTATGGTCAAATTGCAGGAACGAATCTCACAATAAGAGTTATTTCTACACAGGCCCCCGAAGATTTTAGTGAGAGTAAACGCTCCGCGTGTGAAAGGGGAGAGGACTGGAATACTATATTGTCCAAAATATTTTCTAGTGTATTATTTACAAGTATTGACAACTTCTAATTAAATATTATTGTTATCCGATAATAATTACTTCCTATTTTCGCTAGGAAACAAGACATTTAATGGTCTATGTGTAGTAAATGTAAAGATAATATGATTCTATATTAAGCGTCATTTGGTTGACAAGTGCTTGTTCTTTAAACTTATTGTTACATCAAAATATATATATATTGAAAGAGAGAGAAAAATCAAGAGCCGCGGTGGCCTTGTCGGTAGGGCATCTGACTGAAATGCGGAAGACCCAGGTTCGATCCCCGGGGTGGCTGATCTGAGGTTGGATTTTTTCCGCATAAATCGGCTCCAGGGCTCACCCAGAATCAATGAAATGGGAACCTGGTGGCAATCCTAGAGGGTAAAGGCAGCTGGAGCGTGGTGCTGATCATATCACCTCCAAAATAGGCGATCGATAGAATGTGTGCGGCCCTACCACCCACATCCCCCTATATATGGTTCATGCATGATGCAAAGTGCATGCAAACTTTACATTTTTACCTTACCTGCATCAATTTCATCTCATCACCACTCATCCTCATCGTCACGATTAGTCAAAAGTGGCAGAAAAGCGTGATAAAATATAAAAAATACGAATATGAGATTGCCAATGTAGAGTGTCAACAGTATGTGTAAATTCCCAACGATACCATCTTAACCAACACTATCTCTCTAACAGACTATTCTTTATCCGCTACAAAAACAAAGTTAATGTAAATAAAAGCACGTGACTTTGAAAAAGAGTTCCATTCCCGTGTATTAGTTCTGACGTCGTTTACATACGAATACATTAGTCGTAGCCGTATACTTCATAATATAAAAGGCCCTACATCTTCAATATGACTTTATCACATGTACTATATTCTCACGCGAAAGATTTATGCGCAGCTATCACCAGAACAACCAATAGAATTTCTCAGCAGTCACGTGTATTTGACTTCGTTCTTACAGGGGACAAAGAATAGATGTAGTACACCTTCAAAGGCAAAAACAGTATGAAGAAATCAAAGCATATCGTGCTTTTAGCTATTTCAACCCTTAAGTGGGGATTCCCAGAGCGATTCCAATACTTCCACATATCCAATCAGGGATTTCATTTATATTATGTGACACGAAAACCACAACAATCGCATTTACCGAAGCGGATTATCAAAACAATGTTGAGGTCGGAATGAACAACAGAACTGCTCTCATCTAAACACTGGCACAGCAAGTAAGCAATTAATGTAGATTCAGGTGCTGTCATGACCGGGTTTAAAAGTGTGCGTAGTCTGGAACGAAATCACAGACTTTGGCTATCCACGATTTGTCTCTTCGTGCCACTCATTGATTCCCTTCGTATTTCAATCCATAAGTAGAAACGTGGAAAAGAAAAGCCACCCTGTACCTACAGTTTAAAGTGGGATCCGAACCACTGTGCAACGTGCCTCCACCGGGAATCGAACCCGGGACACCTTGATTACAAGGTAACAATGTCGCCACTTCTGGTCATCTTCACCACCTAAGTTCCCCATACATTAGAGGCTTGGTGATGATGACAAAATGACCTGTACCGTATGCTTCCGTGACTGTTCATTTACACAAGAATCATTTCAGTTTAGTTCGGGATATTATATATCCTTTTTTACGTATCTTGTTATAGTGTGTTTCAAAGGAAAATAAACTATTTCAAATATCCTCACGTAAGAATCTGAGCTGTGAGCCATGTGATGTGCATACCTACTAGTTGGGCCTTCTTCCGGGAACTTATCTTAACTAGAGATTTAATACTGAATATTAACTTTATAAATAATCTCGTATTACAGGCTTTCAATCTTCTTGGAGTTAGGCCGTTTAAGGCGGAAGATGAAAGGAAAACATTTCTTTAGCATCAGCATCAGTATATATTCTACTGACAACACCTATTATGTTATTGACTTGGAGATCGCAGTGATGCTTACATCTTCATTACTTTCCAATAAGCATCATTAGGCGACTACATAAAGGTTAGTTCATGTCCTTTGCATAGTACGTCGAAAGTATGACGTTATCAGAAAAAAAGGGTTATGACGCATAAAGAAAGTAAAACTTGTGTAAATAACAGTTTTTCCTTCTAAAAAAAAGTATTTCATGATACAATAAATCTTTTTGAAAGTTACACTGCTGGAAATCAATTATAATATTAAAGATAAAATATCAAATTGTAGCTTAATGCTAAACTTTGAGGAAGTTTTTCAGATTTTCATTTGAAAAAATACACATGTTTCAATATGCCACAGTTTTCAACCTTCCTAACCAAGCTTTGGAGAAGATATTTACCTCAGATGACGTGAAGATATTTTCAGTTTTATGCAACTCTTTATTTTCTGTATAGTTATACTAATTTTTAATTATGTACATCTCCATTTCTTCTCGACAGTAATATTGTATTACTTTCATCTTCAATTATCTTTCTCTTGCCGGTATTTACTACGTATCAATGTTTCTAAAGATGAGATCCGATAAAGAGAAAACAGTTTCCGAGAAAAATCGCTCGCATGGAAAGTACGCATCATGTTACAGCCGTGCGCAAAAGAAGGAGACCAACTTTCCTGAAGTTAAAGGTCGGGTAATTTCGGATGTACCGAAATCAGATAACTGAAGAACAAAGCAGCAAATGTCATCCCTTCTCCGATATTTTATAGAAAACTCAGACGAAAGTTGAACGTTGGGGAAAATAGCTGGCAGGAATTTCGAAACATACGAGATTTTTTTTTAACAAAAGAAGTATAGATTTCGCCTATGGCCTGAGTGAAAACCAACGTGTGTTAATGTCGTCAAAACAAAAACAGAAAAGCGGTTTAGTATTTTTCAAAGTTGTATAAATCCTCAACGGCAAAGTTGTTGCAGATAAAGGTTTGGAAGTAATGAAGGAAAATTATTTAATAAAAGAAAGGGTAACGGAATAGAAAAGTACATGCTACGTCAAACATTATAAATTCAATACGGAGAGAAACTCTTGTTGAAAATGTAAAAGGTGAAAGAAATTGAACATGTAACATCTTCAAACGTTGAACAGAAACTGATAAGGAAGAAAAGAGAGAACAGGAGAAGAATTAAGGAATAGATTAAAGAAATAGAGAAAGGTAGCAATAAAATGAATAAACCAAAAGAGAAAGGGAAGTAAAGAATTTTGTTGAGGAAGCAAAATTGAAAAATAAATATAACGACAGAAAACCTTAAATAAAACCTGTGTGTAATGAGAAACAAGTGATAAACGTAGGAAAAGACGATACTGAAAAGGATTAGTGAAATAAACAGAAATACTTTCATTAATGATTCATGGGTTAGTCGTAGGAACAAACTGAAAACAAAATAGAAACTGCTAAAATCTTGTAAAAGCAATCGACAAGAAAACTGAAAAAGAAATACCAAATGTAAAACGTAACATGTTCAGAACATTACAAATCCGAAAGATATGACGTGATTTATCTCTAAGTAATAATATATATTCCTGGAGAAGTGTTTCGACATGAATCATCACATAAATAGATTTAGTCTCGTAAACTTTTTCAAAAATGCGTTTCGTGTATCGCTTTCGACAGAAGCACCCCAACCTCTGTATCTCCCAGTGGTACCAGGTAGCTGCAGCAAAACGGAAAATCCTCCCGGAATTTCCGGTTTGAAAGGGAATTGAGGGGGAGGGAAATGAGCATGCAAACTTGATGTATCCGGAAGGTAGGTCAAGTGTATTAATAATTCACTCAGTTGTGTTTACACAGAAAGAAAATTATCTCCGCTTAAAGAGTACGGGAGTTGAATCGAAAACTACACAAAACATCGTTATAGCAGCAATACATTGATAGAAAGCAGATTTTGTTTTACATTTTTCGCTCTAAATACCACACTTTTCTATCTTTCTGGGTTTTCGCGGCGACGATGATGAATGGTGAATTGAATAAGTAGACAAAGCCGAAAATAAGCTAAAGAAACGACAAAAATTAAGAAAGACAACTAAATTTGGAAACGCAATACCAAACATAACAAAGCAGCAACCAGTAAGGTAAATATGCATAATATTACAAACACTATAAATTGTACTGCTGCTGTAGCAGGTGAGCTACCGATCCATCCTTTCTTGGCCTGTCATTTCGGCTTCGCTCTTTCACCCGTGTAGAAATTATTAGCTAGCAAGACTTCCAATTAATTATAACGTCGACGGTGTCAAGAAGCTCCTAGCGTAGAACTTAGTATTGCACCATGTTCACACACGCAAACATATTCACACAGTATTTACTGAACACTGCAGACTCACTGACTCGGGCAATATCAAGTCAGTCACTTGGTAATGGTACGGTACTTCATGTCAGTATTTTACGCTTCTGTCTACTACACTGTGTGTGTGTGTGTGTGCGTGCCCAATTAAATATGATAAAAATAGGAAAAAGGAAAAGTGGTATAACCATAAGTTTTTCTAAACCAATATACTACATTACACAAACTTTAAGGGATCTAACGGTCATTTTCTTCACAAGATAACCGTGTAGAAAGAGGGGGGTATAACACGCTACTCCTTCGACACGGCACTACATGTGTGTGTGTGTGTGTATGGTGTGTGTGTGTATGTGTGAGTGACCGAGCATACTAATGTTTAAACGACTTTTCTCCATTAGTAATTATTATCAGGCAATTTTAATGTTACTATACATAGGTAACTATAATTGATGCACAGGAATCCATAAACTTAGGACTTTTGACCACAGGGCACATCCTTATCATACGAAGAAATGAACTTGTAAAAATGTAAGCTATATTTATCTGTATATTTTTACCTCGTGTAACAAGCCGTTATTGCCTCCCCGATGGCGCAGTGGTAGCGTCATCGCCTTGTAATCAAGGGGTCCCGGGTTCGATACCCGGTGGAGGCACAAGTGGTTCGGATCCCACTTTAAACTGTAGGTCCAGTCCCGTGCATAAAGTGGACTTAAAGCAACAAATCAATCCATCAATCAAATCAACAAGCCGTTATTATTTTAATGACTAATTTTAGCAAAGGTATTTATAGCGAAATACAGAAATAATACGCATGAATAAAAACAAATATTATCTGTCCTTCACAAACTTCTTAAATAGCCAATAGTAGTTCTATAAGTAGGCCTATAGAATCCTTATTTAATAGATTATTAATAGGGATCGGAAGTTGAGGAAAAATCCTTTTTTTTCCTAGTGTCCAAAGACGAAGCCCAACATAATATATGTTCATTTTGGGTCATTGTAGGCCAAAAAAAGGTGGGTTTTATTTGTCATTTTTTGCCTTTTTTGACGTTTTTTGGCTTATTGGTCCTTTTTTAGCCTATTTTTAGGTCTTAACGGCTTTTTGTTTGCAACTTCACCTTCTTTCGACTAGGTTTTTACTGCCCATTCTCAATTCGAATCATCATCAGTTCATCACCTCTTAAACATCCTTTCTGTAGTAAAGAAATAAAAAACAAAGAAAGAAAGAAATATATTTGAACCATCCCTGAAACGAGAGAAAAACATTTTTGGACCACTGAAGCAAGTACGGTACAAGGTCCTTTAACCGTAACTTGTCTGGAAGGTCGCGCTGTAAGTGGCAACTTTCTCTTGTTTTGAAGCTTTCAGCACGGTGTATACGACCAGACAGCACGCGCCTGAAAATATCTCAAGTCAGATAAGGAGGTGCCGCACATATTCATTAAATATTTAATTAGAACTGAAGTTATTAATTAATTTGGATCACATTTTTTTCCGTATTTAGGTCCTTTTTTCGATATTTTTAGGTCTTTTTATAGGTCTTTTTTGGCAATTTATAGGTCTTCAACTTCCGAGACCTAATTATTAATTTACAATTTTGAAAAAAAATGAGACAGACACGTCTCAATAATCCACTACTGCCACACCGCCTGAATATAAGTCTATTGTCGAGAAGTAAAAAGAATAATAAAAATTAATTTGACGTGAGTGTAGGGATTTCAACTGTTCAGAGGTTGGCAACACTGCCGATATTCTGAGCGTCACAGAAGAATATCACTGAGTGGTTTGTGCAAGGCTGGCAGGGAAGAAACTGTGCCCGATTTACGCGCGGATTAATATATAAAACCTTCTGGAAAGTTAACCTGTTTCGCAGAATAGTAAATTGGAAAATCTCCAATGCAAGGAACAAGAAACGATTGCGGGAAACTGTGGATAAGAAACGTAAGTATAAAGTGAGATTTGAATATGGCAACACTGACAAAATGAGTGGAGATATATCGAATCAAAATAAAATAACAACGATGTGAGACAAGGTTTCTGACGACAACGAAGAGGGTAAAATAAGAATCGGATCTTGAATTCTCTCATGGAGTTAGAAACACTCTTATTTGCGAATTCCCGGTGAGATACTCCTTATTTCTATTTACACGTTTTGAGAAAGGCAATCTACAGAATCGCATCAAATGCAAAAACATACTGTTTTTATCAGACACCCTATGCTCATTGCAATTCGCCATTAAATGAATGAAACGTTGCTGAAGCGATTTGACGATAGAAACATTTCCAAATTAAAAAAATATGTCTGTTTCTGCAACTCCCAGCCCAGAGGACTGTCAAGTTCGAGATTTAATTGGAAATTAAATTTAACGTTTCTGAGCAAATCCTCACCCGTCACGGTCAGGGTTACGCGTTCATTGGCTAATCAGGTTTGGAGCGAAGGATTCTGGGAGTTTTCAGAGGGAAGGAAGGGCAAGGGGGATGAACCGTAACGAACACGGGCAGGTAATCTGGAAACAAATGAAGTGCGAATAACGCTTTCGGTAGCTTTAAAAAAAGGTCGCAAATATTGACAGTGTGGGGAGAACAAAATGTGTAAATGTTATGCGGTTGGAGTAAAAGCTCCACATTCACAATACTGTTCAGTTCTGCAAGCTTTTTTTAGCTAATACGAAATCGGTATAAGGAACATTTAGGTGATTTCCTTGACGATGGGTTAGTTCACTCTTGTATGATGTTAAGACTACGAAACTATTTCGAGTATCATTTCTACATAAGTAGAGAATTACACCAACGATTCTTAGAGTATGAGTCTAGCTTTGTACAGTCACAGACACTTATAGGTAGTAATGATACCTTTCACTTACAGTACAATAGTTACAACCCTTAAGTTACCGTCACTGTACAGTTATGGAAGCATAATTGAGTTGTGTATACGCGACGAATTTAATGCTTTCCTAGTTACAGTGCGTCCATTTCGATCTTCAGCCGAGAGATCGGGAGAAGCGTGGCGGGCGGCGCTGGCGGAGATGCCGACATTTGCGGCCTGTAATGCCCGCTTATTTTTATGGACATATGCAGGCATTTATATAAATATTGCAAAACGAGCACTAACCTGTGTTATAATTTATCATCTGTAATTCATCCAAGTTCTGCCATTATATACACAAAAAATACGCTTTATAAAACAATGTAAACAGCCACAGATAATAAAACATTTTAATCATAGTTTTGACCAGTAACGTCCTGCTTAAGTTTATATCCTTGAAAGAGTTTTGTGTCGATGGGGATCGTTTGGAGGTTTCGAATGTGCAACACTGTATCAAGATTACGCTGTAGACGAAACCGTTAAAAGTCAATGGTTTTCGTGAGCTTCCTTGCAATCCGAAATCTCCGAGCTCGAGTTTTTTGTTCCTTCGCGACAGAGTTGTGAATATAGTGGCGAGCAGATGTAAACCAAGAGGGTGTTAATTTCGTATTGTGCGCAAGAATGTTATTATTGGTTACTTGCCGTTACTTGTTTGTGTTATTGCAGTGTGTATGTGTATTGTGTCAGTAAGAGAATTGGAATGCCAGCCGCAAGGTTCACGTTACGAGGGGGGCTGATAAGTTCTCGGCCCGACCCAGAAGTACTTTAGCTACAGGCACGAAAGTTTCAGTCTATTCAACGTATTCTCCCCGAAAGTCTACACACTTGGCGCTTGGTGGATATCAGTTTGAACAATATTTATATAAATGTTTGCATATGTCCATAAAAATAAGCGGGCATTACAGGCCGCAAATGTCGGCATCTCCGTCAGCGCCACCCGCCACGCTTCTCCCGATCTTTCGGCTAAAGATCGAAATGGACGCACGGTATTTTATTTGAACTTGAGGCAGTGTAAATAAGACACAAATGTGTTTAAAATTGGCTAACATTCTATTTTAATTAAATATTTCTCTGCCAGATTGGACAGAAAGCTAATTTCCAACACATAATCAACTGACTTTTACTCGCGACTGTACAATCAACACTCTGTTAATACATCTGTACCAGGATTTGTCCCAGAATACCATTGTCAAGGCTAAGTACTACGTACAGGTTGGGTGTAAAGCGTACCTGTAGTATACCCCGAATAATGCATTCTGGCAGGCTTACCAGAATCTCGTGATTGGATCAGATAACATACGCCTGCGTGTTGTGTCCTGGTCATGTGTTTTATCACAGTATACTCATCCATTTCATCTCGTTGATACTCATCCTCATCGTTACGATTAGCCAAGGTGGCAAAATAAGACGTAAATCTAATATATTTACAGGCCTGTATGGAGGTGAGGAACATCTTTCATAAGAATAAACAAAGCATTAGGAAAACATTATGACATAACTGCTACGAAAGTGAAAAAAAATTGACAACGACGTCCAATAACCGTCAGAAACGACACGTGAATGCATCAGAAGAATATGAGTAAGGCACTCATTGCTCCTCACCTCTTCCGCTTGAATTTACAACTACGCAATCTTTTCTTCCACTACTTTATCACTGGATTATTACGTATGTTTGGGTATCCGTATGGACAATGCAAAATTCGGTCAAAAGCTGACTTTAAGTCCACGTTATGTTCAGATAGACTAATCAGAACTTGTTCTACAGTTAGATTGGGATTCTTGTAGTGTCTTTTCATGTTTTTACACAAGTAGGCTAATCGGGATTGGACCTACAGTTTAAAGTCGATCCTAATCGATGTTTCCGCAGTGAGTATCGAATCCAGGACCCCTTGATTACAACGCGTCGACCAGCTTGCCACCCCAACAGAGAAGCTCGAATAATTCAGTCGAAGCGACTGACCTTAACACCGGTAAATGCACAACCTCGGATATCAGAACGCGGCACCTGAATTTTTCAAATCCATTTCGCAACCTCTGGGCTTAATTGCGATGATAGTAATTATAATGAGATGCATGCAGGGGCAATCAGAAACACAAACATGGACACTATCACAAGCCCCACGGAGGATTAGATCCTGGCTGTCACTGAAACGCCAACGCTAGAGTCTCGTTAGTCCAATGTGTACTACGAGGAAAAAGAGGTTGACATTCGGGTGTCTTCCGAAGGGGTTACCCAGTAACCTTGGATAAATGCTCAAAAATTACAAACCTTCCTTCAGTTATAAACGCTGCAAAAAATATCCGCTGCACGATAACACAAATAAACATATGTTCGCGTACTTACTCCTTGTAGGAGGCCCACGTTCCCAACTTAGTTCCGTCACTCTTAGTGATGTAAACGTTGGCCTCTCCTGCTAACATAAGAAAAGAAAGGAAACAGTTGTGAAACATTTAAAGATAACCATTAAAAATAGTCATTGATGATACGACAAAATATATATTTAAAATCCCATTCTTAAGGCATGAAAACAAACACTACCAATATATGTATATGCACATTCGCTCTCGAATTGCGTTATGAAATAATATACAAAGACTAATAATTATAAAGTAAAAAATGATTACAACTTGGTAACAATCACATATGGTGTTTTTTGTTTATTTGGATGCTGCAACAGGATTCAACCTGATTTGTCCTGCGGATGTTGTATTTTACTAACTGCGTAAACCAATGACTAAAATTAGAGCCTTGTCATATTGTCTTCTTAAACACTCCTCACAAAAGGTTTGGAATATTGTTATATTAGGCAATAGGTGATAGGCAAGATCTTGGAATCCAACAGCACATGGTATCTGTCTGCTGGACGTTGTACTTTCGCCGACATATGTCACCTGGCTATCACCGATCGTCCAATCGTCGTCGCCTTGTAATCAAGGGGTCCCGGGTTCGATTCCCGGTGGAGGCGCATAGTGGTTCGGATCCAACTTTAAACTGCACGTTTAGTCCCGATTAGCTTTACTGTGCATCAAGTAGACTTAAAACGCAAATCAATCTAAAACCTATCGCCTAATATAACAATATTCCTAACTTTTTGTGAGGAGTGTATAATGTCCCATGTAAAGTACGCGATACACCTTTAAGTAGATCCAACAAGATTAATATCATTATAAGATATATTGTGGTTATAGGCCTAAATTACAGCAATTAAGTCAATATGTAACATTTAAAAGTAATTCTACTTTCAACGTAAATTAAATGTAAACACTACGCGATTAGGGGCAGTGTCCCCACCAGTACCCAACTCCGCCGTTACAGCATTCCCTTCTTCCTGATAATTTCTGGTACTTTATGGAAACTACATAAGCCGATTCGCTGTGCGAGCACGTTGAGCGGCAAACTTTCGATCTCGCTACTGAAGTTCCCCTGTTCCCTGGTCATAGGCGTTCTGTGGGACGGTCACTTCATTGATTTAATATAATCATTACTCATCCTCAGGTAAAACCAACCCGTGCACGTTGCTAAAACAGAAACATGCATTGAAAGCACATGGAAAGATGTAAATATACAGCTTTACACATTCACAATGTCAATCATTTGAAGAATTTGAGATCATGTTATTCCCACCACGCCCCCGCCGCCTTAACGACCTTTATTTGGAGGCTAGGTAAACCCCAGAGCTACTGCACGTAGGAGCATCGCTGGGAAAATTCCCAACGAAAACCAACCATCCCGGGAAATGAGCATGGGTCTCCCGCGTGGCAAACAGACATCCCAACAATTGGATCACCATGGCTTCACACGCACATACATATGTATAATCCAGGTGCTTTAAGACAAGTCATTGGATTTTCCTCCCCCTGAAAATTTTTCAAATATCACTTCGTGATAGTGTCTTTTTGGAAATCATTTTGCGAGAGTGAACTGCGATAATTGAATAATTTGATTGATATTCTTCACATTAATGCCATGTTCCCGTACAGAGCTACTCCGAGAGGGGCCGGGGGGGGGGGGGCATAACGAGCAGATAGCATAACAGATTACCAGCAGTTGGTAAACTTGTGGTGGCGGGGGAAGACATGAGCAAAGGCCCATTGCAGGAAGTGACGTCAAAACTTGTCTTAAGCACCTTTCGAGTTCGAACTTCGCCCCGCAAGTTCGGTCATGACCTGACAGTTTCCGGCTGCAACTCTCCAAGATAACTGTTCGGAAACCAACGCTCATTCTCACTCTCACTCTCATCCCTCCATCACTCCCGTCTGATGCAAATTCGGCCGCGGGGTAAAGATGACAGCTTGAGCCTTGTAACTGACAAACCAAGTTCGGGGTGGTTGGGTGAGGCACCGGACGTCGTTAACTGAACTGATAAATATAACAACCAAGATTCCTCCGAGAAATTGAATGTTTATCACTAACAAGCCGGCTTAACTCCCCGAAAGTAGTTTCTCCCGGCCATAAATAAAGGAAAGGGTGGATGATGGGGTGGAAGGGGAAAGTTGGTGGTAGTTTGGAACCGGGATTACGTAGAAATTGTCGGTTGTAACTATGCTTCGTGGATGGAGAAACCGGATTAACCATCTTAATACCTCAATAATTCATATCAGTCGAAACAGGAAGTAGGCGTAGGGTAAGCAAGTTCAGAAACCTTTCCCTTAAATAGTTAATTTTTCTTTATCTGAAAAATCCTGAATACTGAATAATTCAATTTTATATTACGATATCAACAGAGAAAAATGATGCAATTAGTGGCACACACATATAAAAACACTCAAACAACAATGACAACGACAGTAGAGCTAGAAGTATTAAGTCCTCAGCCGGTTTCAAAGTGTGGAGAATTGGAAGCCTTAAGGATCATGAACTGTATACGGTTTGTAGCCTTAAAGGTTTTGCGTAAAATAAGTTGTAGCCTTTGCTGTTTGTATACGTGAGATCCGGATATGAAAAACTGGCAAGAGTTCACTTCTAATTTACGATTCTAAAAAGAAATCTCAAGAAGACTGCATACAATTTCATGTTTGAAAACGTTTGCAAGAGCACAGCATCTGATTGACAAATTCGACAGTGTTAATCTACAAGGAGAAACCATAACAATTCTCTCAATTGCGATAGATCAAATATTATCTTTGTTATGACATTGTTTTGTTTGTTTTTAGTTGGTTTACGTTTACAGTATTCTTTGCTTCCAGTATAAAACGCGTTCTGCAGTACACGAAAGCACTGAATACAGTATATGCTATTGGGTTGAGTTATCCCCAAAACCAGACGTGTAAAAATGCTAAAAGAAATACAAAAATAATTTGAAATTAAGACAGGAGTAACAATACACTCCATACGATTGTTTCCACTCACCAACGCACTACAAACGCATTTACACATGTGGTCTTACCATTTGGAATGCTGGATTAATAACTGATTTATGCGCAGCAATGGAGTGTTGTGGAGTGTATATTCAGTAGTGGCGACTGGACAAGAATAGTTTCCTTTCTGTTGGTAGACAAGGCTTAGCATAGTGAGGAGGTAAAAAGTGACAAAAAGTGGGAGGAAAACTGACCCCCCCCTTCCCATCTAATCACCGCCACTGTATATATTTAATTCATATCCGTAAATAACTCACAAACATAGATATTCGCTATTGTAACTTAAAACCAGAATACAAGTCACCAGCACATTTTTGTGCTTAAATTCTTCTTAATTTACGTATTTCTTCTCTATGTTTTCTCCTTTTATTCTCTGCTTTCTTCCTTCCCGTCGTTACCTTGTAATCAAGGGGTCCTGTGTTCGATACCCAGTGGAGGCACATAGTGGTTCGGATCCCACTTTAAACTGTAGGTCTAGTCCCGATTAGCCTTACTGTGCACAAAGTGGACTTAAAAATACCAACTCATTCTTTCTTCCTTCCCTTTTAACTCATTTCTTTCTTCTCTCTTTCTTCCTTCAACTCTCGTTGTTGTTCCTCGTTCTTTCTCTCTCTTTTCTTCTTCCTATTTTCATACCTATTCTCTACTTTTTTTCGTCTTAGTGTGTACATTAGCCCTACTAAAATAATTATGAAAATTCCAATTATACTATTTGGGTGGGAAGAGGGAGGACTAATACTATTTCAGGGTGGGCTGGAGCCCAACTCGCCCCGCAGTAGCGACGCCTCTACTAGTCACCTCAATACTTCAAGGAGACTCGACAATTTGAGCGTATTTGGCTTCACCAACGTCAGCAGCACACTCATAAATTCCTTTCTCAAGAAGAATTTCCAGGACATTTTTTACCCATGTTCCTCTCTTCGTGCTAAAAAGAACCATTACAAAATGAACCTTTGCTACATCAGAAACGATTTTCGGAGGACAGGCAATCAGCTTGTTCTTAGACAACTAAAGAAACAAGCTTCATCATTGAAATGGAAGGAGAGAAAACAGAAACGTCCCTAGGGCAAATGATGCAATTTCTCTCAATGCCTTCCAGACGAGAGATGCTGGTCCAGGATCTACGGAGGCTGAGGACAAGATGCGGGCGGGCCCAACGGGCTGACCTCCTCTCCTTAGGAAATGTGATTTGACATTTCGGCGAAGAGATCAGCCGGTCGAACCCTGTCCACCACCCGGCTACAAGACCGTCACTCCCTCATTAAGTATTCAGAAAAAGATAACGAATATTTGGCCACACCGCTCAAGGGTCTCTTGAAGATAAGGAACGGCAGATGGAGAAAACTGGATTAACTTCTAGCCTGAAGTGTGGTTGGAAAATTTGACTATATACAGGGTGGCCGTAAAAAAAACACAGGATTTCCGAGAATGAATGGTGGATCTTCGTCAGAATACTTCCATGCTTCGTACCTCTTATTGGAACTAGTTCTTGAACAAACTGCTATATCGGATACATGATAGTTAACTTTTACTGAAAACCAGGTCATAACCCTATTTACGAATGTAATGGGCATGTCACTCGGTTGACATCTTATTGGTGGATCTATAAATTCCATACATACATAACTTTCCTAAAACTGAACATGTACTGGAGCGTTATGTACTATGAACTTGCACGATTTTTTCCTTTTGCAAAGACCAGCATTAGGATACTAGTGTTTCCAAATTGAGCAAACTTCTTAATATCTTCCAACTTGATGATGCGCCGTCACACATATGTATACTGGATATGGTAATCGATTTCCAGGCAATTTATTAGTCAGTTGAAGGTTCCAATTTTGTTTACAGGGTCACGTGAATAATAAAATCTTCCACCCGAAAATAAAAATATAGCGATACAATTACTCTATTTGACCAAGTGTGGACCGAAAATGTATATAAATTTTGACAAACATATAGAATTCTACTAATTCCAATCTCAAGAAACGTCACCATTCTTTCTCGGACACCCTGCACCCTTGATTATCTCAACCAATAGACATTAATGCCAAGCTTGTAAAATATTCTGGTTCCTTCACTTCTAAGTAGTCATATCATTCATATTACAGTAAATAATTGTAATGAGTAGTCAGCAAAGTTTCTCGGTGCTTCTGCATTACTTTATCTTTGTACACAATATAATTTATAGAAAGAATAAGAAACATTTTACGAATATCGAAGAGATCTTTATATCTGTGCATAGCATAGATAAAGTTAACAGTTTATTACATGAAAATTTATGTAAGTTGTGCTTATTTAACAAGCTTCACAATCTGACTCGTTTCAGTAATTTTCACGATATTCCCATTAAGATTTTAAAAAAGTGTTCAATAGCCAATGCATGTAATAGTCACTGTCATTAAGAGAATGGCAGGGTGATTTCAGAAGGAACAAGAATATTCTAAGCATTACAATTGTGAAATAATTTTGTCAATCTGTTGGTTTATTGGTGATTTTCTTGCTTGTATGGCCATTTGTGTAGTCAGTATAATTTTGGCCGCATGTGCATCTCAGGGAAAGTGAAAAATAAAGAATTTCTATCAATATCTGGTCCGTTGTTTCATTTGTTGTTTCGCCACCTCAGCTATTAAATAGAAATTCAACACACGAATTGTTTATCAGACACCACCCCAGATATGTAACAAAAAACAGTTATGTAGCAGAAAGTCAAGACGTCAGTTATTTAATTGAAACTCACTGCACCAGTTATTTAACAGAAAGTCACCACACCAATTATTTATTACAAAGTCACCACCCAAGTCATTTAACAGAACACCACTTCAGATGGGCGACGTGCCAGTTATTTAACAGATAATCGAAGTCCAAATTTAACAAAAAAGCTACTAAGATATTAGCAGATATCGCCACCATTCTTATGAAAAGTGAGGCCTCTTTCTCAAATACATATATATTGTATATGTATATGTGTGTGTGTTGTGTGTGTGGGTGGTTGGGTTGGGTATGGTACATCATCGATCACTGAACTGCTTTGATGTTCACCTAAATCTGTATCTCCCCTGCAGACATCTGCTAACTTAGTGTATGTACAGTTAATTGTCAGAAATTTATGCAATTAGTATACAGGGTTGCCAGCGGTATTTATTTTTCTGTCAGTAAACTAACCACAAGCGATAGTAAGCTATCGAAACAGTATCATAATCAGGAGGGACGTCATGAGTTTACTCCAATGCGGTACCCCTTGTTTTCGAAGCAGCTCCACTTACATAGCTACACATGTTGCTTATACTAGGCTACATTATGATTGCACATTAAAGATAGAATTCGTGATACGGACACTCTGCAGGGGTAGTGCTTATATTTTGGTCAACGTGTCTGTTCTCATTAAAGTTCCCGACAGGAAAAATGAATGCCACTGCCAACCGTGAATTAGTGCTGCAGTTGCATACAAACATGATAATATGCATGGCTACAACCCTGACTGAACCGATACAGATGCCGACATATCGGTATCGGAGTTTTGTTCGTTCGCGGGTATCTAAAAATGCCGTGTGACACTTTCGTGGAGACTTATTACCCTGAAAGTTATGCAAAATTAGAACTTTCCATTGCCACAATTATGTGAAAAAAGTATATTTTGGAAATTACATATCAGGTATATTTATATTATGATCTAATATTTTGAATAATTTAAAGAAAAACTCTGGTAAAATGATTACGGCTCGTTTCGCCTTATAACGTTTTCACTCCCCCCCCCCCCCCGCAATAGAATTTCGCGTGATTTATGTGACACTAACTTTCTAAGGCGAGACAGGACATCCCGTTTCGCCTTACACACAAAACATTTCCCACCAGGGGATATTATCGACATGAGGGGTCATTATTACTAATGTATTATTAACCTAACCTAACCGACAGGACAATTGGAGCCAAGGTAGGCAACGTCACAAGCTCTGCGCTCCCATTATGAATTACCCTTCAAGTCAATAATATTCCCAGGTGGGGAATTTTTTGTGTGTAAGGCGAAACAGTATATGGCGAAATGGGATGTTCCGTTTCGCCTTAGAAAGTTAGTGTCACATAAATCACGCGAAATTATATTGCGGGGTGGAGTGAAAACGCAATAAGGCGAAACGGGATAAGGCGAAACGGAATAAGGCGAAACGGGAGGACACGGGTAAATTGATCAATATTTTCAACAAATTTTAACTGTTATAATTTGCAATCATCGGTATCGGTAAAGGTATCGGTAGGGGGTATTGGTTCAGCCCTAACTACAACCTATACACATTTGTACAGTCACCGGCAATAAAAATAACAGATCCTGAAATACCCGCTTGCCTGCAAAGCCGTATGTGTGTTGCCTAACTCAACGGCGATTTCAATAGTAAATTTTCAATGACGAGTTCTGCCAGCGCCGTAGAGCTAGGCAACGCTCATAACGCCGTGCAGGGAAGCGATTACTTCAGGATCTAGGCGTGACATTTTTATTGCCGCTGAGTGTACATCAAGTAGCTGAAGGGATCTGAAGGAACTTAATGAGGATACGCGGTACCCTGTCCGAGAATCGATCCTTAATTGCTGCAGCGCGAAAGAACTTTACGGAACAGAATTTCACGCCCGAAGCCATTTTTCTCTCCCAACGCTGTAGTGTCGTGTCAGCACATTTCGGAATACCGCAGAGCTCTAACAGGTCACTTCGCTAGACAGAGAGGCTGGCAGCGCTGGCGTTAAATTCGCCTCCGGACTAGGTCCTTGCCGCTATGAGCGCTGCGGGGATGTTAATCACAGTCCACCCCTTCAAGTACTCTCATAGCCACTAGGGTGAAATGAATGACTTCAGAGGTTTAGATTATACATAACGCACTGATTTCCAACACTTGTCAACGGCATTAGTTTTATTTTAGTAACACCAGCTCGGTGGCCGTTATGTGGTCGATCTCGTCACCGAAGTTCATAGGTTCGAGTCCTCGTCTTAGCGTCGCTGTTCTTTGCAAGTGTCTCTCATCAAACTAATCTGCCGAGCTTCGTGGCGGAGTGGTTAGCACAGGGCGCTGCGACGCCAGGTGCCTCGGGTTCGAATCTTCTCCTGGGCATGGGTGTTCCTTGTGAGTGTCGTTTCATCAATTTCATCATATCATCACTCATCCTCATCGCCGCGATTAGTCAAACGTTGCAAGAAATCGACGCTAAATAAAGAGTGGGAAAATTAAAATGTTGCATACTTCATAAAAAGCAAACGAAGCCTGTTCTACAACCTCTTCTCCAAGAAAGAAAGAGTAGGGTCAAGGCTTGGTTTTGAAATGTAAGAGTCGCCAGCCCTCAGCTATTCTCCGGCCGCCGTGCCAACCGTTCACAGAACGGTTGTTTTCACAAAATCCTTTGTTACCTGTTTGCTGCTTTGGGAAGGAGGATTTTTAATGTTGCCGCTTCTTGCCCAAGCGGTATGTCTAATTGGTTGTTTGACCGCGAGTTCCATCGTAAATAAACTCGGCAACAGAGGGTCACTGCCATAAAAGCTGCCTCCGCGCTGGATCCTACGCCGTCGCGGCTCTAGTTGAGATAGTAGCATAACCCTGCTTGTCAGTGAATATTTCTTGCTAACCATTTTCATATTTAATATATCTCTATTTACTTCTTTAGGCAGAATTTGCTTCCAAGTGCAGTTCGACCGATATTTTTCGATTGCTTTTAAGACTTTACTGTAATTATAGTATTTGTAGTATATATTTATATACTTATAGTATTTTTTACTTTCTGTGATTAGTATTTTAATTCTACTTCTTAAGTCTTATAGTTTTGAGAAGAAGAAGAAGAAGGAGGAGAGAGAGAGAGAGAGAGAGAGAGAGAGAGAGAGAGAAGGATAGAACACTTCTTTCTGTCACACACTTTCTTTCTTTCCTGAGAGAGAGAGAGAGGGAGGGAGGGAGGGAGAGAGGGAGGGAGGGAGGGAGGGAGGGGAGGGAGGGAGGGAGAGAGAGAGAGAGAGAGAGAGAGAGATATTTTCTTTTTTCTCCCCGAAAGAGAGCGATAGAGAGGTAGAAAGAAATTGAGACAAATAATCAGGATGCAAGATAGAAAGGAGAGGAGAGAGAAAGTGGAGTATCTCTCCCTCCTTCTTTTTCCTTCTCCCTTTCACTCTCCCAATGTACTCTCTTATGAAGAAAGAAAAAAATCATTCATTCATCATTCTTTCAAGAGAGCGATAGAGAGGATATCTCTCTCCTTTGCTCTTCTCTCCCTTTCGGAAAGAGACAGAGGGGTACACGAATATATGACCTAGAAAGAGAGATGAAAAGTAGAGATTAAAATAATAATTAGATTGTAATAGAAAATTCCAACCAACAATGGAATGATGGTCGAACTGCATTGAAAGTGAAAATATTTCTAATTAATTATACAAAATCTTAAAAGTAGTGCATAAAAAATGCTCTGTATAAATTAAACATTACGACTAAATTCGTTGACGTGCAATAATCACTTAGTTCACAGATTAAAATGCAATTTATGTAAAGCATTTCGTCCAATCCTTATGCAAGAGCTTGCGAGAAACGTCAGAAACAATATGGTATTCAGAGAATGCCATCTACCGAGCTGTTGGTGCAATTCCAAAGTTTCCGGCGCATACCTGCCTCTCAATCATCCTCCTTCAATCATTCATCTTCACTTTATTATTTACGGGGGCAAAATTTCGTCCTCCAACTTCCCATAATGATTCTGACGTCACTACCTGCTCGGGATCCTAGTTGACAAAGCCCCTTGGCTTCTGGAACTCTTTTTTCCAACATGCATACTTCGTAATTGAAGCAGACGAAACCGGGAACAACGTATGTTGTGTTCATACTCTGATGCAAAGGGGAAACAGTTCTCAGAAACGGCGAGCCGAATATTATCAAGTAGAGAGGATGAGGTTGGAAACAGACTATAAATAGCAATGATACGAGTACAAGGTAATTTGTAAGCGGTTGGAGTAAGTTGACCGTTAGGTTATCATTGTTCACTTAATAACCATGGAAACGTAGAAACACGAGAATAGAGTGGGAGTGAAATGCCCCTCCCCCATTCCTGTATACTTAGCCAACCTCCGTGTCGGGGTGGTTAGCGCGCTAATACCCTAGGGGTACCGGATTCGAACTACGGCCTGAGCATGGATGTTCTTTGTGAGTGTCCCTTCATCATATCATCCTCATCGTTGCGTTTAGGCAAAAGTGGCAGAAAAGATACGCTAAATAACAAAAAATATTGAATAAAGAAT
Organism: Lepisma saccharinum; assembly: GCF_977018435.1. Lineage (NCBI taxonomy): Eukaryota > Metazoa > Arthropoda > Insecta > Zygentoma > Lepismatidae > Lepisma > Lepisma saccharinum. Next base: position 59,944,253 of record NC_139234.1, on the reverse strand, counting down.
TTCTTCTTTTGCATATTGCGCATTGGTTCCGAGCCCACTTTGAAACTGTAGGCCCAGTCCTGATTACCCTCTCTGTGCGTAAAGTGGACCTAAAACTAAAACGCATTCGTTCTTTTGTCCTTCACTGTTGAAGCTGCTACAAACAACCCATGAATCTTTGAATTATTTTGTTTTATTTTGTATTTTTAATCTCTTTTTACGTCGCTTCTTCTTCTTTTTTCCTAATTTACGACAATAGCGATGCATGATGATTAGATGCAATTGATAATGAACAATCACATAGGAACACCAATGCCCTTCCTGAGTTGATGATTTGAAAAGCACTATCAAAATTTTCCTTTTTAAATAAGATAGGAAGTTATTCAATTACGTATTTCTTAAACGTTCAAAGTCTGAAAATGTCCATTTTTCCACTCACACGTTTGAGTGAATTCTAATAAGAAATAATCTGCAAAGGTCGTATGTTTAGTTACGGACAAGCTTTTAAAGAATGTCGGACCTTATTTCCCTCACAATATCGACAAATCTTTAAGAGGCGTGCAACCAACAAAATACCACGTGATTGGTCCATACAAGAACTGGCAACATCAAAGAAACGTGACTCACGCCTTAAGATTTTGAGGAAGTTGAGATCACAGGTTTATTTTAGATATGTCCAGAACTACAGGGTGGCTCACATTGTATCTACCAATTTGAGTTGGCAACCCTGACAGGATACACGTGCGCATGTGTGGCACACCTACATCCGCGGAGAGTTGGGAGTCGGGCAATTAATGTACCATGGAGCGTTGGTCGGTGCAGAAGCGGATTGCGCCGTTGAATGCCTTCATCTAAACAGGCACCAACAATGAAGATCGCCATTGCACCTGTTCCCGAGACACACAGCATTCTGAGGTGGGTTAGACAATGGAGAGCCACGGGTAATGTTGCGAACCGTCAGTCACCGCCGTTATGCCACAGGACGTGTTGAGATGCGGTCATGAAAGCCTTACCGCACCACCTCGAACAGTGCATCCAAGCAGAAGGACGTTATTTTCAAGGTGCACTGATTTCTGTATTGCCAATATTATGCACTGTATTAAATGCCTATGTGTATATATTTATTTCACAACCATATAAAAGTACTACAAGCACTCACCGTCTTTCCGCCATCACTTCAAGTTGGTAGATATAATATGCGCCACCTTGTATATGCTCGACTGTGTTGCACTCTTGCGAGAGCGTCATTGATTGTCCTGGAAAGTCTGTCACGCCACCACACGGGTTGTATAAAACCTGGGCTCCACGTCTTTGAATTTCCTCCGCGCAGCCTTAAGCGACACGTGAAGGAAGCCCTGCTCGTAGAGAACATGTTAGGACTCCATGAATACAGAAACATCTGACATTTCGCCAAGGTATGTGACCGACACGTTTACGAGCGCCATGATGCTCCCCTGTCATCCTTACACTTCTCTTCACCTCCGGAGTTATATCTGCGGTTTATTCCACCTTGATTTCTTTTCCTCTCGGAACCTTTATGATCTTTCCCTACGACACTCTGGAACTCGTCATAAAGGTCAATGGCGAAGATTATAGCCATGGCAGAATAATTTCTCGAAGGTGTAAAAATGGTGCAGGTAAACTAAAGTCCATTGATTTTGAGATGAGTTTAGTCGTTTCGTGAGCATACCTAACTTTTATTAGCAGTACCGTAGGGTAACATGAAAATCTGATATGGCCGTCATTGCTATCATTAGAGCTGACGAGCTCGATATTTGTGAGTTTGGTTATTCCGTGCAGAGAGAGAGAGGGGGGAGGGAGCGAGGGAGGGAGACCTAATGCAGACATTTGGGTGGTCAACAGCTCTTACCAAAAGTATGACTCATCGCACGTAAGTCAAACACCTTCCCGGGCAAGCGCCGTATTTCATCTTCTGACGCAAGCGTGGTTAGGTTAGGCTTGTCAGGTTAAATTCTCTTAGCATACATACACTACATCAGGAGCGCTGCCAGGGGGTACGAAAGGGTGCTGCTTCCTTCCGCACCCATTTTCTAAAAACCTATTTTCAATCGAGAACACCATCAGCACATGCAGTGTCATATTATGTTATGACTTATTAAAACCATGTGGTCATATTGACCGTCGAATGGTAGGTACTGAAGTGAGACCACTATTACTGTACACAACAGACAAGCCATTGGTACTAATCTGAGAGAAAATCAAAATTTATTTTCCTGTACATGTGCTTGTTGTGGTCAAAGTAAGCAAAGTAGTTTTTTTCGGCATATTTTCAAAGAAGCCTTAAACGTTCATTGGTATTTGGTATAGCATGTTTAACTTTTTCTTTACTTTCAACATCGCACCCCATAAATTTCATTCCGCGCTCACTTAGCACCCCTACATTATTAATCCTTGCGCTGCCGCTACACTGAATTTAGCCTAACGTTCGCTTCAAGTATGGTAATGCACCTTTCGGACACAGCCAAAATATCCATTAAATGCAGAAAATTGGCCGACACCAAAAATAAATAAATATATATTTATTTACTCCAGGTGGTCAGAGATGTCGCCACCAGCTAGATAACTAACTAACTCTCTAGCCTTCTTAAACCCGAAGGTTGATGGCTGCAGCAACACAGGTCTTCCATCTGTCCTTATCCTGAACAAGATCTATATACTCTTTTCCATCCCTACCGATTTCCTTTAGGTCCATCTCAACATTGTCCCTTCATCTTCGTCCTGGCCTTCCTACAGGTCTCTAGGCAAATACATAATATTGGATAAATGCTACGGCTGTTTCTATAATAATTAATATAATTTGTGCTAAAATTAATATTGAAAGCCCAATGGTTTCCCAACAAGAATCCTGTAAACTCCTCTTTCCTCTCCCATTCGTGCCACATGGCCTGCCCACCTAAGTCTTCTTGATTTAATTATTCTAATAATATCTGGACATGAATACAAATTATGTAGTTCTAAATTATGTAACCGTCTCCACTCACCTGTCTCCTCATCCCTTTTAGGTCCAAAGATTTTCCTAAGGATCTTATTTTCAAATACTCTCAATTTATGTTCCTCTTTCAATGTAAGGGACCAAGTTTCACATCCATATAATACTACAGGCAAAATTACTGTTTTGAATATTTTAACTTTTAGTTTCTTAGATATTAAACGAGAAGACAAAAGTTTATGAAGAGAAAAATAACATGCATTTCCTGAATTAAGCCTACTTTTTACTTCCTCTTTAATATAATTGTCATTTGTTAATATTACTCTTAAGTATTTGAATTTGGGAACTGTTTCAAACGAGTTGTTATCAATAATTAGATTTTGATTATTACCTAACACTTGGTTTCGGCCTGTAAGCATATATTTAGTTTTCTCTTTGTTAACTTCCTAACCTATCTCTTTAGCAGTTTTGAAAAATATTTTAGCATTATTCTTAATTGTATTCACATCATCCCCCAGTAAGTCTACATCATCTGCATATGCTAACAACTGAGTCACATCATTTAATTTTAGTCCTTTGTTAGTTTATTTTACCTTCCTAACAGCATATTCTAAGGCAAAATTAAAGAGCAATGGAGATAATGCATCTCCTTGTTTTAACCCATCATGAATTGTAATATTATCAGACACATTAATACCCACACGAATTTTACCACACACACCAGCTAGATAAAAAAGTAATAATTCGAAAAGAACGTAAGATTGGTAAACATACCTTACGTTAACAATAAACAAACGAATCTATCAGCGGATCGTAGAAATTATAAAGTTAATTCACATCACTAAATGTTCAACCACATTCTCACAATGAGGGAGACATGAAAGCAACATTTCTCCGATAACAAAGACTGATATGCAAGTAGAAGCTCTTTGATTCATAATGCGGAAATTATATTTGAAATAATTTAGCTATTACTCAGTTTAGCGTTACAATTCCAGAAACGTAATGATTTCGTATAATGACACTCTATGAAAATCGCCAGGGAAATTTTCAAATTATACACAGTAGTGATATTTCAACCTCATGTAACCTCCTGTTTGCACCGGCAACCAAAGAACGACACAATAGCTCCCAAAAAACTGCAAGCTAATTTACACACGAGAATCAATAAACGTTTTACATTTGGAAACAATGCACCAGCTCCATCCAACCGGTCATTTCAGCATGAAGAGGACATTTTGGCGCTGACAGTTCCACCTGGCGAGATACTGCCAAAAGTAATCGCGCGCGGTTGTCAACCTAGCTGGCAGATTAGCATGGGAGCCTGGTGACTTCTGACACGTGACTATCAACACACGCTCCCCCCCACCCTCCGTCCATTTCGCCTTTAATTAGCGCTGTCACGGTCTATCAGAAAACGAGGGATGGTGCAGGAAATGTTTGTATTGTAACCGCCATTTCACCGAGCAATCATCAATTTTCACACCTACCACTAACGATCGCTCAATATGTTACATAATGATTTAAAGTAACGTTTCCTTTGCTGCATACTTTTTTTTAAAAAAAATGAATTAGTCACAATAATTTCGTTGAAAAAAGTAACTCAAACCTAATTGCTTAGTTCTAAAAGTAACCCAGTCCCAGTTGCTTAATTGAATAAGTAACAGAGTAATAGAAGTTTATTCCCAGTATCTTCGTTTAAAAAGTAACTTAAGCTCTATCGTTGAAATATCAACTCAGTCCCGGTTCATTTGTTGAAAAAAGTATCTCAGTCAGAGTTGTTGAGTTGAAAAGTAACACAGTCACAGCTGCTTCTTTGAAAAAGTAACTGATTCCTAGTTGATTTGTTGGAAAAGGCAGCATTCTCCCAGTTGTTTCGTTGAATAAGTAATTCATTCACAGTCGCTCAGTTCAAAATAGTAATTTGGTACCAATTGCTTCGCAAGTAACTCAGTCACACTTAGGTTAGTTGAAATAAAGTAATTCAGTCAGAGTTGCTTCGTTGAATAATATTTTATTTCAGTTTTTGTTTTAAGTTAACTTTATTCACAGATAGGCTAATCGCGACAGTACCGTTTAAAGAGGGATCCAGACCACTATGTGCCTCAACCGGGTATCGAACCAGAGACTCCTTGCTTACAAAGCTACTATGCCATAGGGGAGACCCGTAAAGAAGTAACTTGAATCCCAATCGGTTAGTTGAAAAGGAAGTAATAAGTCCTAGTTACTTCGTTGAAGAGGAACGCAGTTTCAACTGCTTCGTTGAGAAAAAAAGTTAGTCCAAGTTGAAAACAGCAATTCAATTTTAGTTGCTCAGTCGAAAAGGGTTAATTCAGACACAATTTTCGTCGACGGAAAAAGTAACCCACTAAAAGGATTTAGGAACACCCACAAATGATTGATTAATTCGGTTTGTTTTACTTCGCATTTCTGCCACTTTTGGCGCTTCGCGAAGGGGTTGAGTGCTCATATGATGAAATTAATGAAAGGACACTCAGAAAGAAATGCCCAGTCCTGGATTCGAACCCGGGACCCCTGGCGTCGTAGCGCCCAATGCTAACCACTCCGCCACGGGGGCAGGCGCCCCCAAATGAATATCAATTTTCTGGTAGGTATTCGAGACCGGAATTTCTAGTGGTGAAATCGTGAGTAGACCCAGCCACACAGACAATCAGAAGCTGCACGTTAATGCAACATCTTTAGCCAAACGACTGTGCAGTGTTCAACTCGAACCTGGAACCATTCTCACCACTAAGCCACCCACGAACTAAATTCAACAATCATACGGAAACTACATTGTCAGAATCCCGTGTTGGTTACTCTCATCCGTAAGCACAACACTCGCAGACGATTCGGTTAATTGTCCACATAGCTGGAACCCTCAAAATATCATCCGAATTCTCTGGTAAGCTCCACAGAGGGGAAAGGGGGGAAACTCTGTAACGTTGTTAATTCCGTGTACTTCCTTTTTCCGTAGCGAAATAGCGTTCTTCGGATTCCAAGAGACTTTAACGAGAGCAACGATATTGGAAGCTATCGCCGGAGGCTTTGGCGCTCGGAGGCGAAACCGCCGCTAAGCCCGGCATCTTCTGGGCTGCCGGACCCACCTCATGCATTAATTAAATCGGTAGTTTATTGGCGGGCGGAGAAAGTGGTAATTAAAACAGGTCTCTCGGCAGGGCCTTTGTGGCATCTTTCTTAATGCACAAGGAGGCCTAGGGAGGCACAATTATGATGGTCCGCCACTGCAGAGTCTCTGTGACTCGTGGTTTTGTGTTGAGCCTATGTTGATCGTGGGCGCTTGAGTCCCACTTAGGGTGGAGGTACTGTACGTGTAATACACATGCATAGAATTGGAATCATCCTCAAGTAACGATGAAGGTAATGGTGAAGCTACTGTAAAATGTCCTAAAGGTATATGAGGGTCAAATTTCGAAACGAAAAAGGTCTTAATTTTTTCCATTCATCGGGGTAGATCGCTTAGGAAAAAGCTTTGCGCTCAGACAATATTTCCTGATAAGGCAAACCGGAAATAGCCAAAATATGACGGAAGGTTTTGTGACGTCTTAGGTGCCTTAGGTGCATCAAATCGAGTATTTTGTGTGTCTCAACGCATAAGGAAAGTCATCCGGTACCATTCGTCAAACGGAGAGAAGCAGCAGGTCCAAAAACCGCTGAAAAGATAGAAAAATAGAAGTTTCCCGTTCTGCATGTTGCCTACCTCTCATTATGATGCTGCTTCTCCTCCAGACGCCTCTCGCACACAGCCATTGAGCCAGTGGCACGTCCAATTTTGGCGGTACTCTTGACGCCTCTGGACCTTAACCTCCGGTTACATTTCTGGACCTACTTCTTCCAAAACTAAGACCCCTTTCGTTTCGAAATTTCATCCTCTGTTCATATCACTATGCACTAATGTAGAGGTAGGGCCACACACATTCACGATCTCAGCAATTCCTTAAGGTGATGTGATCAGCACCAGACTCCGGGTACCCCAGTTATCGATTTATTGGAAGCTGGGTGAACTCCAGAGTCGTTACACGAGAGGGCATTGCTGGATAAATTCTCGCTTGAAAACACCCATCTGGGGAATCGAACTCCAGTGTCTCTGGCGTGGCAGTCAGGCATCCTATCATCTGGAACACCTCGACTCTTCACTTTACACCAGAAGAATTTACAAGAGGCTATCGAGCTTGTTCGCACAAGAAATGTTATTAAGTTATAAATCCCCTTTTGTGTTAGTGTAAGGTAGGCTTTATAGGACCTGCATCTACATCTTAAAGTAAGATCCGATTCACTGGGCAGCTTCACAGGCAATCGAACGCGGGACTCCTTGAAAGAACTACATTATTTGGAAGTACTTCTCGCGTACTAATATCACATATTATCCTACAACAATGGTGAAGATTGAGAACTGGGGGGACATAAATTTAGCTCCTTCTCGTGGATTCGTAAATATGCCACTGAAGGATACCATAAGAGACCTGTAGGAAGGCCAAGACGAAGATGGAGGGACAACGTTGAGATGGACCTAAAGGAAATCTGTAGGGATGGAAAAGAGTATATAGATCTTGCTCAAGATAGGGACAGATGGAAGGCCTGTGTTGCTGCAGCCATGAACCTTAGGGTTTAAGAAGGCTAGAGAGTTAGTTAGTTAGTTAGGATAGCATAACTTGATTGATTTTGTTTATGTTACTTCGTTTTCCTGTCACTTTGGGCTAATCGCGCATGAGACATGATATGATACCATTTATGAAGGGACACTCAGAAAGAACATCCATATCCAGGCGGTGATTAGAACCTGGAACCTTTCGTGTCGTAGCGCGCTGTAATGACCACTCCGGAACAGTGGTCGGAGAATACCATAACTGTCATAAATCTTGAACTACTTGGGAAGCACATGGTTTATTGTACACGTGGATAGTTCTTTTTTGCATCTTATGCACTGTGAAAACATTATTTATACCTTTACTAATGTGTTAAAATAACAACTTGTATTCATATAAATTACAATAACATAACTATTCGCGCAAGACTTATTCTCCGGAAAGCCATCATCACCGAACAAGCACAGGCACCTAGTAACCCTTGGGTGAGAGGAGGCAAGGGAGATAGCTTTCGTAAGCTCCTGCTTTCTTGCTTTCCCAAAATAGGTAATAGCTCGAGTTGACGAGCTGCATCTTTGCGTGTGACCTTGACTTCTCCGCGCAGATACAACACGCATTTCCGTAGTTGCCACTTATTCGACATTTGGGTGGTCGACATCTCTCCCAAGGCAAGAGGAGAATGACACTCATTGGCTAAGGCACCCTGTAGCCTGCTATTGCGCAGCTCGGTTTGGTAGGGTTCACCCGCAAAGATACACCTCGTCAACTCTAGGCTGGATGCTCTAGTGCATTATAATCAAAAGGCTTTTTGTAATCTCAAACACTATTAAATTTAAATAGTATAATTCATTTCCTCATAGAAATGTTTTTCGAAAATTTTGTTCCACTGTTGGTTGTCTTTATATACGTACTTTTATATTACTTCTACTTTAAACTTATTAATATTGTAATAATCTTTTAGCTAGCAATAACGATATATTTCTTTACATTAATGAATTAAGTACAGACTGTCAACTTTTCAATAACCGGAAGTATTGTAAAAGTTAACACTAGTGACATCTATACTGTATTCTAGTAGTTATTCTTGCATATTTTTTCTCCATCTGTAACAAGTGTGATTGGTGAACTGATGAAGGATTGAACGCAAAGCAACTTGGCTTTGTAGACCGCTCGCTAACCATCCGGCCGGAAAGGTTGACTCGCTGATGGCATCTAGAAGCATGCATCATGAAGCAATTGTGAGTTCTATGTGGTTAACTGAGAGGCACGGGCGAGGGTTGTAACGTAATCTCCGTGTATGTTGGAGACAATTATCGGTCATCGTCATATCAATGGCGTGCTATATCGGGCTGCCATTCCCAAAAGCATTGAACGTAATTTAGCTTAGCGTATGTTAGCTTGATGATTAAGTATAAACGTGAGGGAGGGGGAGTCGGGCAGGAAGAGAATAAGGTATAGAGAAAGAGTGAGTGAAGAGAGAGAGCAAGAAGGATACAGAGAGAAAGTGAAACAGAGAGAGAGAGAGAGAGAGAGAATGTAAATAAAAAGGGTAGAGAAAGAGAAAGAAACACCACAAAGAGAGAGAAAAAAGGAAACAGAAAAAGAATGGGAGACAAAAGGAAACCGAGAGAAAGAAAGAAAGAAAGAGAGAGAGAAGGTAAAGAAAGAGGAGAGAGGGAAAGGAACACACAAAGAGAGAGAAAATAGGAAACAGAGAGAAAGAGATAACGTAAAGAAAAAGCAGAGAGAAGAGAAAACAGGGAGAGAGAGAACGTAAAGAAAAATTGGAGAGAAAGAAACACACAAACAGAGAGAACAAGGAAACAAAAAGAGAAAGACAAAAGAGAACAGAGAGAAAGAGAGAGAGAAGGTAAACATAGAGACAAAAGGAGAGAGCGAACGTAGAGAAAAAGGACGGAGAGAGAGAGAGAGAGAGAGAAGAAAACATAAAAAGAGAGAGATGGACATCGATATATTAATATATACATATATAGTGAGAGAATGAGAGAGAATAGACAACGATGCGAGCAGGATGTAGTAAAATTAACACGTTTCATTGTCATGGTCGAGAGGGAGATAATAGCTTATAATGTGAACTATGATGCAGTTATTAAGGCTATTTCCTAGATATTATACTCCACCCTAAAGCACAGAAAAACCTAACGGGACTATGGGAAGGATCCTACAGTACTAATACATACACATTATACATATAAATGCATCCTAGTTGTTCAGCCAAGTGGAAAATTTCATCTATATTATTTATGCATTCGCTCTAATGATTCATTTTCGACAAGATAGCAACTCTCTGCTACAACCCATTAAAACATATCAACACTAAAACTACGAACATGCCAGCACACGAACATGCCTTACCTATCATCACAGACATATGTGCTGCACTTGCGTGTGAGAATTAAAATCATGACGAAGCAGTTTGTGATTTGAGAAACCTGAATGGTGTACAACAATGGAGCACAATTACAGAACAGAATGTCAACAATGAGAATTTTCACAAATAAAGATTAAATTGGAAATGCACAGTTATGTTGAAATATGAATTGTAAAACGACATTTTAAACTGTGAAAGTAATATGATTCAGGAATAAAGTATTCTGTTAAAACACTAGATTAAATCACAGCCTCAAGAATTGAACTTGTCATTCTGTTACACAGTAGTTATTGAATTAAGTTTCCTTCCTGCTTATGCAGGGCCTCGCACATGACGTAGTCGACTTTTTACTTTCTTTTTATCCTTCATTTCCTCTTTCATCCCCCATCTCTCTCCATATCTTCATCTCCCTCTTCTCTCTCTCGCTCTATTCATATTTTCCTCTCTCTCTCTCTCTCTTTCCCTATAGGGAACCATAGTTTGGGTCCCGGTGGAGGCACATAGTGGATCGGATTCCAGTTTAAACCGTAGTTCAGGTAACGATTAGCCTATCTGTACATAAAGTGAACTTACAAATTAAACTTTCCCTTCCCGTAGATGCAAATACAGAAATGTAGCCTACATTTCGCGTACCAATGAAAAGCACCTTTTTGTCAGCATTCACGTGGGTTGGGCATGTGAACGCGAGTTAGCCACGTTGGCTAAATGCAAAGTAACGACTTTTCCCAGCTATTTAATTTCCAACGATAAAAGATAATAATAAGGTTAAAAAATCAATTTTCAATATCGAACGGATTCCAATAATTAACTTTCTGCCGTTTGGCGAACTCACTTCCTACCTGATGTTTGCGATTCGATAGGGAAAGATAGGAATGGGGAGGAAATTATGCTTTACGAGAAAATTCCCGCGCAAAATGTATATTTTTCGGTGGATGGAAAATTGTAATATTATCGTCTTGTAATTGGTACCGGACTAGGAAAACCAAAATGGATGTTTCGGAACTGTCCCCCCTACCTTTCCATCATCACCGTAAGCGCGCGGAAGGGGGGGGGGGGTGATAGAAATGAGATCAGCCGATCGGCAGTTAAAAGCCCCGGTCAGTGCAACATTTAATTTGCAAAAACAATCACCAGCGGTCGAAGCAACATTTATTGCCTGTCATGTATCACTGCGTCCACACGCACCTTGGACGCGAAAAGACACGCAGTGCGTTTTCATTGTCCGACATTAGGTGTTCGAAATGGACCCGGACTGGGGGAATCCCCGCGGCATGGAATCAGTTGCGGGGGGGGGGGGCACAAAGAGGATATTAACCGTGAGTATTGACAAAAGCATCATTAGCGCATCAATGCGTGTATGTGCTCAGAATGTGCGGTTACAGCGGGTCGTTCCCTCGCAAACATTTAACCCTGGCGGACAAAAAGCTTCGTTTTCATGTGCGGTTCGCATGAGGTCACCGTTGTCCTTCGCTTATTAACTCCAATTTTATGCACGACCACGAATTCTGTCGACTGCGTTTCAGCGGAATGTCAGCACGTTCATATGCTTCAGCGTATCCTTCATACAGTGAACGCATCATCTCCTCCCCCCGTAGGTGGGCCTAGCCTAACGTGGCGTAGGCCCGCTTCATACGAAGGCATTTTCCTTGGCATTTTCCTTAACGTTTCTGCTGAAGGTGCTACAGCATCCACCCCAATTTTTTAGAAAATAAAAAAAAAATAAAATGAAGATAAGTAATGAAGTCAGTAAAAAAAAACTTAAAATTGCCCCCGATAACCATTTTTGGGTTTGAGTAACTTTTAAAACGAAGGTTTAAAATGGTAATTGGAGCTCATATTTCATGAAAGTAAAACCCCAAAAACGGAGTATCACCAAAATTGATTTACGCAGATGATGTAATCAAAATCTTATATTATTTAATCGTGGGAAGGCTATGTCTGGGGCTCCAATTATTAGAGGTACTAAGCAAATATTTAATCTCACTCTGTTCAGTAAAGGTTAGATTCATGACACTAAACCCGCGTTCGCATTCAGCTGTAGATATTGGCACAATTTTAATTGAATTCGCTTAATCCTTGAGTGAAGTGGAAATTTGTTTTGGATTTTCTTTGTAGATGTGAAAATATTTAACTAATGACGCACATATGTTTCAACTTACATTAAAGTTCACCTGACATGTCTCCAATAAACACACGTTCATCTACATCCCATATGTGTGTGAGTAATAGGACTACATTCGAAAAGAGACATAAGTTTTTAAACAGGCTATTCATATTGTGCACCAAAGATTGACAATATTACTTTCGAACGTATGGTTTTAGTATAATTCCTGAACTACCGTCCTCCTACGCGATGAATCAATCGTTTTCAATGTTTCAAGAGAAGCCATGCCAATTTCTTGCTTTGCTCTAAGAACTGAAGCATTTTGGTTTTGCGTATACAATGATAGTACTTGTGTAGTCTTAAAATATCGCAAATTCCATCATAAAAAACTACTTTGACAAATGTCTTACCAATCCTTGAAACCTGAAACTCCCACGAGTCGATCGGGGACCATCTTATTTTTAAAAAACACAACAAAACACTACAGATCTCAAGAAGCTCTCGAACAACGAAGCGACCCAACATGCGTAAGAAACACCGCCCAGTTTTAGTATTCGATAGAAAAGTATCCTACTTGTGAGACACCAGAAGTCTGAAAAAATACAGAATACATGGCATCTAAAAGAGAGTCAGCCAGAGGCACCCATTTTTCAAAATCATTGGGTGGGCTAAAACACTTGATTTATAATTTCACAAAAATTCACATAAATTATTGGGTGGGTTCGGGCCCCACGGACCTATATAAATTGGCGCCAGTGTACAAAGTCGACATAAATTGCGTAACGATTTTTATTTGTAGGTATGATGCGGTAAACTTAATTGATTTCAACTGGAAAACCATAAATACGGTATAGTTTACAAGTGGGTTGCAAATAATGATCCCCGGTTGAGAAGTGTTATTCATAACCAGAGATTTGATGTTTCAAAGCAGGAAGGGGCGGGGGGTGAGAATCCCACCTATCGCCCCTTCAAATCGCACCCTACATTAAAATGAATAGATGCATGTTTGTTCGCTTCTTTCGAATAACAAAATTCTGATTTTCCGTTCCATCGCATTCCAAATGAACCCAAAACGATGTCAATTATCTGTCTTTAAAATAGCCATACATTCTAAAAAATAAAGAAATAAAATGTATTTATGTAAAAGCCAGGAAATCCGGATATATATATATATATATATATATATATATATATATATATATAGATGAAAAATGTTTCTGCTCCACTGTTTATGCACCATCCAAGTTCACAAGTTCACCCTCCCCCGAAAAAAAAACCTGCGTACGCCAGTGAATATCGGTGCTAATTTCCTTAGCATTTCGGCATAGGATAACCATTCAGAAACGAGCTGTAGGTCACGAGTGCAAATGTAATGAAGGCCAAGCGAGATGAAAAAAATGTATCACTTCACATTTAATAGCCGATAACTATTCAACCAAGAAAGAAACTAAAGAAAGAATCTATACGAAATAGTGAAAGATCGAACTTTTGGGGAAGTGGAATATGGAAAGAGATGCACGGAGACAAATAATAGAGTTGAAAAGAAAGAGAATAAGGGATATGAGGAATGATATATGAAACGAAAGGAAAATGGGAGAAAGAATAGCGTGAGAAAGAGATAAAGAGATGGAGAGAATAAAATATAGATATACTGATATATGGGGAGATAGGCACGCGGTGAGAAATAATGTAATACGGTTGTAGGGGAAGTGATATACGAAAAGAAAGAAAGGAGGACGAGGAATTGTATGCGAAAGGGCTAAAAAAAAAAAAAGAGCAAGCGATCGGGAAGTAGTAAATAGAAATGAAGAAGAGAGAGATTTTGATTGAATTGGTGTTTTAAGTCCACTTTATGCACAGTAAGGCTAGTCGGGACTGGACCTACAGTTTAAAGTGGGATCCACTATGTGCCTCCACCGGGAATCGACCCCTTGAGAAGAAGGGAGAGAATTAAAGGAAGTGACAGATAAAAGTAATAAATGGAAAGAAAGAAATAGAGAGAATGAATAATGAGAGAGATTACAAGGGATAGGGTGAGTGATACATGAGGAGAAACAATAGGAATGAGGGAGAAAGTCAAGTTAGATTGAAAGAAAGATACAGAGACAACAACAAAAACATATGAGCAATTACTACCAAAGCAAACCCACTAGAAATATTTCTTGCACCGATAATAAATATCACGTGATGTCACAGACAGTTAAAGAGAAAATTCCACCCCATTTGGCTTTCTGCAGAAAATGAACTTAAAACAATCTTCACAGAACATTTCTTTGAGAGTGTACCGGTATATGAATGTAGAAATGAATTATAGCAAAATAATTGAAAGCAAAATGATAATGTTTGAAACCAATATAGAATGTATCAAAATAGTTCTAAAGTAATTAGAAAACATGGCTAACATGCTATCAAACCTGATTTTACTCTAATTTGCAACACGTGCTCCATCTCTGATCTAATTTTACTAAAGATAATAATTATACGTATATATATCATCAGAAAACCTTGTGAGTACTGGTATTGATACGGTGTAGCTTCGGTTCACTTTAATGTAGAAATAAACAATGCCACACTGTGAAGATGGACGCCATATTTCGAGTAGATACCATCAAACCAGCGTCTGCTGATTGCGTGCGACGTTGTGATCAGGACCCAGCTCTGCACTGCATGAGGTGCAGATAATGCGCCATTAGACCAGCACAGGGGCTCAATACAATGAGGATGTGACCAGCTTCTGCATTCCCCGAGGGATCAAAGGCTGTAAATAAAACATGTCGTGAGGCTGGGACGGAAGTGGCAGATAGCGCCGTGGATTCTCCTGGCGGGGCTCTGCTGAACTAATCCAACCAGCTCGCGCATATTTACAAGAAAATACCCAAAGCGAAGTTAATACAGAAGTGAAAAATTAACATGCGCCAGTCTCGCACGACAGTATTATAAATATACATGGATATGTCGAGAAATCACGTGACTATGGTTGCGTCAGTACCGAGGCTACTTGTCCTCATATAGCCTTAGTGAATTGAAATTATATGTATTTAGATTCGAATGTACATTATGGAGATGAACAAATTAAAGCATATACAAATATAAGCTCACTATGTCAATTTTAAAAGATCCACGTTGCCTAATTGTAAGCTACATTACCTTTGGTGAGAACGGTCCCAGGCTCGATCCCCAATGGGAGCTCCAAAAGGTCTATGTTGACTCAGGAACGAGAGAAACTTTTGTCTCGAAAGCCTGAAAACATCGGCAATGGGACACGACACGCTGACAACCCATCACTCAATGAAAAATCCGGTTGGTAGGCCATGAACCTCAAAAGCCTGTTCGATCTACCATTGACAAACGCTGGTTCTGTAAAGGGGCACTCACCACACAGATTGGCAGAGAATTGTACGAGTGGATGTGGCTCCAGGTGCCAGAACCCCGCTTGCCTCCAAGACTGCAGCATTCAGAACAACCAGCACGGCGCCTTCCTTTTTACGCAGGTCTTCTCCTTGTAGCTAACACTGTCGCCTTGTAATCACGAGGTCGTTTATTCGAATCCTGATGGATGTACATTACAAAGTGGCTAGGGTCCCACTATGACCTGCAGGTTAAGTACTTGTTAACGTATCTGAGTGTAAAGTAACCTAAAATCGAACCTTTTGTCACTTTTCACGAGCACCTATAGCCCAGGAATAGACTTCGATGCATGATGTCACAATACTAAGGCTGGCAGTGCGGTAGCTATAACCGAGTTTTCTTAAGCTCTACATTTGCCATCTTTTTCTGCATTTTTAATTATTTTTTTTTTACGAAATCTGTGTCAAGAGGGGCATATGACCCTCCACCCCTCCCTTGGGGACGCCACTGAAGGCAATCTACCATACACAAAACTTATTCAAGGGATCCCGAGTTCGATACCCGGCACATAGTGGTTCGTATCCTATTTTAAACTGTAGGTCCAGTCCTGATGAGCCTAAGTTTGCATGAAGTGGACTTAAATCAAAAACTCGAAAATCAACCGGTCTAATGTCCGCAGGCATCGAAAGGCGGAGTTTGTGCTCCATGTTGGTGAGAGTAGGGACACCCTTTATTAGCAGACGGACGAAACTGTATTAGGGGGACTGCCCTGACACCCTTTAATTCCCACCTCAAGACGGAGGGTGCAAAACGACTCCCTCCCTCACAAACCCTCCAAAAGTCTTATTTCGAACTTGAAGAGCGCCTTCACCTTCTCAGATTAGCATATGCGGCCCTCCAACCTCCACTCAATTTCGTCCTCGGAGGGGCCTAATGACGCGGACGGCACGGGTCGAGTCCCGTACGAAGACATTAATTAGTACCCCCAGAAGAAGGGCCATCCACCCATTTACACTTCCATGTGCAATAATTAACATTTATCTCTTACGGTCCAATCTCCCTTTATGTTGCACGGAAGTCTCGCCTTTGTGAGCACCGATATAATTGCCCGCCTTATCCTATTCCACATTCAGTAGGGTGCATTGGGATATTTTCTTTCCAAGAAGGTGATTGGGGTTGCTCAAAGAGGGGCGAAGGAGGGTTGAGGATCCAATTTGAACATGCAGGGATAATTAGTAACGTGGAGCTGCGTTAACGGCGCGTAATTCTAGAAGAGCATTAATCGAACATGCAAAGTTATCATTGGTTAATATCTGTGGAGTTGTAAGATGATGTCGTTCGGGTGCACTTTGTGGACTTTTAAACTTCGATCTCTTTCTTTCTTTCTCTCTCTCTCTCTCTCTCTCTCTCTCTCTCTTCCTTTCTTTCTTCATATCTTTCCCATTTCTTTCTTTTTTCTTTGGTCCTCTTTACCTAAATTTTGTTTCCCTATCATTTTTTCAATCACTTTCCATCTTTCTGTTTTACTTTACTTTGTTTCTTTTCTATCTATTTTGGCTATTTCACGTCGCTTTTCTGCACCGTTTCACTAATCGCGACGATGAGGATGAGTATGATGAAATTAGTGAACGGACACCCATGCCCAAGGCTGGATTGGAACACGAGAGCTATGGATTGGAGTGGTTAGCACGCTGTGCTAACCACTTCGCCACGGATGTCGACACGAACGCAGATAAATTTAACTTAACATAATTTTCACTTTATCATAGCAGATTAATTACATGGGTGTTACGTGCAATTAGCGTATCGATTAGCGAGTCCCCCCATAAGAAAGAAATCTTCATTGGACGAATTTCAACAGAGGAGGATTGTGATAATGCTTTTGAGTCCATTCAAAGCACATTAATCAAAATGACGCTCTTAGATTCACTCATTTAATTACTCCCCCCCCATACCTTGTTCTCCTTTATGGTCACAATTACCTTTTATAGTCCCCCGCAATTGCTGAGGAACAGGGAAGATTTATGGAGAAATGGCGGAAAGTCTTAATGTGTTTATAAATTTTAAAAAGCGTAATTGAAACGTCTGCGGTGCCACTCGAAACGCATAACTCATTCATGAATTGCTTTGGTCGTTGTCCCAGACGTATGGCATTAAAATGTGGCTGTGCTTGTAAATGAGTTGCGGCAGGCGGAAGAAAGTATGGTTTTATTTTTCCCTTTCTCTTTCCCTCTCTCTCACTCTATATATTTCACTCTCACATCCCCACGGCACTCTCTTGGTCTCGCTTTGTCCTTTCACATCTCCCCCTCTTTGGTTGACAGCTTTCCTTTTCCTTCTCTCTCTGATTTTCTTTCTCTTTCTTTCTTTCCTTCAGTGTCTCTCGCTCTTGGTCTTCCATTTCCATCCCCTTTTCCCATCCCCCCTCTCTCCCTCTCTCTCTCTATTTTTCTGTCTCTCTCTAGCTGTTATACTCCCTTTTTCTCTCCATGAATTTCTTTCGCTCTTTCTCTGTGTTTCATCCTTATTCAATATTTCATCCCTCCCTTCCCACTCTCTCTTCTTTGTCATCTCTCTTCCCCTCTTTCCCTTTTCTTTCCTTCATTGTCTACCCTTTCCATCTATCTTCATTTCCTTCTTCACAATTCCCACTCTCTTCTTTCCTCCCTCTCTGGTAATCTTTCTCTCCCTCCACTTTATCCCCAGTGTCTCTCTCTCTCTCTCTTTCTCCCCGTGATACCTGAGCAGGTTCTTTGCAATCCCTCCTCTCTACTTATGACGCATTTTTATCCTCAGACTCATTTAAGTCCAGTGAATTATTAATCTGCTTATATATTCACGCTCAAGAAACTTTCTCCTGTTTACGAGATATTCTTCTCTTCCCCATTGTTATTCTACCTCGCTTGTGAAAAAAATAACTTTGTTATGTTTCTCTCTGCTTCCTCATTTTTTCTCATTCCATCTTCCCAAGGTCTTGAAGAGCAATTCAGCCTTCTTCACTTTCTTTCAGATCTCAAGATTTTGGAAATTGAAAATCAACAAGATGTGTCTGTAGTAATATTTCAAAGCGTGAAATTTGGCATCTTTAACGTACGTCGTTATGAGAGTATGAGCGAAGAAAGAGATTATTAACAATTTTCTAATGGAAATCCATAGTCTTATTTATCTTTAAAGTATAATATCTTGCTTTGTGCTGCGTTATTTACATAATCATCTGATGAGTATGATAAATAGGAAATAACTTTTTATAATTTATTAACTACTGTTTCTTGCTGTTTTTTTATTTTGTTATCAAGGTTATTGTATGTTCTCCTAAAGTTGGAAACAAATTAATTTATTTAGCATGTACTCTGTGCTGACACCTATACTTGTTTCAGTAACATTAGTTCACTTATTTTTCAACTCGATAGACTTTGGTACAAAATATCCACCAATGACGACACAAGATGGATCAGCTGAGTTGTCCCCCAGTAAAAGAGTCCGTATCTCTTACCGCCCGCTCTAACGGACTGTAGGAACTTTTTTACCTCAAATACTTGTTTTACATATACGAGTGTGAATGCTATCCACACGAAATACCCTGCCGTATGAAAACATGCGTAGTTACAGGGCTAAAGTACGGTCTTCATAACTGCTGAAATTATGTTTGAAAATGCTCCTAATGTGCATTATTGCTTTGTAATTAGGATGTCCTGCGTTCGATTCCCGATTAGGGTACATCTCAATGTCTCGGATCTCACTTTGAATGGTAGATGCGGCACAGATCAACCTATCTGTTCTCGAAGTAGGCCTTAAATAATGGAAAAGTTTGCTTCCAAAGGATGAGATGCACTTTTTACCATTTTCAGACTTAGAGCTTTTTTACCCCCATGCCGAAGCCATCAGCTCCTTTCTCCAACGACCTCTTTCACTCCCGGCGATAACACCAACCGGGAACCTCCGCGTTACGCTCTCTCAGGTGTATTCAGCGAAGCCATCATTGTGGGGAAGGTAGTGGCCTGAAGTACGCCATACCCATTGGGACCTTCTTTCTCGTCTTTATCGGCTTCCTTCTTTGCCCCTTCGCTGCATCATATTCCCTCTGTGACCTCCCTCCCTCGTCGATCGGGGATGACCACTAGCTGCGGATTTCTCGGGCCGTCATCCCACTTGACAGCCAGTATCGGGTCCTGGAACTGCTGGCGTCGAAGATCGTATTGCAGTGTTGCCAACCTCTCTCTGAAAATGCCAAATATAGTCTTGCGGAGGCCTTAATGATGATTTGATTTGATATATTTTACTTCGCTTTTCTGCCACGTTTGACTAATTACGAAGATGAGGATGAGTGATGATGTGTTGGTTGATTGATTTTAATTTATGGGTACTTCAGCACATAGGCTATTTTTGCCCGTCACGTAATGCGGGGATTAACTAAAAAAAAGATTGAGGACAGGCGTCTAACCTGTAAATAAAATGTCTGTTATTCATTCAGTACTAAACAAGAACTAAAAGTGAAGTGTGAGGACTAAAAAATACTTACCTAGATAAAAAGCTGAGGCCTTAAAAGGGCACTCCGCACACACAAGGACAAACACAGGACAACACGCAGTAGGTTCGGACGCCAGAGCCTCATTGGCCTGCAAGAAGGTTACCGTGGTGTACTACGGGGAAGTGACCTTTTGGTGTCTTACCAGGAGGTCACCCCCTCACACGCCCAAATGACACCCACAAAGAACGCCACGTCCAAGCCTGGAATCAAACCCAAGACCGAATCGAAGCCATGGACTCTGCTTCATGTATCCACCTTGAATTGTGGAACACGAATATTCAAGCAGTCCAAAAAAACTCAGCAGACCAGTCGCTTCCGAAAGTTACGCGTTCGAGTCCTGGCATGGCTGTCCCTTTGTGGGTGTTCCTTTAGCAATTTCACTCAATCGCAATTGAGATTAGCCTCAAAACACAAAACCCTACGCAAAAGCAACTCCATAGAGCACTGCTGATTGATAGATTTTATTTTACTTCGCCTTTTGTGCCTTTTGGCTAGTTTGCGAAGATGGAGATGAGTGATGAAATTGATGAATGGACATTCACAAACAACTATGCCCGAGCGGGATTCGATAAACTAAATCAATCAATTACTCAATCGTAGTCACATTGAGCGCCCTAATGTTAGGTATTTTAGTGAGACCGCTGTTATTGTATACAACAGTCAAGCATTGAAAGAGAAGCCGCATGTACTTTCCTTTACATTCGGCACTCTCTATAAAAATCAGAGGCCGATTTCTTTTCTTTCGTCAGTATTGTTGTTAAGAATTGTGTATTTTTTTGTTTTAATTGGTCTGTTTGTATTTTACGATATTTTGCCTACTGCTTAGTGAGTTCTTTTTTTGGTATTCTTGTTAAACGGTTTTACTGGCCGCCTACTTGTTGTTCCTCTTTTCTCCAAGTCGCACTGGAACACAAAATGTAGGTGCTTTCAGATCATGCTCGGGAAATTATTTAACATGAGTTGCATCGTGGCAGTTAGTTTACCTGTTAGTACGTTATGTATGTTCCACGTAACATGATTAGTAAAGTACCATTTGAGACTTTGTCTAGGAGCCGAAAGTTCGCGAAGAAATGTTACAGTTCGTTGATGGGGATAGTGCGGCAGAAGTAGTTTTTAACAAAGATGAAGTTTCCGTGCACTTAGCGTTTTGTCCTGACACCGCAGCATCTGGAGCATTGCCAGTGCTGCAACCACAGGTGGGTGTTACCCGCCCCCCAACCTTAATCGGAATCAATTCTATTGGGGCAAGGGGGCAAACATTGAAGGAAAGAAAGCAAGGCTAGCAGGGGGGGGGGGCAATTGCCATTCTCAATTTCAAATTTTATGCAAATAAAGATACATTTCGTAATATTTTTTCCGCAAATTCGTAAAAGTTCAGAGCCGTAGCTAAGGGCTGCAAACAATCTAAATTAAAATGTTATTAAAGAAAGAATGCGGCACCCTATTAAATTAATATTGTTTTCAGTTTGCAATAATTTGGATCTAAAATTTTCTTAAAAACGTCTTTGATACTTCTATTATTACTACTACTAATAATAATAATGTCATTATTATTATTGGCACGTTTATCCTGGTACTGCCTCCCCCCAGACAAAAAATCGTGGTTGCGCTTCTGCAAAAACATGCATGCATATTTCAAGCTTTCTTTATTTTCTAACATCGCACCCCCTAAATTTGATTCCGCACAACTACAGCACCCCCAGATGATTAATTCTGGCGCCGCCACTGAACTCGGGCCATAAGGAAGCCTGCCCCACTCCACGCGCGAGTACGATGCACACGCGGTTCTGCGCAGGCTCTCTTGCCTGTGGTACCACTATAGGACCCATTACAATTACACAGTACAATCTTGGACAATTCGCTGCAATTATGGAAGAACTCTATCGTATGGCATTAGAGCTTTATCAATAATACAACTACTATTCACGTACCAAACAATTTTGGCTTAACCGAAACATAAATATCGTATAATCCGGTTCTATCGTTTCATTATACTTGAATATGCGATATTAGTAATCCTATTCTAATGTAACTTCCTTGATAATAGCTGCATTTGTATAGGGTGGCCCAAATAAAACTATACCCAGAAGAAAGGTGGTAATAAGTCAGTTTTTATCATCAGAATGTTTCTGTAGTTGCTTCTTGAGTAACGTGTTTTGGTTTATTCTTTAACATTTGTCAAGATTTTCAAACTCTCAGCTACAGTTGGTGATATTAGACTTAAGAAGTTCCAAACTACATTCCAAAACATTCTGAAAAAGAACGACATGTGGCGCCTCTATGCGGCCACTTCGAACATCTGGTCTGGGCAATGAAGCTTGTGGCACTCTTGTGCCCAAGTTTTAACATGTAATTTACAGATGTACTTGATGAAACATACAAACACTCTTCGCTTAGTTGAGTATAGTTTTGTTTTGAGCCACCCTGTAGCTGACCTATCAAATGCTACGTTGCAGATACTCTACTGAGTCATGTAAACATCCAATTTGTATGATACTCTCTATTTGTACATGCTAGTCATTGTTCTAAAAAAATCGATAGCTGGCAACACTGTCCAGAAACTTTAGGTCTTTGGGATTTGTACTTGTGCCAGATCGGAAAGCGGCGCACAGAGTTCCGCTCGGAAGAGGGGGAGGAGGGTTGAGCAAATAGGGCAAAAAGCTTCGGTGTGCGACTGCATTCCCCGCGCACATAAAGTCCCGCGCTTGATGTTTCCCTAAACGTGATACTTGGAGCATGAATTAGTACGCTGGGAAAAGGCCTTAGGAAACCTTTCGCAACGGTTCTCTTTTTCTTCTGCGAAGGCGGAGACCGAACATAAATTTCTGTGTTTTCTTCCCAATCGAACATTGAGATGCTCGGAACTGGAAGAAGCTGCACCTTAAACTTTGAATTGCATCTTCTCTTATATCACGGTTACAGTCTTCTTTCTGCCATTGCTGGTCGAAACATCTCCATGTATGGCCTTTGCAAGGTAAAGTGTTTCCAACTCCCATAATACTGTTCAAGACGGCAAGCATTTAGAATTACCCAGGAGGAAACGTCGATGTTTCCTGATCAGCGTCCAGTAGACTTCCCAGTCGATGTTCAGGTGGGGTTCAAACTCTCATAATATTTTTCAAGTTGGCGAAGTTTTAGAAAGTCCTAGCGAGAAACTTCATATTTCAAGATGAACATCTGGCAGTGTTTCCATCCTTTCAACTGATCCCCTGAAACATCAAAATGTGCCTACGTACAAATTGGGCATCGAAGGAAATTAAAATTCGTGCATGATTGATTTAGTATATTTTTCCTTCGCTTTTGTACCACTTTTGGCTAATCGTGAAGATGGGGATGGTTGATGATATGCTAAAATTGATGAAGAGACACTCACAAAAAACACCCAGGCTGGGATTCGCACCCGGGACACCTGAGGCAGTACCACTCCGCGACGGAGGTCGGCTGAAGTTCTCATGTAGGAGAAATATGAATGCTCTTCTTTTTTACTTTTTACGCTCTTCGATATATCTTCACAAAGTCTTCGATTTATATACGCACTTATTGCATAGTAATCTATTATTTGCGGGTGGGATGCAATCATCAATCAACTGATAGACAAGTTGATTAATAAGTTTCTTCCGCTTAATTGTGCAATGTTGGTGATGAAACTTGTTAATTACTGTTAATAATTGTTGCTACTGAGAGGGATGTAAAATTTCGGTTACCTCATTGCACAAAGTTCCAAACTGTATAAGTAATACATTTTCTAAAATAAATAAAGAAAACAATTGGATGAAAATGAGAAAGATTTGAAAAATGAAGATAGCTCAATCATTTCCTGCTATACTCAAGATAGGTACCAATTAGGCTGAGTACATTCTTGAACAAACCGGTTCAAATTACGTTTTACTGTCATGAACGAGAATATAAGTTTTGTTTTGGCAAAAAAACCTACGTGCAATCGTGTATAACGACAAATTGATTATGAGACGAACGGACTAATAAATAAATTAATAAAGCGATTAACTCTCGGTTTTTCTCCCTCTAAATAACATGCATTACCCTTATATCTAGTCGTTACAATTTCTTGATGTTGTCAACATTAATCTGTTCTTTTCCGTGCTACCATCTATCGTTCGATTTCATGTTATCTTTACAGAGAGAAGTCATTTATCAGTCCAAGAAACATAATACCGAAGAATTCATTTCCGTTACAATTATGTTGACTTTCTAGGCCAGTTCTAAATTGTATATCGCTTATCTAACCACCTAGTCCCCACGACTGGTGCAAATTCCCTTGGCGAGTCGCTTCGGTCTCCAAGCAAATACAAGCTAATCACGGGGTGTGAGAGCCCCACGCCCAATTTACCATTGGACGCACTTCGATGCGCGCCGGTAGCTGTCCGGTTCAAATTACAACCGGCGCTCCCGGAACTGCAGGGAAGACAATAGCATTTTGGCGCCTTTTTTTTAACAACACTTGTCTCAGCACTTGCGCCCTATGCTCAGAGGGCTGAAATGCCTAAATCTCTCACATGGCCAATGTGCTAATCAGTGGCGCGGGAACGTTTTTCATTTGGAGGGTACAAAATTCAACCTCCACAAATACATACATACATATATATATATATATATATATATATATATATATATATTATTATTAAATATAACATACTTATAAAGTTCCAGTTCATTTCAGTTAATTTTATTCCCATAAAAATGTAAGCAATTTGTGGCGGATGTGTACCATATACCATATCTAGTCTCTGTTAGAAATATTCGTTATTTTCTCAGGTTTCTACATCATGTTTCAAAAAGTAGTTATCCATCAAAAACTAAAAACTGTGCCTTGTTGGGCAGCTTTCCTTTAATGCTGTTCGAGCACTTGTTGAGAGCTGTTGTGTTTGTTGTATCGTTTTAAAAACTGAGTCGTGATTGTTCCCAATCGGCTCGTGACAGGTTCAAGTTTGAAAGACTGATAATACATTTGACGTAGCAGTTATTTATAATGGAATTACCTGTACTCTATGCTCCACGTCCGCGAGTATATATCATTGAATTATTTTTCTTCGCTTTAATGCCATCTTTGGCTAATCGCGAAGAGAGGATGAATGTTAATAAAAGAAAGTTCAAAGGACTCAGTGTATAAGCAGCCCGTTCTGCTTCGATTGCTGTTACTTGCCAAGTGGCTGGGTAAACACCTCTAACACATTGCCATCTCACTCAAAGACCTTATGTATACAATCTAAATTATACCAATATTTACAGCTCAATTTGAAAGCGGATTCAGTGCTATAAATCTATCCTTAACTGATCAGAGAAATTATTTAGAACTTGCGATACTTTTAAACTTGCTTTTCCTTTCAAATAATGGATCTCCAGTGCATTGCTTTGATGCAGAGAAAATCGCAACAAAATGCATCAAATCTAAGCACCACAGTGCCCTTGATAAAGCTACTGGCAAAGCATCGAACCTACAGGAACATCTTGTGTATTCACCTGAATTTATATAATTTTCTTATAGTTTAATTTTATTAATTAACTTGACTCATGTCAATATCGTTCTTAGTTGAAATGGAACAATGATATTTCCTAGGCATTTCAGAGGGAGGAGTAGACTTAGTGTGTTTCCTATCTCATCAAGATTATAGATGTCTGACAAGTTCACCAGAAACACAGGTTTCTATATTCTCTGCTTCTCTCCTGTATGAAGAGGCCCTTCTCGTTCCTGTTTGTGCTTGTTCTCGTTTTGGTCTCGATTCAGAAGTTTGTCAAAACTTGTTTTACATTCACTTTATGCTCAGATAGGGTAATCGGGACTGGATCTATAGTTAAATTATTTATAAGATACTTTTATTTCTATTTAAATTGATAAAATTGTGGAATTTTCAACGCATTTATGTAGTATGTAAAATGAGAAAATTAAATATTCCTTCAGAGAAAAAAGGAGTAGTTGTTGTCAACAATTGCACTGTGGCATTTTAAAATCGCAGAACAACACTTGTGTTGTATCACGAACAAGCTTAGACTTTCAAACGGAAATATTCGTGTTACTGTATCGAATGACGGGGGTGAAAATTTACCTCTGTGTACCAGGAGTGCTCGAGCCAAGTTGGAGTGGGATTTCCAGGCGCCATGCTGTTCATTTTCACCCCGAACAACTCGAAAACATGTACTTTTACAACTTTCAACAAGGTTTGCATGTGGAGGCGCCCAGGAGATATGGATGCTTTAAAAGCACGCCGACCACATCAAATGCTAGACGGGATGGGGTTTGCGAAGCGACGAGGTGGTTCCCTCATGAACAACTGTTTTTCTGCATCATTTCTACCTTTGCAAAAACACCGGTCGCTTCAAAAGAGCCGATTGGTAGAGGCGAACGGGATGTACATTTTGATGCTTTTTCGCGTTGATGGTTTGTCCTTTGATTTTGTTTCGTCTGCTGTAAAGCAATTATCATTTCTTTTCCCCTCTTCTCCCCGTTTTTTTAAAGGGGGGTGCGCTTGACGATTGGATTTGAAATTTAGTTAAATGCCATTATAGATGCGCGCTGTTTTAGCATCATGAATAAATTCAATGAACGACCAATGGGGGATGGTGAAAAATAGCCCGAACGTCATCGCTGGATGAAAATCGCATCTGGAATCGAAGCTGGCGTTGGCGTAATGTTGTGTGGGGGAGGGGTTATAGGGGAAGCATAAACGCATTGCATAATTTCAACTTTATGGATAAGTGGAATAAAATATGCATCGTAGCGCGCTGTGCTAACCACTCCACCACGGAGGCCGGCAGGATTAGTGATAATATGATGATATTGATGGAGGGACACGCACAAATAACCCCTATGCCCAGGTATGAATTCAAACTCGAGGCACCTGGCGTCGTAATATGTTGTGCTAACCACTCCTCCACGGAGGATTGTTCCGCATAAAAGATCGTCTAATATTACTTTGTATTTGTCTTTATTATTTCACGTTGCATTTCTGCCACTTTGCCTAATCGTGACGATGATGACGAGCGATGATTAGATAATATTGGTGAATGATGACTGGTTTTCTATGTGGATGCGATTTTGTACAATCGCATTTCGTTTCTGCCACTAGGAGCACTGTCGTCGCATATCACGTAAGATATCTCGACGTGTCACGTGCTTCGGAAATAAAATCAAAGCGTGAGCTCGAACACAAAATAATGCAAATACCTATTGCTCGTAAAACAAAGGCGACATAAAATATGATGCTCCAGTACAGCATAAGGAACGAAAATTATATTAGTGATCTGTCAAAATTACACTATCATGTATGGTTAAGTCTTTCACTATTATGATCGACATCCACGAATGTTCAAAAGGTAAATAGTTTCTGTGGAAGATTGTTTACTCGTAGCACCCTTCATATTACGCGGAGTCCGGCAATTTACCGTAACTAAAATCAATATCTGAGGACTGAAATTGCCACGTTCCTTCAGTCAAAAGAACATGATTATTTAACTAAAACACAATAAGAATGATCACACGATGACTCGTAGCATTGACGTGATGCCTCTCAGGGTATTGGGTAATAATATCTCTGTTCGTTCGTTGGTCAAATAAAAATCAAAGTCAAGTTTTCACTAGGAGAAAAGAATTATATTTTACTTGTTATCAAAATAAATACTTACGTGTATAAAATCCATTTCACTCAAAGAAAATAACAGCTTCTTATAATCCAACTTGAGAACTCTTTAAAACTCAAAGCCCGAAACTAAAAGTAAAGACAAAACACAATCGTAATTCCCATGGCAACAGCTCATACAAGACATGTACATAAAATCAGTCACTATCCTGACATTATCAGTGATAGGTTTAAATATTAAATACCATAAGAATTACAAAATGAATAACAGAGATTAAGATTAATAACAATAAACATTTGTAGAATAAGAAATGAAATTAACAACAATAAATATTGGTCCAAGGGGAAATAACGGGTCAAAAGCTCCTTACCTACTTAAAAGCTGAGGCTGTAAAGGGACACTCAGCGCACAAAGCACATCTCTACTGAAGATTACACTGGTCGTAGGTCCAGACGCCAGAGCTTCGTTGGCCTGCAAGAAGCAGTTATCGGGGTGTACTACGGGGAAATGAGGGTGACTTTTGGGTGTCTTTCTGTGTAAGAGATCACACATACTCTCTCTCTCTCTCTCTCTCTATCTCACACACACACACACACACACACACGCACACACACTATATATATATATATATATATATATATATATATATATATATATACAGAGTGACTGGTAATTAGATGTATTCCCTGAAAGGGGTTAAAGTAGAGACAATTTGCAATAAATTTGACCATGTGATACCCCGTCCGAAAATTAGTAGTTTTCGAGATAATCGAATTTCTTTTGTTTCTTTAAAAAATGACAACTTTCCACATAAAAAGATGAATTGAGAAAAAACTGCTCATTGTATGGAACTTATTTCAGCATTTTCTGATAGCTAACAAATAAGTGGTTCGTTGAAAAAAAAGTTTTTCCCAAATAACAATCACATGTAAGTAACGGGTGGGTCTAAACTTACAAGTGATGATAAAAAATTGCACTCTTAGTTTACTTGGCAACGTATTAATAACAAAAATGGCATGACACGAAGCGTACAAATTACTTTAATTACTTCCTTGTGTCATCTGCTATCAAACAAGGTAAAATGTTGCTAACATTCACATTTGTGTACAAGAAATAATACTTCATTCATCTTCATGTGAATGGAATCAATGAACAATACAATTAAAGAACATTACACGTCTTGCTCAAAGTGGGCACCTCCGTTACGAATGCAGGCACGCAGGTTTTTACGGACATTTGTTCTCTTAACTCGTGATGTGATGGTGTCCTTGATGTGTTGACCAGCTGTTAAGATCCTCTCCCTGACCTCTTCTTGCGAGTTTACCGGTGTGTTGTAAACTAAGTCTTTCACGTGGCTCCAAATGTAATAGTCGCAAGACGTCAAATCTATCGGGAGATCGAGCTGGGCAGTCATCATGCTGATAAATCATGTCACGTCTTGTAGCTAGAGGCACATCCTCCAACAACATTGCCATCCCGTTCCTCAAAAAATGTTCATAAGTGATGCCATTTAAGATTTGGGGCAGGAAAAATGGCTCCATCAAATGATTGTTGATGACGCCCACCCATACTTCTGCCTGGGCGTGCGACAGTGGCTGGATGAAAATTACCCAAAGAAATGGATTGGCCGAGGCGGCCCGTTTCCCTGGCCGGCTCGATCCCCTGATTAGGCGCTTTGCGACTTCTACATTTGGAGCCACACGACAAGACACCGGTAAACTCGCAAGAAGAGGTCAGGGAGAGGATCTTAACAGCTGGTCATCACATCAAGGACACCATCACATCAGGAGTTAAGAGACCAAATGTCCGTAAAAACCTGCGTGCCTGCATTCGTAACGGAGGTGCCCACTTTGAGCAAGACGTGTAATGTTCTTTAATTGTATTGTTCATTGATTCCATTCACATGAAGATGAATGAAGTATTATTTCTTGTACACAAATGTGAATGTTAGCAACATTTTACCTTGTTTGATAGCAGATGACACAAGGAAGTAATTAAAGTAATTTGTACGCTTCGTGTCATGCCATTTTTGTTATTAATACGTTGCCAAGTAAACTAAGAGTGCAATTTTTTATCATCACTTGTAAGTTTAGACCCACCCGTTACTTACATGTGATTGTTATTTGGGAAAAACTTTTTTTTTCAACGAACCACTTATTTGTTAGCTATCAGAAAATGCTGAAATAAGTTCCATACAATGAGCAGTTTTTTTCTCAATTCATCTTTTTATGTGGAAAGTTGTCATTTTTTAAAGAAACAAAAGAAATTCGATTATCTCGAAAACTACTAATTTTCGGACGGTGTATCATATGGTCAAATTTATTGCAAATTGTCTCTACTTTAACCCCTTTCAGGGAATACATCTAATTACCAGTCACTCTGTATATATATCAGTAGCGTATATTCTAGGCTAGCTAGGCTATCTGCGAAGCCTGAACTCTAGAGAATAAAATGCAGGAGAAAAATCGAGCACAAATTGTATATAAAAATATTCATATCAGTGACATGATGATGGTGATTCTGGAGTTGGCAACCTTATTTCCTCTGAGTTGGCAACCTGATTTCCTCTGAATTGGCAACCTCATTTCTTATGAGTTGGCAACCTGATTTCCTCTGAGTTGGCAACCTGATTTCCTATGAGTTGGCAACCTGATTTCCTATGAGTTGGAAACGCGATTTCCTATGAGTTGGCAACTCGATTTCTTAGGAGTTGGCAAACGTATTTCTATTCATAGCCTAGGACCACGTGCCATAGTGAGATAGCCCAGATCTTGGACTCAGTAAACGCCACTGATATATATATATATATATATATATATATATATATATATATATATATATACATACATACATACATACATACATATATATATATATATATATATATATATATATATATATATATACATACATACATACACACACACACACACACACACACACACACACACACACATACATACATACATACACATACAAACGATCAAAGGGATTCATGCTGTTACGTTTTTTACAGTTGCAAATTGTCCCTCATTGTGGATGGAACCTCAATCACGGATATACACGAAATTAAGTAATTATTAATTGGGGCATTACAAACGGTTGTTCTGTTTACCGTCAACGGACAACATAATATGGTGTTCTTCCGACCTAGTTTACCTTACAAATTCAAATATTGGCGATAAAAGAATGACATCAGCGCATCAAATATGAAACGTGTAAGTGGAGGACGTCGAAGGACAGCATGGAACTCAAAGTGTTCGGATAACCTCGTGTGATCTTCGTTTGTAAAATTCTGAAACGAAGTGACCGTCGTATGCTCCATGGTTCGTGATGAGACATTGGTTATATTTTCCTGAATGAATTCTCCGATCAGGTTTCATTCTATCCGAGTGAACAAATGTACGAGAGGTCTATCGGTACAGCAAATGTTGTCTTTGTGCATGCGTTAGTTGCTGAGCAATCAATGTAAATTGATTCGTTGATTATTGATTTCAAGATAAATTGGCGGACCGATCAAGAATATTAATAATGTATGTGTTTGTTGTAGGCCCTTTGGTTCCTCGAATTGCGCATTTGTAGCTTTGTTGTTTCAGATATATCGAGTGTTAAATGTATGTTGATTGTTTGCTTTCTGTCCTTTGTCCCTCATGTACAGTAGAACGAACAGATCGTAAATTTTCGAACCTGGTGCCTCTGGTTTCTTAGCATTGCACAGAGGTCGGTTACTAGACTCTTAACAAATTCTCTCATGTCGTTCAATATTTCAAGTAGAGATAAAATTAATTTTTCGTAGATGATTTTGTTAACTAGTAATTTCAGCATATAATAAGAACTATTAAATGCCCAATTCTCTCGAACGCGGATGAGCATCTGAATACATAATCAAGCAACTACAGCACAATTGTTACTTCTCATTATATTTCTTCCCTATGGGATTAATCGCGATGACAGAAATAAATGTTGAACTAATAAGATTACTTTAAAGAACAAAAAAGAAGCATCATTACATTTCATTAGAATTGAACCAAGAACTTCTGTGTTCGTGACGTGGAAGAAGAACTATAGGGTGTCTGAGAAGTGCCCCTACTCTCATATAGGGTGTATCATAAGCAATGGCGCAAACTGACACAGTTGAAAGTACACGATAATAGAAGCAACCAAGTCTCCGTAAACATGCGTCTGCAAACGAGCCGTTTTCGAGATAATCGCGAATGTGTGATTACAAGCCGCCACTGACTTCATTGTTTGTAAACATCGTCCTAGTTGGTAAAATGCTAATAATGTGTAAGAATGTGTGGTTAGAAGCTGTCACTGATTGCATTTTGTAAACACAGAGTGCTTTACTCCTTGCGCGTTCCGAGGTTTGCTCTTTGTTTACAAAACAGAAGATTTCCGAGAGGTGGCGTTGGAATCAAACAGGATGGATAGAATCAATACAGAGAATTGTACATGTTTGTGACCAATTCCGAAATGAACCGGGCGTGTTCGAAAGAATTCGAAACTCAATGCGGAATCGCGTACAGTATTGCATCCAAATGCAAGGACGACACTTTGAACACCTCCTTTAACAGGTACGAGTGTACAGTAATTGTAACATGTAACATACTAACGTTTGTTAAAATAAGTAGAATGTTCAATAAAAGCAATGAGATCTCCAATGACTTTTCTTACTGTATTATTAGCATTTTACCAACTAGGACGACGTTTACAAAGAATGAAGTCAGTGGCGGCTTGTAACCACCCACACATTTATAATTATCTCGAAAACGGCTCGTTTGGTGACCCATGTTTACTGAGACTTTTTTGCTTCGATTATCGTGTACTTTCAACTGTATCAGTTTGCGCCATTACTTATGATACACCCTGTATATTACATAGTACAAATTACCCCTAGATATATATGACATTTTTATTTGTGATAACACATGTATTTATATACGTACTTATATTATAATATACTATCAAACTTTATATTTGACACTCAGACGAGGGATGGATAAATGCCGCCGAGCTATACATTAAATTTGAGATTGTTAAAATGGATAGTAACGAGACCTTTGTCTGCATACTTAAACTTTCTAATAATATTAAACACCTAAAGTCATGAACGCCCTAGGGCTTGTAATCAACAGGTTGAGTTAGTTCACTACCTTAACAAAGCGTAAGCCTGTACATTTCCTAAGAAGCTTCAACCTGACCAAGGGTCATTCACTTATTGTCCCAGTTACCTGCTCCTCTTAGGTATTTGAAATATGCCAAGTCAAGTGTTAACAGACTTCCTGGAGTATTGGTGTAGCAAACAAGCTGACAAGCACACGGGCAGTAATATTGCTAAGAGAATAGGAAGTCATAAACATGACGAATCGGCATGGAGCAAGTTTCCACTGCGACAGGGATAGAGGAGAGGACACACTTTTGATTGACTTGGAATGGTCAGGAGCAACTTTTCGTATTCTCTTAGAACAGACTGAGTCTGTCTGACTCAGCCTGACAAGCAAGCCTTGAGTAAAGGCTTACACTTCGTTCTTGGATTTTGATCATCAGACTTCACGTTAGACAGGTAATTATCCTACCTCACCATGTATGATTCAGGTTCGAAGGTTTTAAAATCCAAGTGTTGCGTATTTGCCATTTCTAGTTCTTTATTAGTGTACGTTGCTACAGTAGTACCTCTTGCACCTTACCACCGAGCTCACCATGAGCACCAAGTTGCTCTGCCGTCAAGGATGAATGATTAGTGAGCTACATCACCCAATACGATCCCACATACCTAAGGGTATAAGACGCTACCAATGTCCTGTGAGTATGAAGCGAATGTAAAGTTGAAAATTAAAGAATTCCGGCGAATTAGTCAACACAGTCGCAACATGATGCATGCAAGTAGGGGTACGGGGACATCTCGGACATAAGTATGCAGCACCACAAAAGCTGATAAAGTGGTAGAGCTAGTCGATTGGCCGATTCACTATCTCGCCACGTGAGGTGGGCCGGTGGTTGTTCTCTCATCAATGTCATCTCTTTAGCATACATCCTTATCGTCGCAATTAACCCTAAAGACACAGTACAGACGTTAAAATAGGTTTTGAGTTTTTTAAAAATTTATGCACATAAAGGCTAATCGGAACAGGACCTACAGTTTAAAGTGTGATCCTGCTACGCCCCTGGGGTGCGTACTAAAAATGTTATTTTCCACGGCTACAGATATATCTTAATCTCAGGGGGATAGGTTCTTTATTCGAAAATTCCAAATAAGAAAGCGTTTTATAGCCAAGAGGATATAGTTAAATGCGGATCTACATTCTGAAAACTATACACAATACAGAGAAAATATATAGCGAGGCTTGTATATACATTGATATATAAATATATATATATATATATATATATGCTGATTCCAAATTTACGTCGGTTATATTCTTCTTATATATATATATATGAATAATTGAAAGCAAATCTTCTTCTTCTTTCTTCTATTTTTGCAGAAGGCTTCTTCTTTCTTCCTATCTTTGATCTGGGAAATGGCTTCTTCTTCTTTTCTTCTTTGATTATAGAATAGGCTTCTTCTTCTTTTATCAATCTCCTCTATGGTAATAGGAAGGCTTCTTCTTTTTTCATCAATTTCTTCTATGATAGAATATGGAAAGGCTCTTTCTTCTTTCATCAATTTCTTCTATAGGAAATAAAAACTTCTTCTTCTTTCGTCAATTTCTTCTATGACAAAATATATGAAAGGCTTCTTCTTTCTTCAATTTCCACTTCTTTTCTTCTGTAAAAGGATAATCTTTTTCTTTCTTCTACCTTTTATGACAATCTCTTTCTTCTATTCACAAAAAATAGTCATCCCCTTTTATTCATCGCTGTTCTTATTTACTCTATTCATATCAATTCTTATTTCTTCTTTCATCAGCAATTCTTATTATCTTCTATATTCCGCCGAGATATTGTTATATTCTCGATAAATTCTTCTATTTGTTCTTTTAACAGCAAATTCTTATTTCTTCTATTCTTCTTTGCCACTGGAAAAAGTCTTATTTCTCTCATTTATCGCAAATATTCTCTTTACCATATCTCTTTTCAATAATATAGACAAATCATTATGCTGCATTTCTTGTAGAGAATTGAACCAAAGCTATAGAGGATTTTTAGGAGCGTCTAATCTGACAATAGCGCCTTCTCCTAAAAAATCAACCAAGGGAAATAACCAGGATTGCTAATAACAAGCGCTGCCGATGGCCCAGTGCGTCTAATAAGAAGCGCAACCGTAAGTGCTTCGGGGCGTCTAATTTGACAACAGCGCCACCAGGGACAAGCAACCAAAACATGGCGACATTCTCCTCGTCATAGGTATTAAATCAAATTTTGATCACTAGGATCAAAAAGAAGAGAGAGATACATTTCTGAATTCATTTGCTCACTTATTAACTTTCCTAATTGTTTCATATATGAGGATATTCTTAATTATCTTAATTGGCTATATACATTTTATTCACTCCTTCTATAATTATTATACTCTTCCTTTATGTATTTTCCATTTACTATAATATATATAATCGCTCTTCTCCGCTCCTAGTTTCTACAATGAACTCTGCTCTCTTTATATGGCGTGCTGCCATCTATCATCGCTCTCGGGAAACAGTTTTTCCTTGCATTTTTCATTGTGTCGTCGGAACTGGCACGTGACAATCCGAACCACTATTTGCCTCCACGAATATGGAACTCGGGGTTAAAAATGGAAGTATATCCTTAAAAATTACTTAAATTCTAATGAGTGACTGCTGGAAAGTCTACCGCCTAACTAGAACTGCTTTTAAACAGATTTCCTTTGCTTTCACCACGCAGGAGGCAGCTAACATCTCCAGCCATTAGCCGTTGCTCAGTCGTCACCCGCACGTACCATATTACAGGGTTTCAATTTGATAATTCCCGCGAAAATTGCCACCCGAAGGCCAACTTGGCGAAGACCGAACTTCTGCAAGAACACCGTGATAATGAGCGAAACGTGATGGCCCGAAACTTCCTTTCACCTCTCACACTCTGGAAGCAGCTCTTTGCAAGCTGCGCTATCCTAGCGTGTTCAAGTCTGCTGAGATCTTGTAATATTGTTTTAAGGAGATTCTCTAAGCAATGCTGGTCTTAAAACAGATCTCAACCATCTTTAGCTAACTCTCGTTCTAAACCAGTGACGTGCCCATGAATTTCGTAACGGTGTGGGGGAGTCTGTTTTAGAAAGTCAGTACTGTATTTTAACAGTTTTTCATGTTCCTGGCCTCATTTTGTGTATAGAAAAAGTTGCATCTAAGGGTTGAAGGTCTCCAGTAACTTTACCATAGCACGACACTGACCACGATCATGCTGTAATTTACAGTAATAAATAAAAATAGTCAGAATTGCTACTGAAAGCTTATTTTCAACAAGGAAGTGCTCCGGGGGATTTTGGAGGCTCAACCCCCTTTGAAAACTAGCAATACGTAGATTGGAAAGTCCTCCTGTCTCAACCTGTGTGTGTGTGCGAGTGTGTTTGCGCATACATACATGCATACCCGGTAGAGGGACGTAGAGGTTTGGATCTCACTTTAAACAATATATCTGCCCGACTACCGTATCTGTGTATAAGGCAGAATTAAGACAAAAACAAGAAATTCATGTTCACATATACGAATATCTTATGTTGTAATTCAAATATTGCATGACAGAAATAAGGCTATTTGAACCCATCCAAATACGTACAAGCTCCTTATTAATAATTATTCAATTGGCTGGGCAGGGACAGGTATTAAGCAAAACTTATTAATTAAAATTGCGTGGACATATTGGGACTTCCTGTTTACTGTTTCAACTAAAAACGTGAGTATTAGATTGAACTCTTTTGTACAAATGTTGATACATGATTTCCTGAATCCCCAAAACAGTTTTCAATGAACAAGTTTTGTGCTACTATGAGATATCCTACAAATGTTGCTTCTGAGGAAAACGGCGTTGGGCATGAAAGGGACCGATCAACGTGGGAGAGTGATTAGCACAGCGCGCTACGACGCCATTGGTCCCAGATTCGAATCCCGGCCTTAGCGTGGGTGTTCTTTGTGAGTGTCCGTTCATCAATTTCATCACTCATCCTCATCGTCGTGATTATACAAACGTTATAGAAAAGCGACGCTAAATAACAAACATAAAATCAAATCAAGTACCAATACACTCTGTCCCGGGAAAAGATAACAAGTTCTCTACGCAACGCGTCAGTAGGAAAGAAGCTACCAGCCATTTGCATCTGCGCGCACTGCCTTGCTCCGCCCACTCGCTCTCTCCCCGTCTCTGCCGTTATGTGCGGCCTTACTTCATAGATTTCCGAGACAGAGTGTAAGCCATCGGGAAGCTGGCAGACCAGTCTAACACCACAGCCTTTTTTTATGCGTCTTCTGAACCATCAACATTATTTTCTAGCTGTAGTGGTTCCTGAGTAATTGAGAAATGATACAACGGGTGCCTCCTTGACTGTGCCTGTCCTTTCGCCAAGGCAGGACGTGCAAGAAAAGGCAAATTTCCAACACCTTACCAGCATCCAGCGGTTAGAATTTTATCTCTTATCGGATGACTCCTTCCAGGAGACAACGTCCGTCGGGCATCGCGACAAGACCTGTCAGCGAGCGAAAACACTCCCGGAGCGACGGAATCAGCGAAAAAGAGAAAATCTCACGAAATCGGCGAAAGAAAGAAGTGAGCAGTCTCCGGAAAATCCGACTCGCACCGAACGCAAACAATTGAATCAATTACGACGGAAGAAACCACGTGATCAACCCCCCCTTTCCCCTTTTCTTCCCTTATCGGAGTCCTGTGTTCTTCTTCCCACGCTGACAGTCTCCGCTGCTTCAGCACAGGGGAGGGAGGGGGTGAGTAGGGGGAATTGGAACAAAGAGGTTCAGAGCACCCGAAAGTGTTCAATTCCGAAGTCGGCGACAGAAATAGCTTTCTCAAATTGTTCCCCCATCTGCAAATGGCTTCCTGCCTTAACGTCTCTCTTTCTTGTTTACGAGGGGTGGACGATAAGTGCCCTCATTCTCTCGTTTCGCCCTATAGGTTAACAACATACATTCTGCATCACAGAATTGCACCTGTGTTTTAATAGGAGCAGATTAGGGATACGAGACTCCTATGCAATTCTTAGAAACAACATGAGCATTATTGTACGAGGTAGTCAAAAAGTATGGGATCTATTGCGGTACTGTGAGAAGGGGGCCTGCGAAATGGCCACCTCGGTCACCTGGCCTCTACACCCTGGACTTTGCATGTTGGAAATTTTGATATCTGAGGTGCATGCTGTGGAAATCCGGAAGTCTGCAGCCTACGTCGTTATTTTGAGAAGAGACCCGGCAGAATGGGTAACATGGTCGCCTGATTCCAACCCCATGAACAACTGGAGAATTTTGATATCTGATGTGCATGATGTGGAGACCTAGATGGGAATAATCTCCAGGAAAGGATGATCATTGCGAGAGCTGCTCTGGATCTTCACATTCTGAAGTGAATTCAAGGAAATACGAGATTTAAAGGTTTGAAGAACATGTTAGGACTGAACACGTATTGCATAAAGTAAATGAACTGTTTGTCAGTTCTTGCATTGGTTTCTCACTTTATGGCCACCCTGTAGACACTGAGAGAAAACTTAGGCACTATCATAGGATTCGATTCTGTGTCTATGGAATACGGTGCAATACTTTACCAGCTGAGCTACAGCGTTGCCGAACAGATAAAATGCCATGGCTGGCTGGGTGGCTCTTTTGGTAGGACGATTCCACGCCAGAGAGCCGTGTTCAAGTCCTAGTCCAGCCTGTATTTTTCGCTAAGTTTCCACAACAGTACATATTCTATGTGTTCCAAATTGTAATTTAAGGAATTCATTTGGTTTTCTCTTATTTTGGGAATCCCAGAAATAGGCTCGGGATCTCGTCAGATGAGCTAGGTGTCTTGGTAATCGTAGGTTTGACAAAGTTTTGCTCAATGTATAATAATAAACTGATTTATAAAACATATTATGTACCAACAGCCTAATTTGGATGAAGCTTTTGACATTTTTAGCGATAAAGTCTTCCACTCAAATGCAATAACATTGAACAGAATATAAATAAAACATTATGGTAGGAAATGAGACAAGGCGTAGCAACGTTTGATTAATTTAAACATTTCTGTAACAAAAATATTATCAAATATTAGAAAATCTAAAGAGATTACTTATTACAATACATGTGACACGAAAAATGTTAAATATTAAGGAAAATTGGAAGAAAACGAAAAAAAATATGACAAATATTATTATTATATTAAATCGAACGTACTGAAAGATATTTCAGCGCTCTTTAAAATTTAATTCATGCCAAGAATTGTCAAAAACGGTTCACTGGTTTATAACTTCCAATATGGCGTCGCAGTTCAAGATGGGGTCACATTTCAAGATGGCGCCGCAGTTCAAGATGTAGGCGGATGCTTGCCAAATATCGATCGTAAGAAAGGCTACTAATATGGCCGTGAACATTTAGAGTCTACAATGACGTGGAAAGAATCTCATTGGAGGAAACGTAATGGTGTCAACAATTATAGCGAGATGTAATCATCCTGATGATATCATTGCAGTAGCCATCGGAGTATCTTCCAATATCTTGTTCTTGCAAGCATTCGTGCAAACGATACTCGTCCTCCCTGTTCTTCTTCCCTTCATTTCGTATCGAAAGGATCCTTCTACCCCCAAAGCATTTTTCCACACGCCATCTGCCTTAGCCATTTCTCCCCAACAATGGTTCCTCCTTGCTGTAAGTCAATCTCGGTAAATTCTCCACATCTGACAGAATTTCAAACTTCAGAAAAAGGAAGGGGGACAAGAAAGATGAAACATATCTATGGAAAAAAATCCTTTCCCTCCATTTTCCGGACAAGGAAAGGTTTCAACGACGCGGAGGGGGTGGAGTAATTTGATTGGAGGAGAGGGGAAGCTGGAAAAAACGGTTTGTTTTACCAGAGAATACCACCGCGAGGCAATATGAAGCTTTATCTCGAACCCCGTTTGACAAACGGTCTAGGTTCCGAACGGTATGGAGGGTGGCGTTTCCGAAGGAAAGCCCCTTATCTATAATACGTATTAAGTTCTGCCCGCGAACAAATTTTGCATGTCTATGACTCTCCTATATCTTCCTTTGGATCCCTCTTTCCTTATAACTTTTATCCTGATTGTCTCTGTAAATTTTACAGAATGCATGATCCAATGTCCTGTTGTATCGTGCTTCGTGCCCAATATCTTCGGCTTTTTAGTCGCATTGTTCCTTCCCTTCGATTTCTCTGTTATCTTAGTACGTTGTGGGCCAATTCTCATAAAAAAGGGTGGTCCTTATAAGGGCCATTACATTTAATACTGAGAAATGATAACAGATGTCGCCAGTTATTAAAGTGTTATTGCCAGTGCTCAATTTGTATTTATGTTTATGCTATTCGTGTCGCTTTTCTGCAACTTTTGGATAATACAAATAGTGATTAGATGAAAATAATGAAAATACATGTACGAAGAAACGCCCATTCCGAGGTCGAGGTTTAACAGGGAACCTTCCGGTAACAAGACCGTGAGTAGATCAGTTATAGTACACGGCCAAGAAGCAGCTCTGCTAATTCGTATAACTTTGTTCTTAACACCAGGATCGCATATAATGGACTGATATGTTACCAAGTTATTAAAATTTCTCTGAGTACTCAGTCAGTTGGCACAAGAATTGGTCCATATCAGTAACATCATTATGTAATGTAAAGAAACGATGACAGATGTCACAAATTTTTTAAATAGTATTATCTGTAACAAGCAATGAACACTTAAAGAACATCTATTGTAGCTTGACTAGTTATCACGAAAGTTCTTATACCAGTAAAAATCTGTACTACGTTAATGAAAAGACAAAAACATATTTCCACATTCTACCGCACAACTGCTCGTCTCTTACCATTCATTTAGCGGAAATTAATTATGTTAGAGTTTTGTTTCAGTCCACTTTCTCTTGCAATCAATATTGGGTCATTACACGCCATTTCAACGAAGTCATGTCACCCACCAACTCCGATTTCGTTGAAACTTCGTATGCACCCTTCCCTTATGAAAGAAATCCACTAAAAAATGTCACTCTATCTCAAACGGTTTTCATTTTACAGTACAATACTTTGAAATGTCATTAAATCAGTGTTGTCTGTCACTCTTGAGACCCTCGACAAAAGATACCCCTGTTTCCATTTTATTTCTTTCCTCCTTAACCAATGATGAGATCTCTTTCAAATTTTACACTAAGTTCAATGAAATAATGAGAATTGCAGAACAAAATACATCAGCACTCAAAAGGTTTTACAAAAGCCTATAAAAGGACTAATAATGGACTTGCAGACTAATTATTCTGGTGGGAAACTAGGTTGCGAAAACCTGAATTTTCAGCATGTGGGCTTGATGGAACCAAAGGTTTTTGATGTTGAAAGTCATTGCTAATACATGTTCTTTCTCTACAAACAATAACATTTGTGGGTTTTTTCTCCTTCTAATACAAAATTTACATTTTTTTGGACATTGCGTAAAATTTCAGGGTCAATCCGGACCAAATGGTCCAGTACTGGTCCCTCTATCATTTCTAAAAATTTTCATTTGTTTGTTGTTGTAACCCCTTTACAAGGGTAGTTCAAAACAGGCATTATTTTTCTAAAACTAGAGTTCGTTTGAAAATGGCGGCCATTTTTGTTTCATGACTTGGGACATTTTTGGCCATTGCAGACATTAGCGATAAATATGATAACTCCGCTAAGAAAAATTATAGAAATCTGGAATAAAGAACATTGTTTTCAGTACTTTTCAGGCTACATTTTATGTTCCGTAACTTTTCATCATATCTAATGTATTAGGTCAGTCAAAAAGTAAATGCAATCATTTTTTTTAATTTTTCACAGCAACAATAGAAAACTTACAATGATATCATTTTCCAACATAGTCCCCCTGCACTTTAATACACTTGGTCCAACGTTCCACAAGCTTTCCAATACCCTGAGAAAAAAAGGTTTTAGGTTGAGCAGCAAGCCACGTATGCACCGCGTCCTTCACCTGTTGATCTGTGTCGAATCGACGGCCTCTTAAAGCATCTTTAAGTGGACCGAACAGATGGTAATCCGACGG
Source organism: Lepisma saccharinum (assembly GCF_977018435.1). Lineage (NCBI taxonomy): Eukaryota > Metazoa > Arthropoda > Insecta > Zygentoma > Lepismatidae > Lepisma > Lepisma saccharinum. The sequence continues at coordinate 59,902,573 of NC_139234.1, read as the reverse complement.
GGTGAGATCGGGACTGTATGCAGGATGCTCTAACACCTCGAAGCGCAGATTCTGCAGAGTTTGAGCGGTGTTGGCGGCGGTATGGGGACGCGCGTTGTCATGCAACAAAAGAATGCCTTCCGACAATCGACCTCGTCGTTTGCTTCGGATTGCAAGCTTCAACTTGTTCGAAAGCATATCACTGTATCGTTCACTGTTTATTGTTGTCTCCCTTTTCACAAAATGTTCCATAATTACCCCTTCTGAGTCCCAAAAAAGTGTGAGCATTACCTTTCCTGCAGAATGTTGATGCTTGACTTTTTTTTCCGAACTTGTTCGACCGCTTTTGAACATTTCAATCCACTGGTAAACACTTCGCAGCGGTAAAACATTGTCACCGTATTGTGCTGAAAGTCTTCTATGGATTTCAGCTCCTGGTACACCTACAGACTACAAAAAACGGATTACAGAACGCTGTTCTTCTGTGGTGCACACGGAGTGTGGCGCAGCCATGTTTGCTTGGCAACACTGCAGAGCGTACTGAAGTGATGACGCTGTACCCTGCCACAGGCGAAGACAACGATACTATCTATCGGTTTACGAGCGCAGAAAGCTGTACAGCCAACCTACGGAAGAAAATAAAAACATTGCATTTACTTTTTGACTAATAAATGGCTAAAATTGAGGGACAAAACTGACTAATATTGAATTTTGAAGGGAAATCAATGTACAGGATATATTTTTTAGTAGATAAGAAATTAAATATCAGAGCTACGAAAATTTAAAAAAAATTGTCAAGTGACCAGTGCGGGACCATTTGGTACGAATTGACACTGAAATTTTACACAGTGTCAAAAAAACGTAAAATTTTTATTAGGAGTAAAAAAAACAAAAATTTCATTGTTTGTTGAGAAACAGCATGTCTTTGCAATGGCTTTCAACATCAAAAACTTTTTGGTTCCATCAAGCCCACATGCTGAAAATTGAGGTTTTCGCAACCTAAGCCCCACGACAGATTAAGTTTGCAGCAGGTTTTTTGTATCAATCCGCTCGAGATCTGAGCTCAGAATCTTCCGTGCCAGTCTTGCCTCAACCGCCGAGCTGTTTACATCGCAGACACTGAGAAAATCCGCAGTATTGCCAACTGCACAACACATCAAAACCCTCACATGCATGTAAAGCGGAATGTATTTTTGCCTCCTTTTGTCTGCTGAACCATACAGTTTTTATAGTACTTTCTGCACATAGATTATGTAATAAATGTGTCATTACTTAATATAAATCGCGAAATATCTTCGAAACAAAAGGGCATGTGTGTATATTTCGAGCACGCAGAAAAAAATGGTAAAAGTAAACGACGGCCCCTTTTGAATTTAATGACGAGTTATTGTTTTTGGTTTCGAAAGAAATCTATGAAAAACTTGATTGCTTCGTTCGGAATAGATCCGTTTCTATAAGACACACGCACTTTCAAGTTTATACCACCAAAAAAAGCATGATTTGTTATTGGTGATATATACAATAGAGTGCATTGTCTGCTACTATTACTCTGTTTGGTTTCAATTTATTAATCACTTTACTAAACCAGGATTCAAATTTTGGTCTGTCCATTTCTTGCTGATAATCACCCTTCTCTTTCTTTGCACGGAACAGTAAACATGGGTCTTCAACAAAGCCTTCATTGCCGCCAGTGCGTTAAACAATAAGCCTTCCCCTCCTCCTTTCTCGTCGGTTGCTTTCAGCCCTGGCGGTGGTTTGCACGGTGGTATACTCCCACGCTTGATTCAATGTACGCCTCGCATTGACGCACGTTTCGTCCAAATAATAAACGTGTTTCTTTTGACGGCAATATATTTTAATACCGCTGAAATTATTTTGTCGTCAAACAAGAAACAATCGTTTCGTCCTCCTAAACTCAAACCGCAAATCATTCAACACCCGAGACACAGTTCGTGTGCACATTGGCGTCAAATCACCTCACGCCCTGTTTTATTTGGATCTTGTTGCCGTAAGGAGGAATATGCATTTAAAACAACTTGCTTGACTTTGAAGAGCTTTTCCCTTCGAATGATGCCCAAAATAACACTCAGGCAAAACCGCGCCCTGAACAGGAAACCTCGATTCAGCCATTCTCGAGCTGTATAGCACGATTAGCAATTTAGCAATGAATCACGATAAAAGGGTTAAAATAGTGGGATGTGCAACACTGGTATCACCGATTCCACGCGCTCTGCAACGTATTCAGTCTCGCTCGACTCGCTTTGGAGTTTCAGTGTCTCTTCAACTCAATAGACATCCCAGTTGGCGAATCTGTGGTTCCAAGTTCGTCTGCACAGTGATTGCAACCGAATCAAGTCCATACCTGCTAATGGATGTATTATTTTGTCTGTAAATTACAAATTAAATAACTGTTTTCTTTCAAGTATGCAGTTGTGTCGGAATAGAACCCGTCTCAGTGGAACTATATTTTGCACGAACGTTTGGATCTACATATGCGAAAACCTGCGGCAAAGTTAACTTGACGCGTAGCTTAGTTTTTCACCACAAAAATTAGTCTACAAGTCCATTATCACTCTTTTTATAGGCTCTTGTAAAACGTTTTGAGAGCTGATGTATTGTTTCTGCATTCCTCATCATTTCATTGAACTTTGTGTAAAATTTGAAAGAGATCTGATCATCGGTTAAAGAGAAAATAAATAAAATGTAAGCAAGGGTATCTTGTATCGAGAATCTCAAGAGTGACAGACAACACTGATTTAATGACATTTCAAAGTGCTGTAAAATGAAAACCGTTTGAGATAGGGGATTTCTTTTAACCATAAGGAAAGGGTGTATACCACATTTCATCGAAATAGGAGATGGTGGGTGACAAAATTTTATTTTTTGCGTTCATTTAATGTAGAATGACCCTATTTTTATTATTATTATTATTATTATTATTATTAACAAGAACTATTGAGACATTAACATTAAATATGTTTTACAATTTTTAACTTTCACTGATAGTCTGTGGTGTTCTTTAATTTTTATTTTTCATGAATCATAAATTTTGCATTTTACACAAATACCTTAGCCATTTTCTTCTTATAGCGTGACATGTGTGGTCAAACGCAATCGCACAAATTGATCAATTGGAAACGACTGGGCTGCGATCGCGTGCAAGGTAAAAATAATCTTAACGTCCACACTTCACGCTACAAGCGTTTATCTTCTTGTGTCGTACTTCCTGCACCGTACTGCGAGAGTTTACGGGCAGCAAGCACAAGAAGCACGAGACAAAAAGGGACCCTGGAATAAAGAAACTTATGAATTATGCACACTTATGCAATAGTTTCGAAGGGATTCGCCAGTGGATAGCAATGCTTGCCTTCTCCGCTGTAATCTAGATTTTATGATTACGTTCTCCCGACGTAATATCCTTTCTCCTTTTCCAACGTTGCCAAACGTGTAATCCAATAGTTGTTCTTTAAGGTTAACTTCAAATCGGGCTTTCAACCAGTCCCACCTTTTTGTAAATCTTACTATTTAGTGCACGTAACCAAGATAAATTAAATGATCTCCACAATTCAATTTAACAAATATATGTATATTCAAAGTTCCAAAACAATACACTTTGCGAGTATACACAATCTCCAAAAAGACTAGAGTTGGGAGCAATTTTAACAATCAATGTGACATTAACAATAACCTGCGCGTCCTGCGCGCTATTTTAATCTTCTCGCGTAACTTTCTATATTTTTTTTTTTGTTAACAAACCACGAGTATGCACCTAAATACAGTTTAAATCGCAATCTTATTCTGGATGGGGCGAGACACCATGAACAGTTGGCGTGTACCGGTTTGTGTCTCTAAATTACCTTGAAAGTACAATTTGCAAAAATAGCGTACCGCTATTTCTTTTGTTTAAACCCAAAAATGCCTCTCTTTTATGCTTAATCAAATGCCTCTCTTTTGTGCTTAATCAAATGCCTCTCTTTTATGCTTAATCAAATGCCTCTCTTTTGTGCTTAATCAAATGCCTCTCTTTTAAGCTTAATCAAATGCCTCTCTTTTAAGCTTAATCAATTAGTGCTACCGAAAGGCGAACAGGTAGGTTATTAACTACAAGGTAGTGAATTGGGATAAGACAGTAAGAGTCGCTGTTTTCTAATCAAAAGCGCTCATGCGTGCATTCGACTCCGCCGACAGCTACTTAGGGCAATCAAAAATGGAACACTTCACTGTCAATCTTCAAACGCTGGCCATGCGCGGATAGACTTTGTTAATTAGTTCAATTATGCAGCTAGTCACGTTTAGTGTAAGGCTTTTTTTTTTGAAAATATCAGATTATTAAACGCGTCGGCAATATAGGACAAGTTCATGCGTGCATACGCTCGCCTTCTTTCCTTTACCCCCCTTTTTTTTTGTTTAACGCCCACTCACCAATACATACGTTGGTTTCAAACACTTATCAAAAGTTCATCGAGAGTAACGCACAAAGCCAAAAAAAGGGAGGGGGGGGACGACCGAAGTAGAAGCACTGTTTGTTTTCTAGAATTCGTTACTCAAAGTTCCATAAAGGTCAAAGTAAATTATCAAAATGTTGGCAGCGAACGGCAGGATCGCAAGATGTAATCACCATTTCCATATCACGGTCAAAAGATAGTTTTTGTACATACCTCCACTAACGTTCAATACACACAAAGGTCCACGCCTTCCTTCCGCTATACTCATTCAACAGGCTTCTGCTCGTTAACGGATGGAATGGCAGGTTTCACTTCAGGAAGCTCTGGTGGAGTTGTATATCTTGCCGACGAAGGATTAGACGTCGTGCCCAAGGACAGGCACCTGCCGTTCGGAGCGGGAGTAGGAAGTAGCTGCGAGAGGCGAAACGCACACGCCGACTGACTGAAGCAGCGTATTTTACGAGCTGACCAGTGGTTTCAGAAATCGCCGCTAGAGGCAGCACAAGAAGTCATCGTGAGGTAAAACGAGCTCCGATGGCTAAAAAAAAGGGAACGTCGCTTTTTCTTCACTTTTTTTTTTGAATGTGTAATGTTTGTAAAGCAAAAATAATGCAAACGTTACAAATACCCCCCACTAGAAAAGAGAAAGGAAAACCCACTGATATAGAGAAGGCAATACAAATATATACCCATTAGTAACCAACAATATAAGAAATGGTAAAGCACGTAATACTAGTTAAAAAAATTCCAAAAAATTAACAAAACACATAATGAGCACACTAAATCGTAATCACCAATCAGAGTTCAACTCTGACAATTTTCATAATTTACACGTAAAGTTCAAGATTTTTGAAAACCAATTCTGTTGTCAATCCTCCAATTTGCAGAACATCGTGCACACCTCCCGGTCGAAACACCTCGATGTCTGACAAATTCCAACTCTCTCCGGACTGAAACATATCTGCAACGTTGTCATTCCTAAGCATGCATGAAAAGGCTACGCCGAGTTGTACAGAGAGTTGTAACACTGAACCATTTCCCAAAGAGCACCAGTAGTATATCACATCCTCGGAGGAGTAAAAACATAGAAAAGAAAAAAAAAACTAGGAATCAAAAACTAGAAAAGAGAGAAGGAAGACGTAAGAAATAGGAAAGAAGAGGAGGGAAATTACTACAACTGGGAAAAGGAAGGTAGCACTATTACAAAAGATGCAAGAAGCAGGAATAACAATAGGATACAGAACATATACAGAGTCAATATTCAAGAGAACATAATGAACAGTATTAACAAACACCTTTGCAAAGAATGAAGAAAATCATTCATAAATACACATAAAGCCTTAATTATAAGAATAATACCTGTGTGCATGACAATAAACCTTGGAAATAATTTACATCATATATATATATATATACAAGAGCGATTTAAGAAAGGGAGCTAGGATATATATCGGATGAACCAAGCACTACCCCATAAAAAAAATCAAAGCATTAAAAATGTCGCGAACGAAAGAATATAAGCTTTCTCCGGGTTGCTGCACCCGATGTAAAACCTCGTTCTGAAAGGGCAACAATAAGGAGTATGGAACCAAACGATTCCAAACCATTAACTTAAATAAATGCCAGGGCAACTTTTGTAAGAGACCCTCCATCCAAATCTCTGTAAGTGGGGGTAAGGTATACTGTAGGGCCCATAACAAAACAGACTCCACATCGAGCAATTCCAAATTAACAATCTTATGGAGTCTAAACATGAAATTGAACAAAAGGTGGATATCCCGTCCATGTAACAACGGCAAATCCGTAAAAAGGAATTTGAAGGTATTAAAGCGGACAAAGTCACGCACGGGAGTATGGTGCTGGGGTAACAATAAACTACTAACAAAATCCAAAGTTGAAGGTGAGGGTGGAGGTAAAGGGGACGGTGCATAGGGAGGCGGAATATCAAATGTCATTTCGCTATCTCAGAAAAAGGCAGAGAAATATGTAAACACACAGAGGAAGAATCCCCAAAAATATCTGTAAAAAGGCAAAATGGAGAAAAAAAAAGACGATATAAGATCCAAGGAAAAAAAAGGGGGGGACTGAAATAGGTAAAAAGGTACGTTACAATTGTAACGAAAAGGAACAATGTTGGTTGCTTAGATCAAAAAAAAGTGCTGCTAAGTCTGAACTGAATCCAGTTACAATTGCACAAAAGATAATGTAGTAACACAATATATATGTAGGAAAAAGGAGACCTGAAAAGGGAAAAGAAAAAAGGTCAATTACCCAAAAAAAAGGGGGGGCCAAAAACAATCGGGGGGGGGAAATTGTCAGGTTAAGTAATAACAACAATTATGATGCCGCAATGAATCAGAAAACGATGCTCTGGTACCAAAATTTATAGCGTGACATGTGTGGTCAAACGCAATCGCACAAATTGATCAATTGGAAACGACTGGGCTGCGATCGCGTGCAAGGTAAAAATAATCTTAACGTCCACACTTCACGCTACAAGCGTTTATCTTCTTGTGTCGTACTTCCTGCACCGTACTGCGAGAGTTTACGGGCAGCAAGCACAAGAAGCACGAGACAAAAAGGGACCCTGGAATAAAGAAACTTATGAATTATGCACACTTATGCAATAGTTTCGAAGGGATTCGCCAGTGGATAGCAATGCTTGCCTTCTCCGCTGTAATCTAGATTTTATGATTACGTTCTCCCGACGTAATATCCTTTCTCCTTTTCCAACGTTGCCAAACGTGTAATCCAATAGTTGTTCTTTAAGGTTAACTTCAAATCGGGCTTTCAACCAGTCCCACCTTTTTGTAAATCTTACTATTTAGTGCACGTAACCAAGATAAATTAAATGATCTCCACAATTCAATTTAACAAATATATGTATATTCAAAGTTCCAAAACAATACACTTTGCGAGTATACACAATCTCCAAAAAGACTAGAGTTGGGAGCAATTTTAACAATCAATGTGACATTAACAATAACCTGCGCGTCCTGCGCGCTATTTTAATCTTCTCGCGTAACTTTCTATATTTTTTTTTTTGTTAACAAACCACGAGTATGCACCTAAATACAGTTTAAATCGCAACCTTATTCTGGATGGGGCGAGACACCATGAACAGTTGGCGTGTACCGGTTTGTGTCTCTAAATTACCTTGAAAGTACAATTTGCAAAAATAGCGTACCGCTATTTCTTTTGTTTAAACCCAAAAATGCCTCTCTTTTATGCTTAATCAAATGCCTCTCTTTTGTGCTTAATCAAATGCCTCTCTTTTATGCTTAATCAAATGCCTCTCTTTCGTGCTTAATCAAATGTCTCTCTTTTAAGCTTAATCAATTAGTGCTACCGAAAGGCGAACAGGTAGGTTATTAACTACAAGGTAGTGAATTGGGATAAGACAGTAAAAGTCGCTGTTTTCTAATCAAAAGCGTTCATGCGTGCATTCGACTCCGCCGACAGCTACTTAGGGCAATCAAAAACGGAACACTTCACTGTCAATCTTCAAACGCTGGCCATGCGCGGATAGACTTTGTTAATTAGTTCAATTATGCAGCTAGTCACGTTTAGTGTAAGGCTTTTTTTTTTTGAAAATATCAGATTATTAAACGCGTCGGCAATATAGGACAAGTTCATGCGTGCATACGCTCGCCTTCTTTCCTTTACCCCCCTTTTTTTTTGTTTAACGCCCACTCACCAATACATACGTTGGTTTCAAACACTTATCAAAAGTTCATCGAGAGTAACGCACAAAGCCAAAAAAAGGGAGGGGGGGGGGACGACCGAAGTAGAAGCACTGTTTGTTTTCTAGAATTCGTTACTCAAAGTTCCATAAAGGTCAAAGTAAATTATCAAAATGTTGGCAGCGAACGGCAGGATCGCAAGATGTAATCACCATTTCCATATCACGGTCAAAAGATAGTTTTTGTACATACCTCCACTAACGTTCAATACACACAAAGGTCCACGCCTTCCTTCCGCTATACTCATTCAACAGGCTTCTGCTCGTTAACGGATGGAATGGCAGGTTTCACTTCAGGAAGCTCTGGTGGAGTTGTATATCTTGCCGACGAAGGATTAGACGTCGTGCCCAAGGACAGGCACCTGCCGTTCGGAGCGGGAGTAGGAAGTAGCTGCGAGAGGCGAAACGCACACGCCGACTGACTGAAGCAGCGTATTTTACGAGCTGACCAGTGGTTTCAGAAATCGCCGCTAGAGGCAGCACAAGAAGTCATCGTGAGGTAAAACGAGCTCCGATGGCTAAAAAAAAGGGAACGTCGCTTTTTCTTCACTTTTTTTTTTGAATGTGTAATGTTTGTAAAGCAAAAATAATGCAAACGTTACATTCTCTAGAAATTTACCATTTGTTATGGAAAAAAATCCAATTAAATTAACATTTGCCTTACGTTTATACAACAATAACCCAGAACAACTTATCAACCGTGTCTTATTGTAAAAGGATTTCATTTTATATTGATGCACTTGATTTTCTGTTGTTTAAACTTCTTGCATACATTTATTAATGCATTACTCTCTTTAGCTAACTAAAATATTAATTGCTGAGTATTGTATTGTGTCATATTAGCATGTGCCAATCAGTTCCATTGAGCATGTTTTCATAAATAACATTCTGTAAAGTATTCAAAGAAATTCCTCATTGTAATTTATACAAATTATTTTCTTGTGAAAGGACATCAATACAGAGAGAAGATAATAAAAAGAAGATGATTTTCGTCTGTAATCCATTCAATTGAGATTCAAGTTAATGAGCTCGTATTCAACTACATTTCTTAATGCCAGGTTGACGTTAAACTAAATGTTAAATGCTGGTACACTATTAATTGTGAAAATAACACGAAAAAAACTCTTAGGCAGGTATCTGTTATTAGTAACTTTGGTCGTGCATTACCCGTAATCAACCTTTTTATGGTGTACATCTCGCGAGTAACTTCTTGGCAGGGTACATCGTTCGCGGGTAACTCCTGAGTGTGTAGAAGTGCAATTATGTAGTGTGCTCCACATATAAAATATTCCTCCCATTCATTCCAAAGTTTACTGTAGAACGCTTAGGGAACAAACGCGTGAAGTTGTTTCAAATGTCTTGAAATTTATGCAAGAAGAGGCTGACAGAAATTATTTGAATTTGCCTCTTGAAATAGTGATTGACTGTGTTTGTTCTGTGACAGGTGTTTCTGTAAGTACAGTAAAATCCATTAAGAAGGAAAGTTCGAAGGTTTGTGCTGGAACATCACATCATCATCATCACAGAAATAAAAATCGTCCTCGACCGAGTACAAATATAGATGATTTTGATATGCGAGTTGTTCGGAGAGCAATTAATGTATTTTACACCGCAGACAGGCAAGTCTCGACAGTAAAATCTGTGCTTTCTAAAATTAAGGAAAACGGTCGGACATAAAGGACAGGCAACCAGTTTATTGAAGATTTTTTTTTAAAAAAAATCTTGGGTTTAGGTGGAAGAAAGTGGAAAGTAATAGACGTTTGCTTATTGAACGGAATGACATTCGGAATGCAAGGATTGCTTATTTACGGGCAATCAACAGATATAGTCGGAAAGGCCGTCGTATTGTATATTCCGACGAATACATCCATAGTTCCCACACAACCACTAAAACATGGTGCGACAATAGTCTCGAGGGTCTGAAATCTCCAATATCCAAAGGACAACATCTCATTATTGTCCATGCAGGCAGCGACAAGGGGTTCATCCCTAACGCCCTTCTGATATTTAAATCAAATCAGAAAACTGGAGACTAGCACACTGAGATGAATTCCAGCAATTACATGCGATGGATAACAGAAATGACCATTCCAAATTTACCACCCAATTCCGTCTTTGTAATCGTCAACGAATCCTACCACAATATTCAGAAAAAAAGATGCCCTTCGTCTAACACCAGGAAAAGGAAATGCAAGAGTGGCTATTAAGAAACAATAATATACCATTTACAGACGATATGTTCAAGCCTGAACTTTACAGCCTTATAAAATTACACAAACCGAAGATGAAATCTTACATTTTAGATGAACTGATGAATGAACATGGCCACACTCTCCTTCGCTTGCCTGCATATCATCCCGATATGAATGCAATAGAGAACGTTTGGGTCATTTATAAACAATGGGTTGCAAATCGCAATGTGACTTTCAAATTAAATGATGCGTGGCAACTGCGTAAGGAAGTGTTTTTCGTGATTGGAGAGGGCGAACGGGAGTCATATTGCAGCAACGTTAGGAAAACTGAGGAACAATTCATTCGAACGGAGGTTTTTGTTGGAAAAGGAAATAGAGCATCTTTTCAGTTTTGGTGGCCGTAGCAGTAGCAGCAGTGCAGACGATTCATTCTCGAGTGCCAAAGTTCTTGCTTTGATTGATAGATTGAGTTGGTGTTATTAGTCCACTTCATTCACAGTAAGGCTAATCGGGACTGGACCTACAGTTTAAAGTGGGATCCGAACCATTATGTGCCTCCACCGGGTATCGATCCGGGAGTCCTAGATTACAAGGCAAAGACGCCACCATCGGGGAGGCCCCTTCTGAAGTTCTTTCGAAATGTCCGATTCAGATTCCGAACTTGACGGCATCGTAGACATTGAATAAAACATTTGTTTCTTGTTTGATGGTGTTTGCAACATTTACAATAAATAAGTTAAGTGTATTGATTTTATTTGCTAGTGTGCTTTTCTTTTTGTAGATTTCTGCATTGTGTTGTCGTCACCCAATGTTTCTTGTTTACTTGCAACGCTGCTCGAGGATTGTAAACACGCGTCAACAGTCACGTGTTGCAACTCTCTTACCAGCTGATTCTGTTTCTGTGCGACTCTCTTTCAACTTACGCATAAGAACACCTCAGAGATGTTCCGAAAACGCTTTGTCTCTAACTTGCCGAGGGGCAAGACAATCTAAAAACATTAAAACACTGCACCAGCTCAACCCCGACGATCCAAATTAAGTGCGTAGAAAAAATATAGCAGCCATTCACTTTTGAACAGCCCTTTCAACACCCCTCAAACACCTCACCGTTCGATAAGCTCAAGCGAAACCTGTCAAGAAGGAAAAGAGGGTGGAAGAGGTAAGCTGTGAAGGCAGCCCGTACAACTGCTCCCCCCCCCCCTCGCATCAAAAGACGCTGATCCAATTTGCGTGTAGATTGAAGAGATGAGGAACTTTCATCAAGACACCTTCGCCTCTCGCTGCAATTTACCTTGTGAAAAAGCTGTGATTGAAAACTCTCGACGATACAATAGAGTCATTACAAGGAGCAGTCTATGAACGTTAATAACGAGAGGCGTAAGCAAGGCGAGCAGCCCTTAGGTAAGGGTGTCTTGAGATCGTTCCCGCTTTTAAGTGCGCTCCTGGCAACCGGGGAAAGCTTTGTTTTCGGTAAGCGGCTCTTGTCGAACGTGATGCCTAATATTGAAGGCTTATTTTGTTGGTCTTTTAAGTGAAAGAGCCTCCTTTGTGCCCTCGAAAAATTAGCAGATGTGATGGAGATTACTTTGCCGAAAGCTTTGCTAATATCGATGGAAACTTCTTTAAAGTTTACCCTTTCCCAGATATTTTTTTTAGAAATCTGTTTAAAGGTTCAGACGAACGAACTCAAAACGGATTGCTGTTGAAAATATACTGGTGCGTCAGTTCTAAGCCTGTTTGCAGGCGTCAAGTAATTTATTGACAAGTTTCTTCTTTCCCTCTCTCTCTCTCTCTGTTTCAATCTCTATATTTGTATGTATCTATTTTTCTCCCTGTGTTATATATATTTATCTAATCCTCAAACTCTCTGTCTCTCTTTAATCTTACTCTACGTCGCCTCTTTGTCTTTATCTACAATTCTCTTTTCTCTTTTTCTCTTGTTTTCTCTATCTTAATTTTGCCTCTTTGTTTTTGTCTCCCTCTCCCTCTTTATATCTTCCTCTTTGCCTAACACTCTTTCTGTATCAGTCTGTCTTTCTATTATCTCTTTAGAGTTCTCGTGTCTAACATCCTGTCTCATATCTTTTCCTCTGTCTTCATTCTCTCGGTATGTGTCATCTCTTCCCCTTCTATTTGTCTCTATCCATACTTCTTTATATCTCTTTTCTCTTTCTAGATGTTGCTTCTTGTCTGTCCCTTGTCTGTCTCTTCTTTTCTATATCTTCCTCTTTGCCTAACCTCTCTCACTCTCTCCACTTTTTCTCTTTAGAGTGCCTTTTTGTCTAACACCACCTCATTTCTCTAATTTTTCCTCTTCCTTTCTGTACCCTCTACTCGTCTCTATCCCTTTCACGCTCTATGTGGTGTCACTCTTGTCTAACATTATATTTCTCTGTCTATCTTTCTCTTTCTTGCTTTCTCTCATTGTTGTATTCAATCTTTATCTTCTCCTTCATCCTGTCGCTTCATGCTATCTTTCTCCCTCCGTATTGTCCCAAGACTAAGGTTCTTTCTATCTCTTCCTGCATTGAATTCTCCGTGATTTGTCTTTGTCATTCTCAGTCTTCATCCCTATCTGCCAGTGTGTCCGATTCCACTTGCAAACTCTAAATACTAATTTCCTAACTCTCTTTGTACGATCTTCTTTCCGGCAGAGTATAAGAATCTTGGATTCAAAAACTTGCATTAAAATAGAAAACTAACTTTCTCCCGTCTCTCACATTCCCTGTTCCATCCACTCTGAAGAATCTCTGGGAAAGAGGGAGTCGTTACAAATAAAATAATAGGGACATAGCTCTTCCCCGCTTATGTCTTTCCACTGATTTTCCCCTCCGAAACGATGAGAATTTCCCCTCACGCTCGTCCGCATCCCCCAGACACTATAATTCAAGTCACCGTGATTACAACGGCATTTAACTAAAGGGTGAGGATTTTTTTTTTTTTTGACGAACAGACTGAGAGGCATTTCTAAGCTACCATGAGAAAAAGAAGGCTGGGAGAAATTGACTCCGGTTCCATTAGTTGACCCCCTCCCCCGCGCACCCTGAATCCCCAAAAAGATTTGGCTAAGTGGGAATTGTTACTAGCAATCCTAAATCATGAGCAAAGACGCAATTACATCTGTTGGAACGGGACGGTCGGAAACAAAAGAATTCAAGTGATTCAGAAGAGAGGGTGTTTTTTTCTCTTGAGGGTGGTGGGTGGAATCGCTTGCTTTCTCCAGTTGTTTGCACATCTTTCTTTCTTTTTTTCTTCCAGCAGAGAGGCTGTTATTTACATAATGCTCAAGCGCTCTCTGAAGAATATGCGCTGATATGGTCACCGTCTCCTTCTCTGCGTCGCTGTTGAGTCGTCTTGTTTTCTCCTTGCTTCTAGATAAGCTGCATTTGTGTGCTCCATTCTGTTTCGTGCTGGGTGTTGTTGTCTTGGAGTATTGCACGAAATGAGGCTGAGAGACCGCCTGTGGAATGCATATATTCTCCCAAGGAGTTCTTGCGTAGGCTGATGGACAGAAGGTTTATTCTTGTACACTGGTATCCGACATTGAGTCGCTGATTGATTGGTTGAAATAAAAATTCTGGGTGCTTCAGCACTTCGGTTAGCTGCACCTGCCATATTACACTAGGCACAGCCCCTTATCCTAACTAAAATCAACACCTGTCTCTCTTAGGACCTAAAATCTCCGTAAAATACGAGGGCAAATCGAAAAGCTTTTGCTCCATATTTTTCCAGGTTAAATAATAAACATGCAGGGAAATCAAAATATAGCGATTGTTCCATGTACCTTGCACTATTTTTCCACATTGTTACCACAGCGGTTCAGGCATTTGTCCCATCGCACTACCAGTTTGGAGATGATGTAGAATTCGGTCGGTTGATCGTGGAACCACCGCTGGACAGCGGTCTTCGCTTCGTCGTCGCAAATTAACCTCAGTCCTGCCAGGAACTACTTCAGTGGACCGATGACGTGGAAATCAATGGAGGCGAGGTCTGGACTATACGGTGCATGCTCCAGAATCTCCCATTCGAATGTCGAATAACTAAAGTCTGTCAATGGTCCTGTTTGCCACATGAGCACAGACGTAATTGTGGAGGATAAACACATTGTCCAAATCAAGAATCCCTTGGCGTTTTTTACTCGCAGACGTGAGAGTGTGCCACAATAGCTGTCAGCGTTGATGGTGTCACCTCGTGGCATAAAATTTACCAGGAGTGGTCCTCGGCGATCCAAGAAGTAATGTTTTCCGTCTTCTTGGCCATTTTCGAACTTACTTCATCACCACCGCATACTTCTCAAAGCAAGCCACTTGTCCCAATAAGTCGCTCGATGGGTGTTTGTCCATTGCTCTATAGAAAACGAATATTACTTCACTCCTCATACGACGTGGACGTGTTGGGTACTACAGCCAATTTTCCAAATTGACATCAGCGTCGTGCCGCGGATCAGCCGAGAGTTAACGCGGGGCCGTTCCAAGGAAAACCTATTGCATTGAATGTATATCTCGGTGTTTAAATCACACTAATATGTCAGCTGATAAAAAATAGGGGCAAAGGCTTTCCGATTTGCTCTCGTATAATAAATAATAACCCTTGGCGGAACAGCCCTTGAGAGCCAAGGTCTATCTACCGACTGCCAACCTCATTCCCACCTGCAGATGTGGGAGATCATCCAACCAGTCACGGGATAACGTGTGGTCAGCACGACGAACCCCCAGTGGTTGTAGGCTTCCATGAACGGGTTACGCTACTCATTCATAGCTCCCCAATTTGCTCACGATGGTGGGTTGCCATCGGTCCACACACAAGCCGAAATCTCAGGAGAAAAGTTGTTACGCTTCCCCCAGGAGACCCGAACCTGCAAGCGTCCCGTAGCCGGGGACAAAAGTCGGACGCCTTACACCGGACGCGGGACATTAAAATCTCCTTACCTAGGTTAAAAGCTGAGGCAGAAAAGGTGCACTCAACACAAAAGACGCAACCCTACTGGTAATAGGTGCAGTCTTCACAGCGTCTTTGGCCTGCAATGTTGCAGTTGACGGAGTGTACTACGTGGAAGTTAAGTTGACATTTGGGTGTCTACTCAGATCACCCCTTGTACTAGAGTAACTCTCGTCTGCGGGATGTTGCTGCCAAACCTGTTTCATGATGACAAACCTACTGCTTCAAAAGGACTAACAATAACACTGCGCTATTCAAGCTCTTAGAGTACAAATTCTCTTCTTACCGACTGAACTGACTGATTGATGGTTTGAATTGGTTTATATTACGTCACATTTCGGCCAGTTTTGGCTAATCGCAAAGATGAGGATGAGTGATGATATGATTAAATTAATGAAGGGACACTCACAAAGAACATACGTGGGCATACAGATATTAGACATAATCAAAAGTGAATCAGAAGGTGACTCTCCGAACGACTAATCTCACCCTGGTCCTCCGAAGAGGAGAGAAGGAGGTAGTGAGAGATTCAAGGGTGGTCGCGAGTTGACGTTGAACTCGTATTGCGATTCTGAGATTGCGTGCAAATAACGTAAAATAGACTCCTTGAACGTAATCTCCTCTCCAACCATTACGCACGTTCAGGACTGCGTGTGCTCAACCCCGATATAGTAGTGGTTTAAATTGTCTCTCTGTTGTAACGGATCTCCGTGTTTGATTTCCGATGATAACATAGTGGCTCGAACGACACTCTAAACTTTCCCTGCAGTTGGGAAACGTTTAAACGTGAAAGGAAATTTGAACTTTCAGACTGTGCTTGTGCAATGAAAACACGTTCCAAACACTTCATGCACACGAGCACAACTTCGAGTTTTCGCCTGTACCCGTACACACACTGGATTATTATTATTTGTCCAGCTGCCTGACGCCCCTGCCCCGCTTTTCTACTTCTTGGACTAACCGTGTCGATGATGATAATGGAAATCACAGTGATACATCCATGCTTTAAGCATGGTTCGACTTTGTAGCACGTTAAACCAACCATTCTGTTACGGAAAACAGTTGTTACTTTTTCCAGCAACTGTAACTCGTTAATTTTTTAAATGAGTAATTGCCATACGTGTTCTTTGGAAAGAAACTTCGGAAAAAAATGAAATCTTCCGAAACGGAGTGGCACTAAAATCTGCCCCTGAAATCTCTGGAGATACGAACGAAAGCAAGTCTCTGCGCAGGTAGTGACTCGAAACGACTCGACCAATGAACACGTACTAGGGAACAGGATTGCGTGGAGGGGGAAAGCGACTGCAGCTCCCAGCTGTTTGTATCAGCATGTACTGCTTCGCTTCGCCCACCGCCTTCCTATCCTTCTGCGCGACCTCCATAGATTACCGGGATAGAGTATAGAAGCTTCACGTGTCGCTTGATGCTTGCGTGCGACTCAGCCTGAACCGTATACTCAAAATTGTGTTTTCTACTCGTTTACGGCTTGTCACTTCGGTGTGAAAACACCACATAGCTTGTTGCCTGCTGCGTCTCGCTTTGGTCTGAAAGCTCCCTAAGATGCACATTAGTCATGTATCAATGGCTGTTCCTTAGTGTTAGAACATCCTTTGCACGGTGAGCCTAACAGTGTTAGAATGTTCCCAAACGCCACTCCTCCCCTTCCGAAACGTACATACTAATCTTCAACGCATCATTAAACAGCCTAAAGAAAGGCCAGCCTCCCTTACGGACGATAAAAAGAAATTTCCTCAGCATCCTCAATAAAAAGAGACACGGTTAAGCATCTCATAAAGCGAGACGCAACAAGGAGCAAAAGAGCAGAAAAAAATACATTCTAAATTATGTTATTACACTACCAATATCCAAGCGGAGCATAAAATGAGATAAGGATTTCTCCATCATAAAAGGTAAGCGAAATCCTTAATGGATTCTACAAGATATCTCCCTTCATTACGATATCGTGCGAAAAGGAGTGGAGCCAATTTTCTTCCTGGGGGGCTTATCAAGGGGGCATCGATCGAACAATATAATCCGGGTTCAATTTTCTACTTGATGACTTCGCTCCTCGTTTGACGATCCCGCCTTTACTGAGGAGATTAGTAAGTGATACTTAACACGGTCTCTTAGACTGAGATTATTTTTTTAAAGAACATTTACTCTCTTTACAATTAGATATAAATAGGTTGGTTGCTGGCGTGATGTTCCAAGTTCTAGTTTCTTCAGTTTAGAACAACGGAGCAATTATAATGTCTCAGAGATTGACGAAGAGGCTGTTATATTGTAAAGTCAAGTATGTAGCCATGGGCTGAATGAGCCACAATTTCAAATTATATATATTTTTCTTGTCATGGCAACTTGTTGCTGGTTCTTTTATGTACATATATGTTATAGAGTTAAAATATCACAGATCTTTAATTACAGACTGCACACGATACGCTTTTGTTTGAAACTGTGCATTTTCGCTCGCGCATAGCTCGAGGGGTAGAAATATGGCGGAAATGAGCATTCTGATTTGAGCCTGTGTTAATAACTAATGTGAAACTCGCCTCATACTTCTTACATTACTATAAGTTTTTTTTTCAACTATTGCTCATTTCAGTGCTATCAGAGCTTCCGAGCAATCATACATGATATATAAAAAGTAGTATTCTCGAATCTACAACGTTTCTATACTAAATTGAAAATTAATTTGCGACTGTGATAATTCATAGAAGTTGAAGAGGAGGCTGAGAAAGGGTTTTAGAAAACTGGAATTGTATGTGGGAATAAGTCTAATGTTCGGAGAATATAATAAGTTGACACACGTTAGAAATTTACTGTTTGCGATAGATATAACGGGGGCCTCTTGATTACGTACCATTTCTCAACCAACTTCTTTTTCATTATTATGCACTGTACTGCCATCTATATTGTCAGAGAATAATAAAACTCTACACTGTAACTAACAATTTACGCTTCTCTATCTCGGTCTCTATCTTACTGACTGTCTTATGCGCGTGTACACGTCTTACGTGGACAGACCACCGTGGCGGAGTGGTTAGCACAGCGCTCTGTGACGTCAGGGATCCCGGGTTCGAATCCAAGCCTAGACATGGCTGCTCTTCGTCAACGTCCCTTCATCGATTTCATCCTGTAATCACTCATCCTCATCTTCATCATTTGCCAAAAGTGGCCGACAACCGAAGAAAAATAAACCGAATCAATCAACGTCTCGCGTGGAACCATCTAGCGGTGAGATTGGAAACCTCATGCGATTCTATTGCAAGCAATACGCTACGTGCGGTACATATGACGTTGATTTTTACGAAGATGTAATCTGGTTAACAACATGATCATGTGTGGTAGTAATTGTTTTATCGTTTAGATGTCATCCCTGTAATCGTGGGAAGTCACATAGAATATTTGTAAGCTATGTAAATATAAATGCTTTATTTATTCTATGAATGTAATCGGTGTATCTTTATATACATAAAAAGTCACATGTAAACCGACGAATTATTTGGAGCAATTCTGCTCATTAATCATCTAAGGCTACTATTATACCAAGAATGGAAAAACCTCTGTGACATTGTCATCAAATTATCAACCCCAAGCGTTCGAAAGGAGCGTGAACAATGCAATCACCTGCTTGCCATGTAATCTTACCCTTGCAACAGAGAAGAACGTATTATAATTGTTGAAACTTTTAACAACGAAGCAATAAAAGGGCGCTGCAAATATGGTAACGCTGGAGCACTCGAACACAAGAAAAGTGTGATATTTTCGTCTGCGGTGACTGCGAGTGGGTTGCCGTCTTTCTCTTGTTGGTATGATCGTAACAGTTAGTTTAATTTCTTAAATTTCATAAACAGTTTCAATGTGTTATTTTCCCGTCATATCATTTCGTCGGGTGAGAACCAGAGAAACGTAACTGCGAAAATTCTGTTTCGATTTTGTCTAACGTAACGGTTCTCAAACTTTTTTCTCGTTGGTTTTGCTTAATATTATTTAGCTGCCTGATTGGTGGGACGTTTTTTATATTTTGGAGGCGAGTATCTGTCAAAGAGCAAAATGGAATTCGGGCTGTATGTGGAAAGATGGCAAACAAATTAACATTAGAATCCTACGTATATTACATTTATTGGGTATTGTATTGGGTTCCTACGTTTAGAATCTTTTTGATTAGTTACGAAAATAGAAATGCGAAATACATGTATGCCAATAAGTATATACAAAACTTTAATTTTCATATATTTTTCCAGAGTTATTGAAAAAAAAGTAAAGATCAAAAATACGTTTGTAAACAAACTGTCAATCACAATTTTGGAGGTTTTCTTTGTAAATCCTCAGGATTCCTAGAGAAGGATGTGCCTGCATAATCTGACAGAGTTTCTTGATTTCTGGTTGTGCACTTGAAACTTTCAAGCAGAGATTCGTCTCCAAATTTACTTGTTTTTTAGGCACATCATGGATAAAAAACTGCTCTCACATAAGTACGTGGACGTGTGGGTATTCTCGAAATTTCCCTTCCGAACCGATCGCGTACCTCCTTCAAATCGTTCATGAACCCTTGGGGGTACGCGTATCACAGTTTGAAAACCACTGGTCTAACGTATCACCTCTGAGGAACTCTATTGGGGTCAGATCCACATATCTCTACTTCTAATCCTTAGAAGTAAGGTTGAGTCATGTATATCCAATTAACTGACTTTAGTTAAGAGTCAAGATATGTTCCTAATAATACATTATTTCCTCCCTCCCGTAAATTTGATAAATTGGAGTTACGTCCCTCAGGTTCTCACACGACGATTTGTGGTTACTGAGAAACCAAGAAAAATATCGTATACTAAGAATATCATAATTTCTTATTAAATATAATTCAAATAAACAATTAGGTACTATAAACTAAATCCACACAAATCTGTAATAGTAAATAAATAAATTACAACAAACTTCCTACAAGTAGCAATCCGACTGTCGGATTGGTTTTAGAAACACACTTACTTCTGTACCTGTGATAGAGTCCCGTAAAAATTTTAGTTATGATTTGTCTAACCAATGGTACCTAGTAAAATATGTGTAGGAGAGTCAGAAAAACTTTGGTAGACATCACCATATTCTGGACCGGGTGTTCAAGACGCCATTTTCCAAAATGGCCGAAAGCGACAATCCTTTGCTTTTATTTCCGCTCCTGAAACCGTTAAAGTCATAATTTTGGTGCCTAAATATATGTTTTGAAGGGTGAGGAATCGAATAAAATGGTTCCTGAAGTTGTCTGATTGTTATTTATTTCAGAAAATCTGTTTTTTTTGCATCTATAAAGGATAATATGAATAAAAACTGACTACAATTATTTGGAAAGTTACATTTACACAACATAAAGGATTTGAAAAAAATATATAATAAAATAAAGCACAAATTAAACAAATATTTTACAATAAAGCACACATGATAATTATGAAAACTCTGAACTTAAATGTTTTTTACAAGTTATTGCAACAATCTGCATAATAATATGATAATTAATTATTTTTCTCCCACACTATCTTTTACATTCTTTGCCGCATTTGCAATACTCAGTGCATGGTAAATATTTCATATTACATTTACATCTACTAGTAGCACATGCTTTACACGTACACTGTATTAGTATCTCAGAAGGCATTTCATGAAGGCAGATATCAGGCTTTAGTACGCCATTTAAATCTTTGCACCATCCATAATCGATTGGTTGCGAGTTCCATCAGTAAAGTAGCTTCGTGTAAGTTTTAAGCATTCCTGCAGAACAAAAGAACATCTTCTCAAATGTCCATTTCTTATTGAGAAAGATGAGGGTGGTAGCTCAGATATGTGCTTCTGTTTGTGTAATGAATAACGAAGCTCATCAAATGTCTTATACTTTGAGGGTTGATGTAAAACTTGAACAAATTCCTCTGATTTATTAAGTGCTTCTTCAGACAGAGTATTTTCTTCTGCAAATCTCATTAGTAATGTTTCTGGTGATGGTTTCAGTGAAGATGGCTTTGTTCCTATCTTGCTCGTAACATGACTACCTGTAACGATGTGTGCCTTAATTAAAGTGCTCCAAAGCGTAGCTCCCAGTTTTCTCCCCAGCGTGTGTAGAGGCACATAACGCACTTTGCCACTCACTCCCACTTTAATCCACATTTCTTCCAATTCTTTCCTGAATAGTTCAAATAGATATCGAAGGACGAGAAAACTACATCATAGAATATGTGTGGAGTATCATTCTGGAATCTGATTTTTCTACAAAGGTCTGAAAGTCAGAGCAAGTTTGAAGTTTTTTGTTCATAACTATGAAGGCATCTCTGGTATCATTGTCTCCTGTGATGGTTCCACTTATCACTGTAGTGAAGTTAGTTGTTGTTGCATGTTCAATAAAACAGATAGCAGCGAACCATTTAAGCAGTTGTTCGGTTTTACTTGAAGATCAGAATCTGTCCATCTGTATAGGAATTAGAGTGTCCCATTCGATTGTCATCATTTCAATTGGATCAGCAGGTCTCTGTCTTTCCCTTTCACCTTCTTTTAGTGACTGCTTGATGTAGCTGTCAAATACAAAATCCACTCGTTTAGTTCCGTGGTATTGAGTTGCATTAGTCCAGACTTTATCAAATATACATTTAGAAGTTCTCATACACTTAGTTCTGGGTTGGCGAATTTGTGACATAAAATCAACTACGAGTGCAGTATTCATGACTTCACGTTATTGAAAACAGTAATCAGTTGGATCTAGTTCTTTCTCCAGTTCAGACAACAGTAGATACTTTACAGGTTTGGTTGTGTAGCCATTATCATCTAATAACATATTAGTTGGCAGCAGATCATATTTCAAAATATGTTTCATTGTTTCTCCCCGTGCTTTAGCTATGTGTATACTTCTATCAGCTGCAGCAATATTATTGTTTTGGGAAGCAAGTATTGTCTTCAATTTCGGAGTAGGCACTACTGTTTCACCCATCATAATTGGGAGTTTTACCTTCGTGATGACACCAGAAAGTTTTGTAGTTTCCTTAACAAAACGTTCACTTCTGAATAGTTCATAACTCTCTTCTCCATGCTCTCTCACTTTCATCAGGCGGATAGCATCCTCTCTAGGTACACATTGTTTACTGATAAAATTATGAAGTTGGGTCTGGCTGGATGTTTCATATGGATTGCCTCTACTGTTCATAAATTCAAATACTGCATTCACAAACATTAACATGTTGGAACTCAAGTTTCCTGATAATTCATGATGAAGACTTACCTCACTGTAACTGGTATCATTAGCACAAAGTATTTCTCGGAAACAGTTGCTTATTCCTAGTACCTCGTGATATACCAACTCCCATTCAATGACATATTTTTGTTGCTTTGTTTGTCCAATTATTCCTTTAGAACTCTTTCGAGATCGTTGTATAGGTTGCCCCAATTTCATGTCCGGCGGCACTGCACTAAATGATCGATTGGTTTGCCTCACTACAAAATGGCCTGTTTGAAATTTCTGATACCCTTCAGGATGCTGTTCCTCTAACCATCGCATTCTTTTCCAGATACCATGATGCATATATTAAATAGTTAATACTGTCAAATTCACAGAATATAGGTAGAAGGTTCTGAATAGCTTGAAGGTGGCTATTCCAATCGCCATCTCTGTCAGACGCTATGAGAATTTTCAACAAGTTTACCAGGTAAAGGAATGTATCCCAATATCGGCACGTTTCTGATTTAGTGACACAAATTGGAAAATTTCTGAAAGTCATTGTACAAAACTGCTAGGGTTGCTAAAAGTTCATTAAACTCTGTTGGGCTTGTTTGCACATTTTAGTTGAAATACTAATTTTCAACTTCTAGGCTTGTTGAATGGTAATAGCACAATATAGCTTCTTCAAGAATCAGTAAGCCCTTGAGCGATCTGACAAAATGACTTTCATTCATTACTGATTCTGCAGTTTTAAAACCAAACACGTTGCACTCAATAAGTGCATCCTTTGCAACACTACCACACAGATATTTTCCAATAATGTGCAGGACGACCTTTGCGCAATGGAAGTTTCCGATCATTCGGCCACTATTTTATCAAAGGATTTTTTTAAAGTATACGTTTTATAGCACTGGTTTGTTACATGATACGCAAACACTTCTTTAGCCGACAAACTTTTCAGTCTTTCAGCCACTATGTCATCTCTTATGTCGGCTGCTTCGTGATTTCTTTCTCTACCATTAACTGTGGTAACTGTCTTGTTACTGTCCACAGTCTAACAAATAATGCACTTCTGCACAACAAACAATATATTTTGTTCTTCCTGTTGAACATCTGCCAGTTCAGTTCCTACCGGTAACCGTCTAAACTATTATTAGAATTTTGAATTAAATAATTCAGTTCTGACAGCTTTATCACCCTAAACATACAGTTAAGTAGGCCTCTTGTTTAATTGTGTAATAAATGAAACCAAAATTATGCTCTTGTCCCTGTAATAGAGTCCAGTAGACATTTTTCGAAAAAAACAACAAAAGAAACAGATTTTCTGAAATAAATAACACTCAGACAACTTCAGGAACCATTTTATTCGATTCCTCAATCTTCAAAACATATATTTAGACACCAAAATTAGGACTTTAACGGTTTCATTTGCTTAAATAAAAGCAAAATATTGTCGTTGTCGGCCATTTTAGAAAATGGCGTCTAGAACACCCGGTCCAGAATATGGTGATATCTACCCACGTTTTTCTGACCCTCCTACATGTATTCTACTAGGTTCCATTGGTTAGACAAATCATAACTAAAATTTTTACGGGACTCGATTATAGGGACTGGATTAACTGAGAGTTGCTCAGTGTTTTATAGAGGGAAGAAATGGAATTCTGAACTATGTTAATGAATGATTGGAAGATACGAGCCAATCATTTTCTGCAGCATCCGCTACTGAGCTATCGAGCCAACCTTGGTTTCTCACTTTTCGGTTTTGCTTACCTGTGCAGAATTGCTTCAAAGACTAGTAACGTAAAACTTATAAAAGTATAATCAGTTCAGGAAGTAATAATATATATGTTTTTTTCTTATAATTCTATGGCACGGTTACTCGAATCTTACTGAAAACTTTACACAATCTCCAGAAATTCTGTTTGCAATTTCCTCCGCAATGATGAAGGCCGGAGAAAATTGTATGGGGTGTTAAATAAACATGATAGCTTCAGAAGGCGTTACAATCCCAACCTTCTTACAAAGCTCCTGCCACAGCGTACTTGAGAAAACCTGAGTACCTCCTACGACTACAGAACAGTAGTGGCAAGAAAATAATTACTCAAACTTTGTGGATCTCAGTCCTTTCAAAATTTAATTTTCCTACACCATCTTTACCGCGATAGAAATATGCTGTGAATATTTTAAGTATCTATGGTTCCATATAAGTACTTTGAGGTTGTTTGGAAAGATCGAAATTGGTTGAGTTCAGGCTAGTTCATTGGATCGTTTTTGTGTTCTGGAATTTTAGGTTTTCTTAACGTAGTTTCGAGGTACTCACAAATTTGCACCGAACGATTATCCTGGAGTTCTGAGGACAATTAAAGTTATGTTGTCGCATCTGTGCGGAAAATTCAATTACATTATTTTATTATAGGTACTTCAGAAATCCGCACTGCTACATGTGACGTAATAGAACCACGTTTGTACAATATATATGCGACCCTTCGCAACCTGTATAAATTACATCTTTCGGCAGCGTGATGTCAAGGTAGGATTAATATGAGTCCGTCGTGGACGTAACTCGATGCTCATGATTTTGAAAAAGAATACCGGTATTATATAATTTAACAGTTATTTGCTTGGTTTAATTATATTATTTCATATTTTGAATGTCAAGCAGATTGTTTGTTGACATGTTGTAAAAAAGCATCGAAATCTAGAAGGAAAATCAAAATACTTAATATTTATAATTCCAAACTTATACGCATTCAATTTTACGTAGACACTATTCGGTTTTTTTAAGCGATTTGAAGCATTTAACATCAAACGGAGAACGGCAAACACAATATTCATAATTCGGAAGAATTTATTTTGCTTGCTTTTCCTCAAAAACGCTTCCTACACTTTTTCACAGTCACATATCTCATAATTTGTCCCAGTCTATTATAAGTAACACTGATAAGAAATACATATTTTCAACAAGACTGTGTGAATACTGCCTATTTAAGAAATATTGCATGTGTTTGTGTGTGTTCAACTTATTTTATCCTTTTGAACAGATCTCGTTCACCGGTAAACCATCAACTAACCTAACTAGGCTCGATAGTTCATAACATAACCGGGTCTCTAGCGATCAAATATAGTTGAATAAAAATTACAATGTTTTTGTATATTTCTTAAGACAAGAAACATGTAACTAATTCGAATGCTAGGGTCGTACGATATATATATTATCCACACATAACTGGGTTTGAATTTAACACTTTTTATAAAGTTTATCTCTTTTAAAGTGAGAGAACATGAAAATGCTAGAACATATTTTACAGACCCACCTATACGTAGAGTTATAATTATGGATTTATCATCAAATCCTGGTACGGGTTAGTGCGATGTTCCAGAAGCTAACAGTCTATGGAATAATAACATTACAATGCCTGGTAAGGTAAACAGAAGACTGACAACCTCCTAATAACCATCTTCTCGGTAACGTTCAGTCTTGCGAAACTTTCAGCCCCGCAACCTTCTTCGTCGATCTTGCATCCCTTTGAGGTTGGCGAGAAGAGATGTCAGGTGGCGGAACGATCAGTCAGTCATGGAGAGCAGCATCTCGTAATAAACAGAGGAGTCGCTGGAAGTCGATTACAATGCAATTAGGGGTTCGTCTCCCGGCATTCTCTCTTCAATGATGGAGTTTGGACATTTTGAGCCCCGGGCGAAATGCAAACAAAATGCGAATCGTTCTGGAGGTCCAAATATCAGATATCAACTTTGGAGTCTTCCGTGGAAACCGTGATGGTTTTGAAGTTATTGGTTCCAACAAAACCGCCTCAAGTAGCTATAGCCTTTGATTTCGTCCACGATGCAACATTCCCAACATTGAGCAATGCTTCCCGAACAAATTGTTCACTCGCTAGCGGGCCGATCATTTACTTCAAGGTTGTTATGTACAGTCACCAGCAATAAAGACTCACCTTCCTGCAAGGCGTTGTGAATGTTGCTCCACGGCGATGAGTTGATTTTAATAGAAAATTTACAAGTTGTACCACTGCCGTAGAGTTAGGCAACACACATTACTCAATGCAGGAAACGAGTATTTCAGGATCTAGGTGTCACATTTTTATTGCCGGAGACTGGAATAAATGAATGAATTAAAATTTTTGGGTGTGTCGGCACTTAAAGTCATTCTGACCGTTCAATATATTCGGGGAAATATCCCCTTACCTAAAATTCTGACTTAAGATATTTAAAAATGGATGTAAAAAGCCCCTTGGGAAAAAATAAAAGTGCAAGGTTGTACAAAGACCTGCACAAGACAAAAACAACACATTAAAAAGTCAGAAGATATTAAAAGCTTCCTCACAGACGGTGAAAGAGACTTCGCACAAATCTAAAAACATTTGATAAAACACTGCTGTCATGACCCAACAGAGATGACAAACAGCTGGAAGATTAAAAGTCTGTTTGAGGATAGCAAAGTCGGCAAATTCAATAAGAATATGCCGAACGCTTAAAACGACGTTACAAACACGACACATCGGAGGGTCAATCCCTTGCAGCAAGTGATCATGCGTTAGACGACTGTGTCCTATACGTAGGCGGGTAACAATAACTTCTTCTCGACGAGAGGGACGGGACGAGGAACGCCAAGCACCTATAGTGGGCTTGATAGCGTGAAGCTTGTTCCCTGTTTCCGCATTCCACTCTTCCTGCCAAGTGTCAAGAAGACAACCACGAAAGACATTCTGCAGGTCGCTAGCTGGCAGAAGGTGGACGGGAACGTCTCAGTCTGCATCAGCAGACTTGGCGGCGGCATCGGCTGGTTCACTCTCCTGTATGCCCACGTGGCTAGGGGCTCAACAGAAGCAGACATCAGCACTGGCAGATAAAGACAGGAGCCGTTTGAAGATGCGTTACACTACTGGATGCCGAGAATTCGGCGAATCCAGAGTCTGCAACACGCTGGTCGAATTACTGCACACGACATGTGGTCTCAAGATGGTGCAAGTGCTTGTCTCTGAGGTCTATACACGCCATTAATGAGCACATGTGACACATTTCAAAATCTTCAATGAAGCACAATAAATCGTTTCACTACGTTAATCGCTGTTAGCTTTTACTAAAATTATAGCACCTCGGGTTGTTGGAATTTTCTCAGGAATCACAATGAATTGTGCACCCTCAGTTATAATATTGTCCAAATACTTTCTCCCAGGAATATCGTTCCTTAGAATGCTTCTGAAATAATCCAGCATAGTTAGTACCTATTTTGGAGAGCAGGAAAAATACAGGGTTCGGCAGCGAAATCTGATGGTTTAAGTTTGGCAACACTGCCGATAGGCGGAGTCGGACTTCACGCGGGAGCTGGGATTTTCCTAGACACATGATGGATGCCATTTCAGTCGGCATGGAACATTTCAGTCGGCATCATGCTTTCGTTGTAAAAACATTTTTTAAAAAATTATGAATCTGTAGTTGGAACGTAATTGGACCATCTGTGTTTGAAGAATATGTACATTCAGTGACAGTAAATTCTGAACGTTACATTACCATGTTGTAAGACTTTCTCTTGCCAGAACTTCGCAGACGAAGAATTGACCCCATACAGATTTGGTTTCAACAAGATGGAGCGACTGCCCATACATCTCAGACAAATGTTTCCCGGGCACGTCATCTCTCAATGAGGCAACATGCCATGGCCACCTCGATCACCGGACGTGTCGCCATTCGATTTTTTTCTATGGGGTTACCTCAAAGGGAAACTTTTCATGAACAAACCATGCACTACAGAAGAACTGAAAGCCGCAATTCGTAGGGAAATAGCGGTAATTCCACAAGAAATGGTCCAACGTGCTGTGCGGAATGTCAGTGCCAGGTTGCAAGAGTGAGTTCGCAAGAATGGTTCTAATTTGCATGACGTCATTTTTAAACTTAGACACTTCTTTATCCAGATTCATGAGTGGCACTTCATTTGCTGTACGTAAAAAACAATTGTTTTGTATCAAATTACAACCTTGCACTATGATTTCAAAAACCGTCAGATTTCTCTGCCGGACCCTGTATAAGATAAGAAGTTCCTTTTCTCATTCTCACCAAATGGGCACCTGGACTTGTCATGTTGATGGTTTTCCAGAAAATGAATCCTACCCTTAAAGTATAGGGTATCTCTCCGAGGATACCTACCTCATCCATGTAGAATTCACCCAAGAACACCATACTCTGCGACCTGATTATTCGCTTAGCAAAGAAAAAGCTTTTGGTTTTGAATAAGTTTCTAGCAACGGAATTCTTCCTCGAGTGGTATAAACACAAATCAGTAGTTAAATAAAGGGAAGGTGAGTAGAATACATTTTGAGGATGCTAACCGAACATATACTCATTCTCAGCAAGCGAGTGATCCGAGTGGTATTAGCTGGTGAGTTTAGGTTGCCAGTCAGACTCCAATCCTCCTTAGGGCTTTCCGATGGCGTTGTGGTAGCGTGGTCGCCATGTAATCAAGAGGTCCCCGGGTTCGATACGTGGTGTAGGCACAGAGTGGATCGGATCACACTAATCTTCAGGCGCAGTTCCTATTATCCTATCTGTGCATAAAGGAGACCTAGAAACCAACAATCCTCCTTATTTGCAATTCTCCTCCACCACCCTCACATCTTCAATATGAACGTCTATCTCCGCTTGTTCTTTCATTCTTTGGTCTAGGTTTTCATTAATTTGTTTCGTTCTATCTTTGTCGAAGGAGCCGAGAAAGGGACCCATGCTGAAGAAGGGTGTGATTTCATGCTCACTACACGCTCGTTCGTCTGACGTTAGATGAAAGGATGTAAAGTCGAACAAGGGAGGAGGGTGACTTAGAGTACTAAATGCTGTGAGATTCGTAACTAATATGAGATACCCAGATACTGGAATGTAAATAAATCGTGAATAGAAACCCAAGCCTGAATTGATGTTTACCTGCATGCTCTTGGCCAGGGTCACACAAACTACGGTCCGCTGATCACATCTGGTCAGTCATGGTAGTTCAAGTTGCCTCCTTAACAACTTCTATCTTTTTTTTCGGCCATTAAGTTTGGTTTAAGTATGATATGGTTCGCCAGCAGTCTCCAGAAAAAGTCTGCCCCCCTTGGTTCCTGCCGTTACAACAAAATCTCGAGGCGACGTTGGTACAACCACAATATCTAGATCAGTTCCATGGATGTCCATTGTATTTTCAACAGAAAACCATTTCTGGATATCCACTCTTTATATCCACCGATATCGAAGACATCCGAAATAGACGTGTATCCGAAAAATATCCGTGTGATTCGAAGATGAGACTTAATTATTGACTTTCAGTTGTTGTTTGAAGATCATTTTATTCATAGTTAGGCTAATCTGGACTGGACCTACAGTTTAAAGTGAATTCCGAACCACTGTGGAATATGTCTTCAGCAGATATCGAACCCGATACGATGCGCAAAGGGACAGTCAGTAGCATACAAGGACAGGAAACAATTCATGCCCCACATATCATTATACTGACTCGTATTCCAGATGACAGAGGGTCTTTAGTCTGCAAAATGCAGTCCAAGGTGTTTTACGTGGAAGAGAGGTTGGCATGTGGATGCATTCAGAGAGTGGCAGCCCCGAATGAGCATATGGATATCCAAGAGGCATACATTAGATGTTTCTCGGTCATTTGTGTGCTCTTTCGATCCACCACACGTTCTCCCTTTATCTTACCTTACCACATCTTTAACGTCAAAACTTTCTCCATCCCAGCCCTTTAAAGCCTTAACTTGATTCTCCTGTACTTGAACAGCAACTTAAATCACTTTGCAAATACGCTGCAAAGTGAAGCAACAAGCGGAAACCCGACAACCAGAGTGCACCATCCAATGAACAAAGGGACAAAAATTATCATCCATTACGAAGATCAAGATAGGGGGAACGGCCGGTCGTTGTGCAGTCGCGGTTGCGAAATATCAACGTCTCCTCACTCCGCCGCTGACGTCACATTAAACGCACGAGGTCTCCTGGGAGGCGTCAGCCATCAATGTGTATCCTCGACTTTCGCACTAGTTATCAGTGTTTGCACTTCAGCCTCTCTTAATCACGTTTCGAACCACTGCTGATAATCGGTGTTTGTTTACAAGCAATTTGCGGATTGCGAATTCTCCCAGGGGGAACGGGAGGCCCGTTGGAGCGAATGCGGGAAGCCTTTGTATATGTTTCACGTCCGCATTCCAAAAGAGGCTTCTGCGCAGGTTTATCCTCCCAGGATATAGTTAGTAGAGATTGCGCACGTTAGAACTCGGCAATTGCGCTTACAAATGCGGTGTGTTAGGTTAACATTAAAGATCCACGTTTCAATGTGTTTCCCACGTTTTCCAGGTCTCCTCGGTGGACAAGAACGTTGAGTATTGAACTCACGATCAATTTAATCTGGTTCTTGTTGATTTCATTGATTTTAGTTCGCTTTTCTGCCACTTGTGGCTAATCGCGGCAATGAGTGTTGATATGATGTAATTGATAAAGGGACATGAACAAAGAACACCCATGTCCAGGTCGAGATTCGAGCCCGGGACCCTTTGAGTCGTAGCGCGTTGTGCTAACCACTCCACCACGAACTTCGCCGCTGTTAACCAAGAGTAAAAGAGAAGGGACGAAAAATAGTTACATCAGAGCAGCATGAAAGTTGATCTAAGAAGAGTATACACCAATAACTACCCCACGAAAGAAACTACTTGTGTTCAAATTGTCGATAGTTCAGCGAGTACGGATGAATTTCCCCAAGAGATATATGACCGTAAGTGGGGCAATGCTTCTTAATTTAGTGGTCAGTCCTATATTTCGTTCCCTTTTCCCGAATTCCACTTTCCTTTTTAATTTAGGGCATTCGGGTCAAATTGAAAATGGGAGTGATCACCTCCCCCTAAGGCACCTCACACCCAGAGTTGAATTATTTCTTGTGACAATCTACAAAGCATTCAAGCACTTCTCTTCTACGAACCAAATATAAAATCTCTGTAACTTTATAATCTTATGCATTCTCTATCATAATTTACTTTATGTAATATCAGAAAATATTTCTCCTCTTACCTATGACTAGTGTGTTCTCCAATATCAGATCAGTCCTTCGGGGTTACGTAGCTGCTGTTAACAGTTAAAAGCACTGGCTTGTACTGATCTGCAACAACACTGATGCAACTAGAGATAGAAGCTGTCGCGAGAGCGCAATCACACTTTGAGACCAAATTCGGCAAGAGTGCGCCGGATATGAACTGCGTTGCAAGTTGTGTTAAAGATTTCGATTCCACTGGTGGTTGGTTGTTTATGCCCCGAGAATGGATATCCGAGGATTTGCTGGAGATGCGACTGGACTCAACTGAAGTACCATCTCGGCAGAGGCGAGGCGTTATATATTTTAGAGAAGCAGTAAAAGTTATAAGTCAGAAAACTCGCATATTTGCCAAGCAACAGCACGAAACAGCTCGAAATAAGCAAGAGGTTCGCTAATCTTAGCGCATCGAAATGAGGCCCCAGTACTACCCCTCGCGCCGAACTTCCCGCCAAGTTTCGTATTGAAGGTAATGGTGCTTGTCGACCCAGCTCATCGCAGAATGGTGCGAATCTCTCTGGTCTCTGCCGGTGCCGAGAATAGCCGAACGCTTCCGAACAGGCAGACAGGTCCAACGACCTGTACTTCCCCCCACTCTTGAAGGTCTGGGTCATAACAGGC
Organism: Lepisma saccharinum; assembly: GCF_977018435.1. NCBI lineage: Eukaryota > Metazoa > Arthropoda > Insecta > Zygentoma > Lepismatidae > Lepisma > Lepisma saccharinum. The sequence continues at coordinate 59,870,391 of NC_139234.1, read as the reverse complement.
CCTTTTTTCAGTCCCCATCCCCATGTTTATAACCACGGCAGGGTTTTTCTGGAGTCATCAAGATTCTTCCGAGTGTCCAGGGGGGTGCTCAAGGAGGGGTGGTGAGGATCATAATTCTACTTGCTTAGGCTCTATATTGTTTGAAAAGAAGAAGAAGAAAGAAAAGGCAGGAAAAGATGGCAAAATGAGGACTTCAGGAATGACTACTAAAAGTACACGTAACCCCCCCCCCCTCTTCGAAAATCCTGGGCACACCACTCGAATGTCCGCTATTTCTACTTGTTAAGAGGAAAAGCACACACACTGAACGACATGAATCTGCTTTTCATTATCAAAACAACAATTGGCGGCGAACCATAAAGATTCTTCTTGCCTTAAAATGAGACAATTGAGGTATTTGCATTTCAGTTTCCATCATATTTAATAATTCTCGTCGTATGGGATAGAATTATGTGTCTTTTGTAGTCTTAAGGTCTGTGGTATGAGCTTTTACATTGAAATGGCAGTGACTTTGGCGTTTATCGCAGATAAATATTGTGCCTCCCACCCCCCCTCTCCGTTGAACGATCGACCATGACGTTTGGCAAATCTTGCGATGACTACGTAAAAATGTCACGCTTCGCCACTGCATCTCGGCCATGTGCCGTTTTCCCAACAGTGCCCATATCGAGTACTTCAGGCATCAATAAATCTGCTTTGCTTTCGAACAACCCTGTGCTTGTGCTCTGTTTATCAAGATCGATGCATACCGGAGTTCAGATAAGTCTAAGTTCATCCTCGCACTTATGCAACCCAATTGACACTTATGTACATTTGGTTGCATAAGACCTAGGATATTTCGTTACAGATGGATATCTGTGTTCAACAACTGGGACCAATGTTTATTCCAAAAGCATTCTCTCCAAAAAAAATGAGAAAAGTCGTTTTACAGAATTAAATGTAATCTTCTCTTTTCCCCCTTCTCTCTGAAATGAATAAAAATACAAAAAGATCTCGTCGCCAGGGAGAAGAACGCGAAACAGCTACCGGAGAAAGCGGGACCAAACCCTCCCCCGCATTGATTCATTGCCTACAGCAGCCAGGGGGAGGAAACAGATAACGAAATTAACACGGAACTTCCATAAACCACTTTTAGTACCCGATATTCGAACCAATATTTCACAACGTGCTGATGAGGGATATAAATGAAACGTGGCGTGTGTATTCTGTACGCCTCCCTTCATCGTAACAGAATATACATGTGCAATGGATTGGCCAGTTACAGTGAAAAGAGCTCACACAAATTCCAAGCACATACGAATAATACAAATTTCAACATGTAAGAGAATATACGTGCTAACAGCACAGTACTAGGGTGATAAATCTTCGAAAAGCAGATACACCATTCGAAGAATATGAACCGTGTGCTTCGTATATTATTATAGGGCCTGCCCAGATGACGTAGTAGTAACGTCGACGCCTTGCTATCAAGGTGTCCCGGGTTCGATGCCCGGTGGAGGTGGTGGTTCCGATCCCACTTTTAACTGTAGGTCCAGTTCCGATTAGCCTTTCTGTGAATAAAGTGGACGTAAAACAACAATGTGATCTATCAATAAATTGTACATTATTATTATGATTAAATATACCCCTTGCACAATTGGTTGGTAATAATGGTAATTTTTGTAATTATTATAATTACCATATAACTGCACCTATGTAAATAACACACGAAGCAGTGATTCAATAACAAAAATGGTTTATTGAATTTTAATGATAAAATAATGTGTGGACTTTTGAGCACCTCTCCTCCCCACCTCCCACACACATACAGGTAAGCACACACGTTTCTAGTACTGCATGGGTAAACTAGGGTTAATATTAATCAATGTCTATTAAGAAGCTCTTGAAATACAGTAATGTCGTTGTTATAATCTTAAATCTCGTGATGCTTGGTACTACTTGTTAATGTTTTCTAGTTAATGCTTCTGCCGCTACAAAAAAATCGTCTGCCTCAGCATCCCTAGTGACCTGACGCAACTAGGCGAGAGAATGTCTTCACTTGCGTGCTGTAAAATAGTCCTACCAGTTCAGTAATGCCAATACAGGACCAGAACGTTATGCAAACGTGCATCATTTTGTCTGCATCTATTATAATACAGACTGAAAGATCTTCAGACACGACCTGAGTTTGAGCCTTTGCCCTTTCGATTGGAACGTCCTCGGTTCGGTTCTTGCAACACAAGTTTAAGTACTCGTTCGGCGAAAAGAACCGCGCCTGAGAAGAGTCCCACGAGAGGGACCTTATCGTGGTCGTAACGCAAAGACCCCCGATGTGCATCGACATCTTCTCAAAAGGCCGTTTCTGTTTGTCCCCCCGCGGGGTTGGCGAAAGAAAGCGGAATTACTTTCCGATCGGAGAGGAGAAGAGGTCCTTTGCATAATACGCGTGTTTCCCAGCCACCGACGAGGGTCCCGATCATTATCGATACGACATTCAGGAGAAAGAGCATCTTCCAGTCCTCCGGGCCATTCTCCAGCTTCGTCTTCTCAGAGGTTCGGCGGACAAGGATGCGAGAGGAGAGGAAAGTAGCTTCGGAAAGAAGTTAACATATGCTTGGAGGCTGGGCTTCGAGGATGCAACAGAGAAGGGTCAAATTACTTTGCGAAAAGTATGCGATAATCCTATGAGCCTCATCATAATTGCATTTTGATTTTATCTTTGTTATTTAGCGTCGCCGACCTTCGTAGCGGAATGGTTAGACCAGTACGCTTTGACGCCAGGGGTGCCGGGTTCGAATACCGGACTGGGTATGGATGTTGTTTGTGAGTGTCCAATCAACAATTTCATTATATCATCACTCAACCTCTTCTCCGCGATTAGCTAAAAGTGGCAGAAATGCGAAGTAAATTCAACCAGATCAATGAATCAATCAATGTTTTTTAGCTGTTAGCACATCGCGCTGCGACGCCAAGGGTCCCGGGTTTGAATCCCGCTCGGGCTTGATTCTTTGTGAATGTCCATTCATCAATTTCATCATTTCATTACTCATCCCATCTTCGCAAATTAGCCAAGAGGCACAAAACGCGAATTAAAATAAACTAAATCAATCAATCAATGTTATTTAGCGTGGTTTTTCTGCTACTTTTGGCTAATCGCGATGATGAGGATGAATGATGATATGATGAAATTGATGAAGGAATACTCACAAAGAACATCCATTCGAAGCCGAGACTCCGCACTGCGCTAGCCACTCCGCTACGGAAGTCGGCTCCTCATAATTGGATACTCTTCTTTTCAGTTATCTGTATGCTTAGATATGTCAAGGACTGTCTATATAGTTTATAGTGAAATCAGAACAAATATGGTTCCACCGAGACCCCTTGCTTATGAAACCAACAGAGTTATCCAGTACGTTACTGAAACACTATTGCCTTCACCAGGTATCGAACCAGGATTCCTTGATTACAAAGCAACGACGTTATCATTATGCCGTCGTTGAGGCCTGGAATGTATTGTGAAAGTGCACAAGGGAAAGTAGACTTAGATATTCTGTTTCCCTCCTGTGCTGTGTTAAGCAATACTGCATTGGTGGTCAAATAGCTTTATATCAGGAGCACCCAAAATTTCTCTTATGCAGCTCCAGTGAGGCTTATTGAACAGTTGGTCGAGGGCCATATTATATATTGCTTACAATTAAGACGATGCCTCAAAATTATATATTCAGGTTTTGTGGCCCTGATGTAGCCTTCGGGCAGTACTTGGGTTTATAAGAAATGGAATTTATTTCATTCTTATTATTTGTACACCACCTTTTCTACCCCTTCAAAATAATCGCTCTGATTAGGATGAGTTAAAGTCAGCTGCTAATGAAAGGACAAAGACAGATCAAAACCTAGCTGGGACTCAAACCCGAGCACTACGAAGTGAGACGGATTCTGCCTGATGAATTAAAACTTGTCTTGAACAATTGGAAACTGTAATTCGTTATAACTTTAATGGCACAACAACTGAAATATTTCCGTATTACTTGAACACAAACTAATGAACTTTTGATGCACAGAGCAACTTTTTTCAGGAGATATGTATAAATATTCATTCTCCCCAGAGCCCATTTTAATGGACAGAACCTGGGTCTAAACTCCGTCCCCTAAGGCATCATCACTCTTAAGACAGTTTGATTTTTCCTTTATAACAATTTACCATTCCATTTTTTCATAGTTTCCACTTCATTCTTCAGCTGCCACCCTTTATGATCATGAAGATGAACAAAGGGGGTAGTTCGCAGTAAGGGGGTGATATCAAACGGCTAAGCAAGTAAAGAAAAGTTACCATATCATTACAAACGGCCCTGTGGAGATTCTCTTACGATCCCCCCGGGAGGAGAGGAAGGGTTCGGAATGAGGAAGTGGGGGAAGGAAAAATTGAAATAATATACACGAGCTTGTACCGGAAGTCAAAACGGCCTTTGTTGACTTTTACGACTTTGTGTGGGGAAGGCTTTCCTGAGGGAGTATTTCCTCCCATCTTCTTGTAACGAAGAGGTGGAGGGCGTTGGAACTTAAACTCTTAACTTTTTTAGGTTTCGTTTATGAGCCTTTACTTTGAATGCTTGGAAGAAGACCAAATGCTAATTTGTTTAGTTCTTTAGAAATTACAGTCATCCCTGGCCGAGAGCGTTGAGAGTTTGCCTCGGGATCTCAGTTCGAGTCCCGGTGTAGGTATGATCGTTACTTTGAAAGGGTCCATGAATATCATCATTCATCCTCATTGTCGTGATTACCCAAAAGTGACGTCAAAAAGAAAAATACCTTTCCCGCCATTCTTGGTGATACTATTTCATCTTTGTTATTTAGCACCGCTTTAGCTAACCGCGACGAAGAGGATGAGTGACGATTGATTAATTGATTTGGTTCTCCTTTGTTTAATTCACATCTACAATGTTAAACTTACTCTACATAAATATGAAATATAAAATAGTCTCGTGCATGTAACGTAGAGCTTAAAAACATCACAGAAAATGAAACCAGAACGTTTTCAGCGCGTTGTTCAAGGAAGACGATTTTCAAATGCGTTCACATTCAATTTCCGTCCCAGTAACTGCCAAGTGGAAAATAAAATCTTGCGAAAAGAGTACTTACCATTAACAACAACTATAAAACACAAATCTTCGGAAACAATAGTCATTGAGCCAGGGTGTCTGAAAATAAAAGTTAGAAATAAAGTAATAAAAAATCCACACTAAATAAAATTTTACAATAAAAATAACTCTTTTGTAAACATAAAATGTAACATCAGATAATACTTTTATTGTACGTGCTTCTTTTGCTCAACTTTTCAAGGCTATTATAAATTATAAACAACATACTTTATACAAAAGACATTGTTAAGTAAGTTACGTGTTTGTCAAGAGATCTGCAAGTAAAAGAAGTAAGCTAATATCAAAAGTAAAGATTACTTTTCCTAGTTTTGTTAGTTTAGACTTTGTACCTTAATGCTACAGAAATCAACTATATTAAGAATTCTACATATTTTATTGCGTACTCTACTTTACGGCAGGTCTTTGTAGAAAAGAATTTGAAACAAAATTTCAAACTAATTACATTTCTTATGTCAATTTCATATTTTTTACGTTAATTACGAGTAATAGCTTTAAAAACGAACGTTATTGTACTGTACAATTTATAAGACCTTTGGAATTGGAAATATGTTCATAATAACAGATTGTGTTTTGGTCTTTTACATGTAGAGTTTGTTGCAAAATGTTTAGTGGCATTCTGGTGTTAAATAAATAATTTTAGATTATGCGATGCAAATATTTTAAAATGAACTCGACACCTTAAGTGCAATCTGCGTGTGTTTGAATACGTGGTCTGTTAGGAAAGTAATGAGACTGATTTTCTGTAAACGATGAATTTTATTATTTTTACAAATCAAGGTTATTCCCTTCATAATAGTTCCCTTGGGCAGCTACACAGCGATTGAGGCGTTGTTTCCATTGTTCGTAGCAGTGCTGGAAAGCTTCTGCTGGAATACCTTTCAGCTCGTCGGTTACGCTTTTCTGGATATTATCCAAAGTATCAAAATGGCGTCCTTTCAAGTGGTTTTTGAGCAAGGGGAATAAAAGAAGTCACAGGGACTGAGATCTGGCGAAAAAGGGGGCTGAGGAACCACAGGAATGCTTTTTTTTTGCCAAAACGTCATTGATTGACACTGCCGTGTGACATGCTGCATTGTCGTGGTGCGGCATCCAAGTGCGTGCAATGTCTGATCGCAGACGTGCAACCTTTTCCTGAGTCTTGCAAGGACTTCATTCAGTACACACGTTCAAATTTAACTCACTACTGATCATTCTCACCGCCAATCGACGATCTGACCTCACGAGAGACCTCACTCTTTCCACATTGTCATTCGTTTTTGAGGTTGAAGGTCTTCCCGCACGAGGTTCATCTTCCACTTGTTCTCGGCCTTCTAAAAAGGACTTGTATCATCTGAACACTTGTGCCCTAGATAGTGCATGTTCTCCATAAGCCCTTTGTAACTTTTCATAAGTCACAGTAGCGGATTCGGCAAGCTTAACACAAAATTTGATGGCACAACGTTGTTCAAACTTTTGCCAGTTCATTTTCGTAACGCACCTCACAAACACAACTTCACGTCAGACGCTCTCAACAATCGTGTAGCAACTGTAGCAAGTTGAAACTTGTACTGAGTCAACAGCAAGCGTTCACCTACCTGCCGTGTGAGGGTTGGAGCATCAGCGTTGCCCGTTCGTGCACAGTGTTGCCAGTCTCATTACTTTCCTAACAGACCACGTACACAACAGTTATATCCTATCATTCGTATTTTTCTTGTTTGTACTTCTCATTTCTCGCTGAGGATGAGTGATGATTTGATGAAACTGTTGAAGGGCACACACAAAGAGCACCCGTGCCGAGGCCAGGATTGAAACCCGGGACCCCTTACGTAGTAGCTCTCTTGATAACCACTTCGCCACAAAGATCAGCACACGTCTTTTCATGCTTAAATAAATTAGCACTTTTGAGTTCCTTGTGCACAACACGTGAAGAAGAGTACTCGAAACCCAAGTCTCAGAATTAAAGCCAGGAGACGTTCATTTGGGAATGGGATTAAACGTGATATAGCTTTTCTGCCGTGCGAGTTTCGACGGTCGGGAGTGTCCGCTCGTCAAACGCCTCGTGACATAAAAAGGGGGAGCTTTAGTATTCACTCGTCGTCCCGTCGCGTCATTTCAGCGAGGGGAGGACGGGATTCAAACAGCATTTTTAAAGCCCCTTAACGCTTCCTGCGCGCTATGCGAATAACCCGCTTCGAAATGGACAAAAATAAAAGAAAATCCTATGTAAAATTTAGAAAAAAAGGACCCCCGGATAGGGTTGTCGAGTGTGCTTCAATCCGGCGGTGGCACAATGGGGCAGGGAAGGAAATGGACTCTTGCAGCGGTTGTATTGTTGTGCTGATCACCACGGTAACCATTGTTGTCAGGCCTCTCCGCCAATGGCGTGAACGGTTTAGGAAAGTCGGGACAATGCGGGGATTGTTTTTCAGCTCTGGAGTTTCCACGATGGTGGATTTTCCTTGGAATCCGATGGAGCATAAAGTTCGCCTTTTATTATTTCGGCTCTTCTACGGAGTTGTGTTTATTACTATTGTTATTCCTCTTTATAAGCAACTGGTTATATTTGTGCATACAGAGGACTGCGTCTGTTGAGAACACTACGCTCTGCATGTAGTGGAGTGGCTTCACCAGAAAATTTCGTGGCTGAGAGGTGGGGGTCAAGGATGAACAAAACATTTTCAGGTATACTCTATCCCAGGAATTTCTGGAGCAAGCTAACAAAACAAGTCTCTGCGCAAGTACTGACTCGAGAGGGCTCGACCAATGAATGCGTGCGGGAATGATTGTATGAAGAGGTTAATGCGACTGCAGCCACCAGCCGTTATCAGGAACGCATACTGGTTCTCTCCAGCCACTCGCTTTCTCCCCTTCATTCCGTTGTGCACTGCCTTGCTCCACAGATTCCCGAGACATAGTATATACTTTGCTTCAATGTGTCATGGCTGCTAACATCATTTATTTTTCTCTCTTCACGCTATCTCTTTCCATCTATTATTCCAATGTCATCTATTTCGTTCTCTTTCCTCTCATCTTCCTCTGTTCTCCTTATTTCTTCATTTCTTTATGTCTCTCTCTCTCTCTCTCTTTCTTCCCTTCTGTGAATGTGTGTGTTAGAATGCACACCTTTACACCTGGGAACCAAATTGGCTCTTTGGAACTTACCTTGGATCCGTGGGAGAAAAAAAAGCATCCACAATCCGGAAGAAATTTACGAAATAATGCACTCGTTTAGTTATGAGTTAATTCTGGAAAGTTCCCCAAATTTTGAAAAACATTCAAAGAAAGTGTTAAAAGGTGGTGTGAATTACTTCCCATTAAGAATTCTAGGTTGCAGCACAAATGCAAAAGTGCGTAAGATCCGTTAGAAGTGTGTAAGACCAGCTAATTGCAAGATATGTGATGAATCTCATAAATAGGAAGAAAACCTATGTACACCTCGCAACATAAGAGGTTCTACGAAATAATTGGTCCTGTCAGTTTCTCAGAGTTTAAAATCTCGCAAACCGTGGTGCGTGTGTTTGTGTGACTCGCGCAGAAAGGTGGGTTAAGGCATTTCACGGTGTTAGAACCCACCCTCCAACAGCATGTACCATTTCTACCACTACGCTATCCTATAAAGATGTAGATAAAAGAGAAGAAAGATACATTTTTCGAGATTCGAACCTAGGACATTTATTCTCAATGCATCCCCCATGCTATCCTGCAGTCAGTTAGTTATTCATCCGTATGGAAGAATGTAAGTTTACATGCCAATTAATACCTATGTATCAATGCAAACTTTTGCTTTAAGTCCACTTTAGATAGGCTGATCAGGATTGGTCCTACAGTTTTCTGTCTCGACTGTGTATGGCACACGACACCCCTTGATCACAGAAGCTAAGGAAAAATGATAATGAAGTTTTAGGATATTCAATAAATACTGAAATATAATACCAAAAGTAATTTCAAAACTGATAATTAGATGTACTTCTTGTCACGAAAACCTATGCTTAGTTTGTATTTGAAATGGGTTGCGATATGGGTAACATTTAAAATTTTCACTAAATACTCAGATTACCCCCTCACATCCTATGTTGTTCGTGCATTGAAAGTTTCCAAATACCCCTTTCGACTACTCTCATGCTTTTCAATGAAGTGAGGCGCTAATTTGTTGCTACTGTTACCCGTTTCGAAACTATTAGCCTGATAAAGCTTTACTGACTCAAACTGCGTATGAGTATACGGCATAACTGACAGAACCTGCACAAATTGTGGGTGTGAACGCAACCTAACCTATCTTATTCCTTGAGCCATAAAGTTGCCTTGCAACAATAATAGAACAACATTGTTGCTTGTCTTTCTCCTTTCAAAGAGGAACCAAAACACTTTCAGATAGGGAATGATTAAAGCACTTGTCGAACTACAAGCTATCTCAAACAAAATTACGTCATAATCAATTTAGCTGAGATTTCCCGGGGCTTTCTGACAACGATTTCGTGTCAACATAATCTAGAATCTAATCAGAACGCATTTACCTTTTGCACTGTAATTAACATAGACACAGCTGGAAAAGGAAGAAAACAGCCTTTCAGCCAATGAGATCGCTGGCGCAAACGTAGGCTGCTCGATACAGATCCAGACAGGGTAAAATGCAATTTTATCGCTGTGAATTTTACGGTGTGATCGGAAAGTAAGTTTCACCACAACGAATAATATTGGTTAAGGTTTAGCATCGTCTGTTTTTATCATTAAAGGCGAGTTGTGGATGGTGGATGCAGGAATCGTCTGTGGTTTTAATAAATGTACCATACCAGCGTTTGCTTGCATTGATTGACGAAAACAATCGAATAATCTTCAGCCAAGATTGTGGTCCTCCATCTCGTGATCGCCCACATAGTACGAGGTGTGATCAAAAAGCATGTGCAATGTTGGCGTTTGAAACTTAGCGGCACAGGTTGCCATTAGAACGTACTGTGCATGTGCTGTTGAGTCGTGAAACGTCTTGTATTTTGTTCTCGCGTGTGTAAACCTACATTTATTTGCGCCAAACGTACTCTCAGCTGAGCAGAAAGAGGCCAATACCTTATTTTGCACAAGGCTTGCGCAGAATATTTGTATGCCTTCAATGTCATGAATGGTAGGTCCTAAATCACCATACAATATCAGCATTTTGTTGAAATATATTTGTATTTATATTTTTCTACACACACTAGAAGAATTACGGTCAAACTAGGTACCGTTTCTCCCAATTTAACATATATTTTACGGATGTAAAGCTGATAATCGTGTTGTGATTACGTATTATAAAGTTAAGAATGGAGAATGTTAAAAGAGGGAATATAGATACTTAAATTTCTTTAAGAAACTTGGATTGCTTTAAGAACGGACATACCATGTAAAGTATTGCTTTTTTGTTGAAAAGAAAGAGTCAAAGTGAGGTTTTGATAAATATGATTTTCCTTATATTTTATTGATGTTGTTTCCATTGGTTTTCTACTTGTTTGGTACAAAACAGTGAGATTCATGCAATACGCTGATGACATAGGTTTCTATAAGGATATTTCCATAGATTTAAAAATGCATAGAAACGCTGCCAACACTGAAAAAAACAAGATTGCCAGGATTGCGAGCTATGATACCGTAGTCCTAAATCACGACGACTGTACCACAGTGTGGCGGAGTTGGGAATGAGGGGAAACCAACTTATGTTTCCTCCTTTCGGAAACTTCCTCGTCTGGACGAAACAAGTTAAAGCTATTTTCTGGCTTCTCTCTTTTTTCTCCTTCCTTGCCTCATTTCTTCCGTTTACTTCGACTCGAACGCGAAAAATGAAGCCTGTCAAGCATGGAACAGCGATGGACGGAAATTTGGTTGGAAGTTTCCTTTTTTCCGAGATGAAGAGAGAGAGAGGAGGTGGATCGGCGACTTCCCCTTCCCACATTTGTGTTTCTGGAAGTGCAGGAACAAGTTAGACACATACGAGACATCCACCGACTTTCCGCTGAACCAATGGGAACGAATCTAGCACCGGGAGAGAAAAAGAAGAACTCTGGAGGAGAGGAAATCTTCTTCCTTCTCATCTCACCGCACGTCAACATCCAGCATCTCTTCCACGGGGATGTCCCGTGTCATTGCATCGTGCCGTGTCTTCGTAGGCTTTTTTCCAAGAGGTGGAAAAATGGATTCCTATTACAATTTTTATCAGTGGCCATCCGGAACGACATGTTCCGGGGAAGAAACCCTCTAAAAGGAACGTGGGCAGGGATTGGGGAGGGGAGAAGTGTAACGTTAGGCGAGGATCGATTCGGCAGCCAATGAAATTGATCCTTATAGGAAGTGACTTGCTGGAAGCGAGTGCTCTGAAACAAGGAAGGCTGCTGAGTTTATATTTGTGATGCGATGGTTTCTTAAAGAACCAGGGAGGACATTGCAAGAGGTGCAATTTTGCAGCATCACACAGACACACATACAGTGTAGCAAAAACTTCATTTTGGTTCAATTCAAAGCTTCTCAAAGTTTCTTCTAAGTCCAATTTATATTCAGATAAGTTAATCTGGACTGGACCAACAATTTGAGGTTGTATGAGGACCACTGCGGTATGTTTCCACCACGAATCCAGACCCCTTCGTTACAAGGTCACATCGTTAGCCATTACGATATCGGAGAAGTTAAGATTCGAATTGTAGCCAGAGTTCAGCAGGAAGTTTAAAAGAAACAGAAGGAATGTACCTAGGAAAAAAAAATTAAAATCCATCGCCTACGTTTAAGAATATTAATTCTATTTTGGTTATTTAGTATATCTTTAATGCATTTATTTAGTTATCGTAACGATGAGGATAAATGGTGAAAGGATAAGTACTCGTATATAAAGGAATGAATACGTAGAACGAAAGATCCATGTCTTAACCGTGTTTTGTAGCGCGCTACGCTAACCACTCCACCACGAAGGCTGGTCTTCAGTCGGATTGTCATTGGTCGGTCATCATTGTCCACATACGTGGACCCCTATGATTACGGGAAGTGCAATTAAGTGGGCCTAAGTGTACGCGAAGCAGTGCTCTAATTGAAAGCAATGTGGGGATGTTATCCCCACTTAAGGCAATGTTTATAATGCATCCGCCCAGTTAGAATAATTTCCATAAGCATCCCCCACCTACTGCATTGTCTCTATGTTACTCCGCACAAGCATCTTCCTATCTATCCTCAAACTCGACCAAGCAACCCCGAGTTAGGAATTTCGACTTCGAGCACTGAGGCAAGTGCACTTAGGAGAACGCCCAATACAATTAAGTGAGTCTAGGGGCACGTCAAGAGCAAGTTAATGTACATGAAAGTATTCTAAATGCGAGTCAGTGCATATAAGAGTATGAAAAGTGCAAATAAGCGCACCTATGAATAAGTGAAGTGTAAGTAAGTGAATCTAGGAGTAAACGAAGTGCAAATAAGTGCAGATAAGAGTATGAGAAGAGCGTATAGTAGCACGCACGTGAAGTGCACATAAGTGAACGAGAAGGGCAAGCAAAGGCACGTTGTAGTAAGCGAAGTGCAAATAAGTGCACCTAGATTGATTGATTGATTGATTTGGTTTATTTTACTTCGCATTTCTGCCAGTTTTGGCAAATCGCGAAGATGAGCATGAGTGGTGATATGATGAAATTAATGAATGGACACTCACAAACACCCATGACAACGCCGGGATTCGAACCCGAGACCCCTGGCGTTGTAGTTCGATGTGCAAACTACTCCGCCACGGAGGCAGGCCTAAGTAAGTGCATCTACGACTACTTGAAATGCAAGCAAGTGTGTATAACAACACGAGCCGTTCAGGTAAGTGCATCTAAGGGAACGCGAAGTGAAAGTAAGTGAAAGTAAGAATACAAGCATGTCAACAAGAAGTACTCGAAGCTCAAGTAAGTGCATCAAAGAGTACGCAAATTTCAAAATAAGCGACGTAATCAAATGCAAAGTAAGAGAAACGAAGTTAGTTTGGAGTTGAAGAAATTCCACGTCTCTCAGATTCGGAAACCAAAACACAAGAAATATGAGAACGAGGGAAGGGTGGAGGGGGGCGGTGGGAACCAGAAACGCTTCGGAAAGTTGCAAACTATTAACACGCTTGATTATACCTTCCCCTTCCCCAACCCGCCTCCTGCCTGCATTGAGAAAGAAAAAGAACACATGCCTATGGCTCAACGTAAACTTTCCTCCATCCAAACGTTGAATCTGCATCTTCTCCGCTACGCAGATGAATCCGAGATTTCCCTTATTCTTAATTTTCCCCGTCAATTTCTCGGAAGGCGCTGCAAGAAGCAAAAAAAAATTAAAAAGAATAGGAGAAGAGAAGGAAGAAATTGAATTGACGAACTTTTGATGGGAAAGAAATAAGTTTCCGTTTCGTCCCCCCCCCTCTTCTCTCCCCTCCACCTTTTCCTCAATATTTCTTCTGATATCCACCCTTTCCTGCCTTAAAATATTCCATATTATTTCCTGCCTGATGCATTTTTCCCTAAATTTTTTAACGATGAAGAAGTGAAGCTGGCCTAATGGCACCATTCCCATAACCAACCCCCTTTCGGTAATAGCAATTAGTGCAGGAGACGTTGGGGGAGGGAGAGGGGGAGGAATGCAATTAGCGAAAGTCGAATTCCGTATCATCACAATAAAGGGGTTGGTTGGAAGCCGTACCTTCACCCCTCTCCATACGATTCCTGAAATTAACCTTAAAAAACTCAATATTCCTAATCAATTTACAGCTCGTTAGTGGCAAGGGTTGAAGGGTTGAAATTAACAATAGGGGTTGTAACAATTCACACATTTCCTTTGGCTTTCCATCCACACCTCTCTCACTTCTTTGGATAGGGGTTTGCTATAGGAGAAAATCGGCAATTACTGTTACCTCCATCCTAATATATTCAAGTCTACTAAACTAGCAAATGATAAAACAAGAAAAAGATAACATTGCTCTTCCTCATTCTGAATCAACATTAGTTTGTTTCAAATCACTTCAGTTTAAGGTTTTGTACTCTTGATATGTTATGTCATTTCAAAGTTTCGTACGTCGTAAAGCTGCCACAGGCAACTTTATGTTGAAGGAACATCCGTTAGTTAAACAAGTTGAACTTGATTCTTCAAAACGCGTCATAGCCAATGATGTGCCGTGTACTATAACTTTACTTCTACGTACATGCGTACACGTAATCTACGTGTAGATTACATTGGGTTGTAGTTTACATAGACTACGTAGACAATCTAAAATACATTAAAATTAATTGTCAAGGTTTTCATGAAGGGGAAGTGACATTTTCAACTATATTTATTTCCAATGAACTGACAACAATCCTATTTGCAACAAAGTTTATATCTCTATTTAATCATAAACTGTTAAAAAGGTAAATTGTATGCAAAAAAACAGATGGCAGTCGTGGGGCAAAAGTAGTCTTGTTTCCATAATCCACTACAATATTTCCAACATAGCTTTCTTTCTCGGTGAGAAATTGTTTGCAATTGTAAAAGAGAGTATACAAGATTCTTGTTACACATCAGAATATGATGCGCAATATAATCTATGTTGTTTACATAGATTACGTTATCTACAAGTATAAAATAGTCTACGTGTAGAATGTAGACTATCGTTGTTTACGCGTAGACGCACATCGCACTCATAACCTACTACCAATGACGTCACAAGTGTAACTCGCTATGCCTTACATGTTTCGTTTTACTACTACCTGAGCACGTTGATTGTAACTTAACTCAATACTCTTGCACACTCCTATACGAGCAAAGGTACGTCACATTGTAGTACCAGAAAAAGCAACAGGTGGCATCAATTACCTTTACAGCTCGACCTAAACGGGAAAACCTGTCTAATGCTGTCGTCGAATTTTCCAACCGCAGGCTAGCGGAGTGAGCGTGGGAGATGCAATCAACTGCTTACTGTGCATCCCGCCTCTGCGTTATCGAAATGTGCGTCGTTCTTTAACGCATGTCCCCTTATATCATCATGAAGGGGTAAACGGTAATAATATTTAACGTTGTTCAAGTTTGTGACAACGAAACAAAGGCATAAGAGAGGAGTAAACATATTACTGTCTATTTTAGTTCGCTAGTTTACCGGGGTGTTCTCATCTTGGTCGAACCGTACGTTGCATCCCCGCTATTGAATTTAATGAATTATACACACACTGTACCAGGATAATATTAATGCAAGAATCCTGAGACAAGACAATAACACTATTTAAAACTTCGGCCACCAGATGTCCTTCCATATCCTTATGTCTAATGTCCAAGAGGATTTTGTTAAAATAGCAAGGATCCTACATGTTGAGCACGACATAATTTGCATTAAGAAGATGCCATTAAAAAGTTTCAGTGGACCTCGGTAGACTGACCCAAGAGCCATCTAAAGTATTCCTCATAACTCTAGTCTTCCGCAAAGCGTGTTGGCTGAAAAAATCATTAGAAACAGGCCACTTTGCTAAATGGTGGGCAGAGGTGCCAAAAATCCCTCAAGACAAGAGAGTATTTTGAAAACGAGAGAAAGATGTATTTTTAAAGAAGGCCGTCGGCTAATCCTCTGCACAACAGACAGAGAGAGGTAATAAGATAGGAATAAGAGGCCATAAACGTCTCCAGCATCCGGTTCGATCTCCCAGAATGCTCCTCTAAAACGCGCTCCTCCTGGTGAGAAACGCCAAGAACTAAATCTACTTACTGGTCCACCCACGAAGAGCAGGGTTTGGTCTTATGTTATTAAGCCGGCCTAAATCAGATCAGACCGTTCCTTTCTCTCGGTGAAGGTTAGGAAAAAGGGAGAATCAAGAATTCAAGGGCTCCTCGAACAAGGCGGCAGGAACCGGAAGTTCTTGGGTAGCCGTCTGGGAGGACCCAGAATCCTTTGCGCTCCGTTGAACTCTGTTCTTAATTAGACCGACAAATAATGATGCCAATCCAAGGTCCATAAGATGTTTACGGAATGGAATGCTTTTGGGTGTAATTTAGTCTCCCTCTTGCGTTGCTCTTGGTTTGCCTTCTCTCTCTCTCTCTCTCTCTCTCTCTCTCTCTCTCTCTCTCTCTCTCTCTCTCTCTCTCTCTCTCTCTCTCTCTCTATTTCGGAGTCCTGGTTCCGACTCTATTCATCTTCTCCGAGTTGCCTCATTCGAGTATCTTTCTTTGAGGGTACCAAGAGAATTTCTAGCCACTCTCAGCGTCTTGCTTGCTGCAGCGTATCGCCGGATCCACCTCTACGTAACTCTCTTCCTCTCTTACTGGCAAACATCTGCCCGAGAAACACGGGAGAAAATGTGTACAAAATGATAAAGTACATCCGTCATGCAAGTCACGTTCCCACATAAAAGTATTTTTAATGTGTTTAAATGTACATACGTTCTTCTTCAAGCGTTTAACCAAAACAGAAAGGAAAAGAGATGCAGTGAGATGCAAAGAAAGAAAATATTGAGAAAGAGGGACTGGGGAGAATATGACAGAGATACAGAATGAATGAATGGAAAGTTCGTAGCGAGAAGGAGAGAGTTTGAAAACAAAGGGGAAAGATTGGCAAAGGGAGAAAAGAAGAAAAAAGAGAGAGGGAGAGAGAGAGAGAGAGGCTGTACATAGAGATAGGGAGTCGAAGAGAAAAATAAATATAGAGTGAGAGAAAGAAAGACAGAAAAGCAATATGCATAGAGAGAAAGAGAGAGAGAGAGAGAGATGGAAACGATATTTTCAAATCTTGTAAAGTCCACTATATATTCAGATAAGCTAATCGGGACTGGGCTTACACTTAAAAGTGAAATTCTACGCTACTCCATTGGAGGCCAGGCCATAAGAGCAAAGGAAAACAAAGCATTAGAAAGGAAGAGAGACTGAATGAGATTTTAAAAGGAAAAAATAGAGAAAGAGAGAGAGAAAAACACGGGAGATTGGGAAAGAGAGAACCATTGAAATATAACGAACAGAAGAAAGAAAAAGAGCCAAAAAGGGACAACGTAAGATAGTGAATGATGAACAATTCCACTGACGGATTCACATTCACAAGGTTACGAGTTCAACCCTTGAGCTCAGAAATCGTAACTACTCCGTCACGAATGGCCTGACAGCACATATACTCCACCACAGAGAAGTAAAAGAAAGTAATATTCGTGGGAATAATAATCAACATGACAATCGTTTTCGAAAGATTCTCATTAGAAAACACCTTCAATTAAAATTTTCATCCGATATTGATTGGGGGACTGCTTCAATGCCTTTAATGAGTGATCAGAAATGCAGAGGTGATTCGGGTAACATTAACCCGTAGCATAAACACGTCACCTGTATGATCCGATCAGTGACCATGCAAGAAATAAGGAAAAAAACCAAAATTAGATTACGGGCGACAACAAACAGTCATTAGCGGGAGTCACAACGCAAACAGGTGTCAGTGCAGACCTCGGTGAGCTGAGCATTCGGGACAGATGTAATAAACAATTACAAGCGTGCCCTTGCGAAGTGCTGCATTGTCACAGACATTGCAAG
This sequence comes from Lepisma saccharinum, assembly GCF_977018435.1. Classification (NCBI taxonomy): domain Eukaryota; kingdom Metazoa; phylum Arthropoda; class Insecta; order Zygentoma; family Lepismatidae; genus Lepisma; species Lepisma saccharinum. The sequence continues at coordinate 59,852,779 of NC_139234.1, read as the reverse complement.
TAAACGAGAAATACACAGTAGTGCTATCTGTTATCCATCTTTCTCTATCCTTGTAATTAAAGAATCTACGCAAGACTGGGCAACGAAACAATAAAGCGAATAATTACGTAATGAAACGAAATGCATCACTTTTTGACCCCGGTAACACCTTAAAATACATAAAATTCTAGTTATGCATTGAGATTATGCAGAAATATGATGCAGAGAAAGTCATCAACTCAGCAGATGAGAGAGGCACTGTAATGTCGAAGAAACAAAACGTAGACATTTAACACAGTCACTTTATGCACCAAGAGTACTTCAAAGTTGCATCCACATATTTGATTTCATTACAATTTCAACAAAAACATATTTTCAATACTAGTAAACATATGGCATTACGTTTAAAAGTATTGGATCAATAGAGAATGTGAGAAAGAGACTGATAAGTCAAGGCACAGGAAGAGAGGGGAAGAGAAAACATAAATATGGAAGTGGGAGAAAGATAGATATCAAAGAAATGATGAGACAGAATGGAAGAGAAAACTTAGAAAAATGAATCATCAAGAAGAGGGGTTCAAGTCCCCCCCCCCTTCCTGTGGCCGCCCATGGATGGACAAGACTGCATTGATCTTGAACAGGATTTGGACAGATGGAGCCACTGCAGAAATAAACTTTCGCTTTTGGAAAGGTTTAACATTTAGTTAATGAGCGCAATTCTTTATTACTATTAATATCATTTTAATATTGCATTAATAAAAATGTGTAAATCTTACCATTAACTAGGCACTTATTGTAGAATTCATAGCTAATTAAACATAGTAATGTAAGTCTTTTAGCAAAATAGGTATTATTTATTGTACATTTAAATGCTCAACTGAAGGCTGTGCATAAGGTGGGTGTACTTAAAACAACTGAAGGAGGAGGCATCATTTTTTAATATCATGCGTTATGAAACTTGTGAAATAACTCATCCAAACATTTTAATAGTTACTATGAAAGCATAGGCTGAAAATTGTGGAAACTTCATCCAAAAACAGATTTCAAGTTTGAGAATCTACATGTCTCTACGGTCCCTTCACGGATGAAAAATCTTCCACTACCACAAGTATCTAACAGAATTCCACTCAATATTGGTCCCCCATTTGATCAATGATGAAAATCAAGGATTGTAACATTTCTCAATCTGTTTTCTCTCGGGAAACTTTACAAGAAAGTCGCAGGTGACTTCAGAATCCCAAAAACGACGGATTGAGCCCCTCAGGCCCATTCTCTCTTCTATATGCGAGCAGAAGTCGTTCTTCCTACCCGCCCCCGCTCCCATCAGGATCTTCCAATGGGATTGCGCCTTTTTAAAAGTCGCTCTTTTGAGGCTTGCATTGCAGTTGAGAGTTGTGAGCTGGAAAATTTGAAAGTCGTATTTGAGGGCGAGCCTTTTCTACGTATTGATTGTCTGCCGACATCTCAGGGAAGATGAAGCAACAAAAGGCGGAGGAGAAGAGAAAGGCGATGAGGTGGAAGGGTTGAAGGAAAGGGGAGGAATGACTAAGAAAAATCGCGTTAGTGAAATGAGGACGGAGAAGCGTGACGCAACAATAATGACGTCAGCTAAAGCTAATGAATGCAACGAAGGATTCAGGTCTAGGTTCCAGTCACCATCTGGCGCTGCTGCATGTAACAAGGATTTCACTTCGCCCAGTTCGATTCTTCCACCAGTGCTAATGCATAGAAGAAAGATTTCGCGTTCCCGGTTCGATTCACTAACCAGTGCTAATGCATGGAAATAAGGTTTCGCGTTCCCAGTTCGATTCATTAACAAGTGCTAATGCATGGAATTAAGGTTTCGCGTTCAGAGTTCGATTCATTAACAAGTGCTAATGCATAGAATAAAGGTTTCGCGTTTCCAGTTCGATTCATTAACAAGTGCTAATGCATGGAATTAAGGTTTCGCGTTCCGAGTTCGATTCATTAACTAGTGCTAATGCATGGAATTAAGGTTTCGCGTTCCGAGTTCGATTCATTAACTAGTGCTAATGCATGGAATTAAGGTTCGCGTTCCAAGTTCGATTCATTAATAAGTGCTAATGCATAGAATAAAGGTTTCGCGTTCCCAGTTCAATTCATTAACAAGTGCTAATGCATGGAATTAAGGTTTCGCGTTCCGAGTTCGATTCATTAACTAGTGCTAATGCATGGAATTAAGGTTCGCGTTCCAAGTTTGATTCATTAATAAGTGCTAATGCATAGAATAAAGGTTTCGCGTTCCCAGTTCAATTCATTAACAAGTGCTAATGCATGGAATTAAGGTTTCGCGTTCCAAGTTCGATTCATTAACAAGTGCTAATGCATAGAATAAATTTTGCGTTCCCAGTTCGATTCATTAACAAGTGCTAATGCATGGAATTAAGGTTTCGCGTTCCGAGTTCGATTCATTAACTAGTGCTAATGCATGGAATTAAGGTTTCGCGTTTACAGTTCGATTCATTAACTAGTGCTAATGCATGGAATTAAGTTTTCGCGTTCGCAGTACGATTCATTGCATGTAAGAAAGGTTTCGCGTTCCCAGTTCGATTTATTAACCAGTGCTAATGCATGGAATAAAGATTTCGCGTTTACAGTTCGATTCATTAACCAATGCTAATTCATAACGTAAAGATTTCGCGTTCTCAGTTTGATAATAAATAATAATAATTCATTAACCAAGGCTAATGCATGAAATAGAGGCTTCGCGATCCAGTTCGATTCATTAACCAGTGCCAATGTATGGTGTAAAGGTTTCCCGTTTACAGTCCGATTCATTAACCATTGCTAATGTATAGAGTAAAGGTTTCCCGTTTCCAGTCCGATTTTTCACCCACTGCTGATGCATAGAACAGATATTTCAAGTTCCCAGTTCAATTCTTTAGCTAGTGCTAATGTATTAAGAAGTTTCGCATTTCCAGTTACATGCTTCATACACTGCTAATGAATGACACAAATGTTTCGCCTCACCAATCGATTCTTCAACCAGTGCTAGTTTAATCAGTAAAGATTTCATGTTCTGAGTTCATCAGTCAACCTATGCAATACAAATGGTGTATATTCTCATGAGTTATTTTCATCATCCAGTGCTAATGTATGAACAAAGCTTTCGCCAGCTGAGTTCGATTTCTCAGTGAGTGCTAATGAATACTGAAACACAAGTTTATATATATTCTATGAAAGCCAAATGGGAAAGAGACTTTGGCAAGATCCTGATGAAGATGGTATATTACTATTAACACAGATAGGAAGACTGCATGAGGATAGTTTCAATTAGACTTTGCTCATCTAGAATATGAATGAATTAGGAACAAATGCGAGATAATTAGTCTTAAAGGTAATATTACAACTTAGAAAGCCTATACTACGGATATACAAATTTAATGGGTGTGTTAGCTTTGAGTCCAGTGCCCTGTGCGTTTGGTCAACTCTTCTAGCAACAAAATGAAAATGTAATACGTGTTCCATCCTATTTTCCGTGAAAGTGGAATTATATTAGAGGGGGAAATCCAACGAAATATGCAGGTCGCACGTTGAAAAGGCTGAAATTAGATTGAACGAAGATACTTATGATTGATGGATATAAAAAGAGCCTAATGGTTTCCACCCGAGAGAAGATGTACACGTAATTCTCTCAAGAGATTTCTCCCACGTAAAGGCACGTGGAGGTCATTGTTCTGTACGCACAAAGATGCATGGGATTGTTGAAAGCCAATGAGGCAAGAGGAGGGTGAGTAAAAGCCGAGACTACAAGATGAAGCCTAAGAGGTATTGTGGAGTGAGAGAGAGAGAGAGAGAGAGAGAAGTTGATAACAACTCCGAATTGGAACCATTTCCAAAGGACCCCGTTTGAAGTGTGGGCATTTCTGCAATATGAGCAATTTTACCTCCGATGCTGGAAGGGGTTGGGGAAGGGGGAGGAATCTCTTCACAGAAGAATTTGAAGCCACTTTCCAAAACTTGCTGCCTAACTTTCTTCCTCTTCTCCAATTCCATCCTTTTGAAGTGTTTTCCCCCTTTTTTTTCTTCAGAAGATTCATATTATCATATCTCCTCCGGGCCTCTACGAAACGCACTCAAGAGATGGAGAAGGGAATTTATTTCCTCGTCCAAGCATGGCATAAAATCACTGTTTGTCTATATGTTGTGAAGAAAGTATGAGCCAGGGGAAACATCAATAGAGCCAATAAGAATCCCATATAAGGAAAGCTGCTGAGACGAGTTCGTTGCAGATCTATTCCGTTCCCTCGTATCTTGTTGGGTTTAAATGCGAATACTTCACCTAATGAAATCAGATTTAATTCTTACTTTGGGGCTATTCTTCTTGGTTGTGCAAAAGAAGGATGTGGCTTGAAAATACTGATGTCTCATCTCTGATTGCAAAATACATAGCTACATGACTCAACAATCCTTTGGGGGAGGGGGGGGCAGGGCCTGCAAAACTGTTTTCTCTGGGTGGCATATAGGCCATCGAGTCAAATCGCCGCAGTTTCCTTGCTTTCAAGACCAGAGGCCGCTACGATCTCTTTCGTTCATGATTCTGCGCCAGCAGAACCTGAGTTCTTACAGGTCAACTCAGAAATGAATGTGTCGTTCGTAAAGATTCATGCAAGTATAATGTATTACTCTGCTATTCAATAACATAATGTATCGTAAGAAAAAACGAGATCATATGCAACTTAATGCCCTGGACTCTGATGGTAATGATTGCTGAAAAACCTCAATGCGACAAATTCACAAAGAAAGTGCACATCTACTTAATTAGTTCTAAGCACGTCATATTGTTAATTGTAATTACTGAGTTATTCCATAATTGGGGTACTGGACCTAACAGCTTTCTCATTTGTTTCACCACATTTAATAGGGATAAACTCACATGTCAACATCCAGACTACGACGACGGGTAAAATGGTGGAGCAGTTGCTGCGTGAAATAGTAGCTGGGTTTGACCATATATTTAAGGGGCTGGTTGCTTATTTCTAGACGTCAGAGAACGATTGCTATTCATTGACGACAGAAACTTTCAGACACAGCACAAATGCCTGTATTGTTCGTTTTAGTTGTCTAGGGAACTGATCGTCCCCTACTCTCTTCTTTAATTCGCCGATAGTCCTGCGTGGAAGCAGGCACGTAACCAGGGAGAGGACTAAGGGGCTGAAGTCCCTCCCCCCGAAATCCCACAAATATCTAATTTAAGTAGTGTATAATGGTAATTAATTTACCTCCTTAGCAGTATTAAACATTACATCGAAAGAAGTTTAGTATGTAATAGAGGAACCAAGTTATATTTTTATATCCTACCATTCAATCCAAAGAAAAAATGGATACACAACTGTCAAAGTGTAAGTTTTCTTTGTGAGAGGTCACACAATTTAAACTTTGAGTAAAATTTGGCTCTAACTTTTAAAGCCTGTTTATTAACGGAATGTGTAAACGTTAATAACAAAATACAATAACTATGAATTTCAGTACACAAACTGTATAAAATGTAAGAAAAAATATGGAAAACACTTCTGTTGGATAGTAACTCATACGGTGGATCGAGTTGCAAAGCCTCTCCGTTTACATAAAAAAATAATAATAACAATAAATTATAATTGGTTTATTTTAATAACTTATAATAGATATTATTGTAAAATAACAATTATAACCGTGGTAATAATAACAATTATAATTATTATTTCTACTAATCAAGTTTTATCAGTGGCCTGCCTCCCTCTGCAAATATCTAGCGACGCCTGTTCTGGTAAGGGATGAGCTTAATTGCCTCTCAACCTCTGGTGTACGCAGGATTTTTTTTCGGGAGGGGCCGGAATTGTAAAGGTAGATGATACATAGCTTCGATCTACGGGGGCGGGATACACAATTAATATTTCGTATATTTAGAACTTTTCACTCTATTAAAATTGTACTCGAAGACAAAAATGGTAGTCGGTGGTCATTTCAATGAGAAGGTAGCATTTACACCTTTCATTTTTTTGAGTTCTCAAGGAATTTTTATTTGAAAATAATGATTTTCTGAAAATTTCGGGAGGGACTGTAGCGCCCTAAGCTCCCCTTTGCATACGCTAGTGCTCTCAACCATAGATAAGCTAATCGTGACTGGACCTACATTTTAACACGGTACGATGTGACTTCACTGGGCACGTGCCCGGAACAGTGCTGGAAGTGCATGAGGGGATGTTGATTGATTAGCTTTATTTCATCTTACTTTTCTGCCACTTTTGGCTAATCGAGAAGATGAGGATAAGATGATGGGATTAATGAAGTAACACTCACAAAGAACACCCATGCCCAGGTCAGGATTCGAACCCGGGACCTCCTGGCCTCGTTGCATGCTGTGATAACCACTCCGTCACGGAGGTCAGCATGGGGGAGGGAGGGATGTCATCTCCCATGTGAGAAAGCATTCCACCAGTTTGCATAAACTTCATGTTGCATTGTGTCAATGTTGATCCATACAGGCATCCCCCAAACTTTAACAAAATCCGATGAAGCATCCCTTCCACTTCGAGCACTCACCAGACCCCCTGATTACAAGGCGACATCGTTACCACTACGCCATCGATACAAGCAGTGATGTACAGACACGCTCACACACAGTCACGAGGTCTATTATTATGCATGGAAACAATACTGTAGCGAGTGATAGGGGTAATATCCATATTTAGAATGAATGTAAATTAGGAGAAAAAACAGCCTAGGAAGTAATGCACAGCCATATTACTTTCTACGCATCGTGTCATCCCGACGAGCAGTAACCGAGGGGGGGGGGGGAGGAGGAGGAGGTTCTCTCGGGTTCCGGGAAAGGAAAAGGAACGGGAGAGAGGGAAAACTCCTTCAAGGAAGGGATTGGTTTTGTTCGTTCCGTTTTCCGAGTCATGAATTATTCATGAGAATCATTTTCGCGTCAGGCAGCCAGCATATCACAAGCAAAAGGGTAACTTAATTAAGGATCCGCCATGCTCCCTACCCTTGAGAGGGGGGGACTCACCCCCACCCACATCTTCCGGGTTCCCCTCGCATCCATCCCATTGACAAAATGGTAGGTACGTATGGCGCAATGAGAGCGTGCATTAAGAGGGGGATCTGTTTCCAAATAGTCACTTCTTCATTTCCCTGCTAAGATCCTGCCGAACTGAGGGCATCAAAATAGTAGATTAGTCGACATTCGAGGAAAAGTGCGGGAAACGGAACTATTAAATGTAAATGGGACGATCCTACGAGCTAGAAAAGGGGCCGAAAGAATGGAGAAGTCCCTGACCTTTTGGCCCTAGGAGACACAAACGGGAAGTGCATCCCATCCCACCACCCCACCCCCAAGGACTGCGTATCGCAGAGATGCGAGTTCTCCACAGAAGATGAAACCAGTACGGCAATGCGGATGTGTTAAGTCTTCTCCGAAATTAGCATGGAGGGCGTATGCGTGAAGGTCGTCCGAGAAGAAGACTACATATTCTTGCTAATAAGTCACTCCCTTCTTTCCTTGGAGAAGCCTCATGAATCTATTAGCCGAATGAGGTGTGAGCTCTAACTGATCTGTGTCTACTTGCTATTAGAAAATAAAGCACATGATAAAATATGCTCCAAAAGTAAAAAAAATGATACATCAAGTGATTACAGCATTCGTTCATGAATGACCACGTAGGGAGATAAAACATAACCAACCGTTTCAGAAACTAACTCGCAGAAAATAGGACCATAACGGCGTGTTTCAGAAATTAACACATGTAGGATAAACACAATGCATGCTCAATTAACGTATCACAAAATACTTCAAAAGTGGAATACATACAGATGAGGAACATCCTAAAGAAGCTTCATACATTACACACAGAGTAAACATCACAAAAATCCAACACAAATTAACGCACAGAGTTTGAACATCACCAAATACATTAAAAAAATCCTCAAGAAATGTGCAAGCAGTCAAAGTATCACAAAATGCTTCAAAACTAACAGTGCAATCCATCACAAAAACTCTCAAAATCAGCACAGAGAAAAGAAGAAAATCACAAAACGCTTAAGAAGTCGCTGAAGAAAGTAACATCACATAATGCTTCAGGAATCAACATACAGAAAAGAGGAATGTCACAAAATACTTCAGAACTCAACACGTAGAATAGAAATGTTCCAAAATGCTTCAGGTATTAACAGAAACAGTGTGTGGAGAGAAAAATTATATCTTATTTCAATAAGGAGAGGGTAGGACCAGAACAACAAAAATTAACCACACAAAAAAATAATATGGTTTCTATTAAAATACAAACTATTCTCATTCTGTCCTCTCGAGAATTCAAATGTCCATCCAGACCCTGAGAAAATCTCTCCATCGTTCAAAGATTAGAAAGTTTAAAAAAATGTTACGTGGAAATTTAATGAATCTCTATTTTCTTGGAAGCATATTTGGAAGAAGTGTAGAGAGAAGAGGGTGATCTTTCTATGTTGTTCGGTATGTATCTTAAGCACCAAACAACTTGATAGAAAACTTCGCATTAAGATTCACTTTATCGTAAACTTTGCGACCGACTATCACCGACTGCAGATGATAAATTGATTCATTTCGAAGACCATACTTATAAGAAAAGCTAGTCTCAAGTCCACCTTACCATTAGATAAGCTAATTGCCTTTACATGATGCAACTTCTAGACTTATATCTACAGCCATAACTAAGAAAGAAGTTTAATATCCTTCAATATTGATGAATATGATTGAAAGCATACACCAATTTGAATATCTATCACAGAAGATGGTATTATTACATTTTAGGTAAACAAACATAGGATAAATATGGCCAATATCAGCTATTCCGGCCTTAAAAACGCACTAAATTTCCAATACATAAGTAGAAAGACCCATAAGAACCAGAATGCTGGTGACTAACAAAAGGGTTAGAATCTTTGAAAGATCTTTCTTAGAAGAATACAGGACACAGTTATGGGAAAACAGTATATATTGATAAAGATACAGCCAGGAACTGTACACACTTGTTGAAGACACAGAAGTAGTGAAGGAAATTACACTAGCAGTATTGAGAAGGTTAGGACACACCTATCCAATGCCAGAAAGCTCACTCAGTATGCGAGAAGTTCTGGAAGGAAGGTTGGAAACTAGGAACTAAGGAAGGAGGTCTAACAGCGTTAGTAGCTGAAGCAGGAAAGTTCATGACAGGGAATGGTTCCTGAGGATTTTGAAGAAGAGCAAGGTCCACTGTAGACTATGGCGCCATTTAGTAAGAAGTCTTTTCGGGACTGGACCTGCTTTATCCGAAGAACTGTGCGATGTGCTTCCAGCGAGACAATGCTTAACAGCGAGCAAATGATACGTTAATAACAAATAATTTGGCCATTACTTAAACTGATAAATATATACGGTCGGTGATCCCAAGTGTGAACGCAGGACTGCTCCTGTTCAGATAAAGGTCTCAGGCCGAGGATGGAAAAATTAGAGCTATTTCTCGCTTGACTTACCCCGTTTTCGAGAAACCAGGAAAGACAAATTGAGATACAAAGCACAAACAAGAGAGAGAGAAAAAGGCGAGAGGAGGAGGAGGCAAAGAATGAAGAACGATCCATCTGTGATTTCCAAGTTTCTTTGCGGTTTCCTCCTATGACCGCCCAGGGAGCTGTAACTATACGCTGTCTCGTCAGGGTTTTCATCACCGTACTCCTACCCCCCTCGTTCCAGCGGCGGAGAAAAAATTACGGAGGAGAAAGATTCGTGCGATGATGCTTGGCACCGGAGAGCAACAACGTGGCTAGGAGATCCTGGAACTTTCCTCCAGAATTCCTTCCGACCAAGAGTTCCCTGGAGAAGTATATATTAATAGGAAGTCTCTCCTTCCGAACTCCAAATAACAAGTGCTGTGTTAAAGCAGGACTTTGGGTTTGTGAAGCATGGTTTCTTAAAAGCAGACTTCGGTGAGGGATATTGTAAGGAATTCATCCGATCTGGTAAAGATACGGAACTTTTTCAATTTTCTTTTATTATATCCTGATAAAGCAAAAGCTGCTAACGACCTCTCCGGTGCCGTGGTATCGTTGTCGCCTTGTAATAAGGGGTTCCTGATTGAATCGCCGGTAGAGGTTGGATCGAATCCCACTTTAAATTGTAGGTCCAGACCCGATTACTTTATCTGTGCATAAAGTGGACTTGAAGCTCGAAGTCAAACAAACAAAAGGGACTACAGTAATTTTAGTACAATTTATGTGACTCCTGGTAATTAGAAATTATTTTTAAAAAGCTCAGATCTACAGAATGAGCCCCACTTACTTTATTAAAATAAGGTACCATTTCAAATAACACAATCGTGTTTAATAAATAGTCTATTCTCTGTTCCGGGAATCAGTGAAGCTACACCGCGCATAACGGTAGAGAAGGGGAGAACGCGAGTGAGCGGAGCGAAGCGGTGCGTGATTTCCTCGTCATGCACTCACTTCTCCTCTCACGCGTTCATTGGTCGAGCCCTCTCGAGATACGATTTGCGCAGAGACTTGTTTTCGTCCGTTTGCTCCCGAGAATCCCGGAATAGAGTATAGTCTTTGCTCTGGCGGGAAATATATTTATTTTATTTTCGTCGTAATTTCCCACTAATACCTTCTAGCTTTGATACCACATTGAAACATTTATCTGTACGGTAGGGAAAGCGATATAGTACAGAATGGGTTTTATGTCACTTGTTTGTGTCAATAGTGAAATTGTTCATGCCTACACCTGATAACACGTGGCACTATTTAAAACTATGAGATTGCCAAAGACACAATCCTCTATCATCCTGGGTTTGGTAAGGGCGAGTTGAATTTAGAGTAAGATTCACGAAAAGATTCATTCTGTGGCTGATATCTCCCCCTTGTTTTTTGCCTTGAGAAAGCAATTTCCTGGAAATTAATTTTATCATCTTTCCACTTTCATCTCTCCCTCAAGGGCTTCTTGAGTATGCATTTTGCAATATTCTTATTTCCTTCTCTCTCCTTTTCTTTCCTCGTATGACAGGAAGGTTTTGTGATGCGGGACTGTTTTTTTTAGTGGAAACAAAGGCACAAATTGATATTGTACACTACAATGATATCCTAACGTTTAGGCTCTATACGTAGTTGATTGAAAACACAGTACGCTGTGATCACTGTCATTGCTTCAAGGCAATAACGTGATGTGCAATATTGTAGTGAGAATAGGTATCATTTTTCCTTGGAAATACACACGTAGCTATTTGCTGGGTGTTGGTTCTCTCTTGTCTCTCAAATTGAAAATTTTCCTTTTCAGAAAACATTCTAGAAGTGATTCTTACATACAAGCCTCTTCTAGACCTTGATGGTTTGATTTATTGATTGAGTTTGTGTTTTAAGTCCACTTTATGCACAGAAAGGCTAACCGGGACTGGACCTACAGTTTAAAGTGGGATCCGAACCACTGTGTGCCTCCACCGGGGATCGGGCCTGGGACCCCTTGATTACAAGGCGACGACGCTACCACTGCGCCATCGGGGAGGCCTAGGCCTTGATGGAGTCAAGGTATCGTGAATTCAATTTCCATGTACCAGCTCTGTTCCAGTACCTTTTCTGGGCATTCGGTACACCTAAAACAAACTTTTTACTTACCTGGTTTTCTATACATTGCCAAATGCAAAATTTTGCTTCGAAAGCGTTCCTCAAAACTCTGATTCATCATAAGGAATATAAAGATAAAAGTTCATTGATTTTTGTTTCCCTGCCAATTTTATCCTAGAAAAGGTACACAATAGAGTACTGCATGAGACTACTTTCGTTCGATCATACTCGTTCGAGTCTCCCACGCTCGACGTGATACGTTAGAGTATACAGAATCAAATATCATTTCAATGAGACAATAATCGTAGAAATATAGGGTGAGGCAGCCAAACGGGAAGATTTAAAAAAATCACAAAAAATAGAAAGAGCAAATTTTTGAACATGAATGTTCTGTACACGAGTTGAAATTACCAGTGTACCTGAAAAATGTTAATTTCTTGAATATGGTGTCAGTAAGATGGCGTCCTTGGTTTTGCACACATTGTCGGAGTCTCCGAGTAAATCTGCCAATCCGAAATTAATCCACACACTCTCCATGAAACGCCTCTCCATTAGGAAAAAGTAAAAGTGTGGTGTGCATTATCATCTCGTGGAATCATCGGCCCCTACTTTTTGGAAATGGACACGGTAACACGGTGACGGTAAGCGCCGGACGTTATGCTGACATGTTGGTAACGTTTTTCCTGCCTGCCCTCGATGGCTATGACCCAGATGAAGAAACACTCTTCCAGCAAGATGGTGGAACCAGCTGTACTGCCTGAGTGTGTATGGATGTGCTTATACTCGCATTTCATGGTCGTCTCATCAGCACATTCGGCGGTATTCCGTGGCCTGCCCGTTCCCCCGATTTGACGGCTCCTGACTTCTTCCTTTGTGGTTACCTCAAATCCAAAGTATTCAAGGAAAACCCTCCCAAGAACCAGGGATGATTTGAAGGAGCGAATTCGGCAAGAGATCACACAACATTCCGTTCGAGATGCTACGAAGCGTCATGGGCGGTTTATTCTGAGACTCCGACAATATGTGCAATACCAAGGACGCCATCTTACTGACACCATATTCAAAAAATGAACATTTTTCAGGTACACTAGTAATTTCAACTCACGTACAGTACATTCATGTTCAAAAATTAACTAATAGTTGCTCTCTATTTTTTTGTGATTTTTTTTTAAATCTTAACGTTTGACTTCCTCGCCCTTATATGTGTAACAATTGGCCATGGTAGTTTCAGCCCGTGCACTTTAATACGGAGATGATAGGAACTGGGCTTCGAGCGTGGACCGATCGCTTTGCCTGTTCGAGCGTTATTCCGTACGCTGTCTAGCGTCATCCGTGCGAACTATTAGACGCTCGAGTAAAAAGCACTCCATGCAGCACTCTAGTACACAACTACACACGAAAGGCAGAACGATTTTCAGCATGCAACAATAACCCGCCATTACAACAGGAATTGATTAGACACCCCTGGCGTCGTAAGGCGCTGTGCTAACCACTCCGCCACGGATGTCCTGGAGATATAGGGTATATCAAAATTGATAAAATGATCACTCACAAAGGCCACCAAGTCGCCACTTTCTGCATATTCAGGAAATAAAATCGAAAAAAACAATGCCATCACGTGAGAACGTTACCTGAAAATGCAGAGAGATGCCTTCCCAGGTATCTAGAAACGGACCGCGGTGGCTCCGACAAGTTGATGACTCTAATAGGTCCTCCTCCATCTTCCTGCTTCCTTTAATTCCCTCGCCTCTCCTTTCTTTCGGCCACCGGCAATTCGTCTTCGTCAGGAGGAGAGGAGAGGAGCTGTCCGATTGGTATCAGCTCGAACGCCGACCGACAAACAACAACATCCGCCGCTGCTTACAATATGAATGATGCCGCTGCCAAAAGGTCGAACGGTTCGGAAAAATCGTTTCATACCCGAGCAACGGTCGTGTTTTGATTTATTAGCGATCGGGGTTCGCCGGCTATGAAATATTGCAGGCTTTAGGGGCAGTTGGACTTCAATGGCAAATTCCGTCCCTCCTCGCCGAAAACAGGAAGGAAAAAGGCGGTTCGTTTTGGTTTGTCCATTGTGTACCGTAAACATTATCTCTAAAATGCAGTTCCGGCACCGTTTCTGAGAATTTCGATTTCAAATTGTAGGTATACTCGATTGCAAATAACATTTCCTCTTGAAAACGGCGTGTGTTCGTGTATTTCACACAAATGCTTTTCATCTATGTATGAGAATAGACTCTCATATTTTTGCGATATATTATAAACAGGCCATACTAAAATCATGTACTCCCCATTGTTAAGTAAACGTGACAAACAAATACAATAGTCTCTTAAATGTTATCTAAACGTGACAAACAAATACAATAGTCTCTTAAATGCTATAAAAACGTGACAAAAATACGATAGTCTCTTAAATGTTATCTAAACGTGACAAACAAATACAATAGTCTCTTAAATGTTATCTGAACGTAACAAATATATACAATAGTCTCCGAAATGTTAAATAAACGTGAAACATACAATAGTTTCTGCAATGTTTAATAAATGTAACAAACAAATAGGAGAGTCTCCGCGATGTTAAACGTATCAAATAACTACAGTACATAAGTTACCCAACACTTATTTTACCGTACCGACCTCTTCGATACGACTTAGTTCTCATTTGTTTAACAGCACGTTGGCACAGAATGGGTGAGGGTGTCATCAGGCGGTGTACAGCAACAACAGTATTAGAAAGAGATGATAACATTTTCAATCTGGAACAGGCTACTCATAATACGCAACTAGAACTCGAAATTCTGTTTAATAATGAAAATAAGTTTGCAAAAATAAGTACATTCCTTTCCATGCTCGCAAGATTTATTGGGCTGTGCTACAATTGTTGAAAGTTTAATTTATCGCACTGAACTCACAATTGAATCTATGTCATGTGTACCCTTTATGATGAGCATGGTCGGAATTTGGAATTGGAAGGCAGGTCAATTATCCCCCCCCCCTTTTTAGCCCTCCCCCTACACACATATAAATGGACAAGTCTCTCTGTTGTTGAATATCAACAAAACCAGCCATACTTCAACAAATGTTTGTAGTTTGTGAAAGTGAAATATGTTTTGCCCTTTCCCGAATAAAAATGTCGAAATCCTTTCTACGACGAAGAGTGGAGATAACCGATCCTTAGATTTCAGTTCCCAACGCCACTAGGTTAAGTAAAGCGAAAAGTGCAGAAGGGCCAAGGAAAATTCTCACAATATTATTGATTTGTAAATGGCAATGGGTCGACGAAACATTTCATATTATGGGATATCTCACCTTCGTCCCCCGCCGACATCCGTAGCGGCCATTCCGACCGAGAATCGTTTCCGCCAAACCCCCAAAACTCCCAATAGGCGGAAAGCAACAGACACTTTTATAGGCGATACGGAACACACAAAAACTCCTCACCGGGCCTTTTTATATCATGTTCAACGTTCCTTCGACTCCCCCACCGAAAGCGGAACGGCTTACGGAAACCGAATGCGATGGTCGCATCTGAGCGTTATTTCTTCCGCTGAACTTTAGAATGGAGGCCACAAGGCCATTGGTAGCGTCTGCTGCCAGCAATACGGTGGCGACATCTACGAGGCCGCGGATGGAGAGCGACCGCAAGGATCTCAGAATCTGAGAGGATTTAGCGAGTTTTTTTTTTTTCAGGCATTTCGCACTGTAAGACTGTATTCGCAGGCGTATATTTGTGAATTTAAAGAAAAATAACACAATAAATTAAGACACCAAAATTTATGCTACTTTTTCTGCATGCCAGGCCGCACAATTAGACTTCTCCAAAACCTCTTATCGTCGCATTTGATTGGTTGGTTGAATTAGGGTATTTTACGTCACTTTCCTATCAGTTTTGGCTTCGCGACTATAAGGGATATGGATGAGTGATGGTAAGATCAAATTGATGAAGACACGCTCAAAAAGATCACCCATGCCCAGGGGATGATTCGAACCCGGAGTCATGGATGTCGGATTATCGCCGCATTTGAGATCTCCCGATAGTCTACCCAGTGATTGCCCATTCTTATCCAAAGCTCTCTTTCCTCTATATACAACTCATTAAATAAATGGAAAAAATTGGAAATGAATTAAGAGCAGCAGTAAGTAATAAGATTTCATTTGACGAGTCAAACGTTTGTTCTATAAAAATGATAAATAAATAAATAAAGATACAGTAGGAGTTTGTGGCACGATAGGGAGAGGAAAGAAGAGTTTACAGGATTCTTATTGGGAAATCTGATGGTAAGAGACCTGCAGGAAGATCAAGACGAAGATGGATGAAAAACGTTGAGATGGGCCTAAAGGAAGTCGGTAAGGATGGAAAAGATTGGATTGATCTTGCACAGGATACTGACAGATGGAAGGCTTGTGTTGCTGCAGCCTTAAACCTTCGAGTTTAAGAAGGGTAGAGAGTTAGTTAGTTAGTTAGAGAGATAGATACGGTACAGGTGGTTTACTCGGAAAACCTTCTCAATATGACCGTCAGCGTGCATAAAGAGCCAACTTTTTCCTGTTTTGGAAACGACGGGAATGTTTTACTCCTGGACTTTAAATTGTAATCAAGTCAATAAGGAATTTATCTCTCGCGTCTCTCTAGGTAACTCCACGCATTCAAGGAGGAGAGACGAAAGAAACGAGTTCTGGAACACAGACCATGCAGCGGAAGTACGTCCCCAACGGCACAATAAACAAATATACAAGCTATCTATGCAATATAAACCACACGTCCCATAAGATGCTGGTCTCATTCGTTTAACAGCACGTTGCCACAGGGTGGGAAGTCAGAAGTCTGTCCACAGCCGCAGCAGTTGCAGTTTATTGATAGTGGTGCCAGATGCTAGAAGAGAGAGAGAAGGGGGAGGGAAGGGAAGGGGGAAGGATGCTTTTATGGCAAGAAATATTGACTTTCTACATATCGATAATCCGCCATATGTTGTGGACGTTTTGAAAACAAGCATGGCACATCGCCTATGAAACAGAGACGAAAAGAAGAATGTTGAATATTGTCTTCCACTTGACACATGCAAGACTTCCGTGGTATAGTAGATAGCGCTGGAAGACCAGTAATAGTCCTCGCTTGGAATCCCACATTCTCATGATGTACAAGGGTGTATAGTAAAGTTATTACCGAAGTTATTGAGCTATGTGAATGAAATTTCGCCTGTATAATCACTGGTGGTTGTGTTCATGATGGTACAAACGTGTTCGTATTCCGTTTACTTTTTTGCCAGGTGATGGTAGATGTCAGTAACCTGCAAGATGCAGAAGAGTGAGGCTCGCAGCGTAATTAAGATCCTGCATTTGAAGGGTTACAGTGCTCAGCAAATGCATGATGAAATGAAGATGATTGTCCGTCATATGACACTGTTGTAAGGTGGAAGAAGAATTTCTAAAGTGGCCACATGTCTCTCACAGACTAGCCAAGAAGTGGACGACCATCACACACGGACGATGCGGATCCAGTGAAGAAAGTGGAGGATCTCTCCTGGAAGACCGGCGAGTAACCCTCTACATTGTTATGGACGCAACTGCTCCTAGTTACAGCAGTATGTGGAATATTATTCACGACGAACTCTGCATGTGTACGGTGCCAGCACGCTGGGTTGTGCGGTCCGTCTCCTTACCGACAATGAACCCGCTCACTTATCTCAAGCTGCTGCTGTGGAAACAAGGCAATGCGGCCATGAAATATTGCCGCATCCACCATATTTGCCTGATCTTGCCCCAAGTGACTTTTCTTGTTCCCTGAAATGAAAAATCCACTGCGGGGTCGGCGATTCGACAACACAAATGATGCCATACAAGAGCTGGAATAACTGAGGACTTCTACAATGACGGCCTGCAGAAGCTCAAGAAATGCTGGGAGAAATGTGTGCTACTGCACGGAGACCTTTTAGAGTAGTCTTAAGGACCACAACTTGAAATCAAGTTTCTGTTTCATTTAGTTCATGGTGATAATTAACACTTTACGATATTCTGTCTTGGCAACTGATCTAAACTTACAAAGAGTAGTAGAAAATAATAATATTACGTGTTCACTGGTTTTCGAACCTTGGAAGCTGTAATACTGCTAAGATATTAGTGTTGCGATTTCATTGGCATACTGCCTAATTGCCAACATCATTTCCACGTAGTCCACCCTGGACTGCATTTTTCAGACAAACGAGGCTCTGACATCTGGACGTACGTCCAGTATACTCCTCGTAGGGCTTTGTGTGTGTGTTATCCTGTGTTTTTTTCCCTTATGTGTGCTGAGTGCCCCCTTTACAGCCTCAGCTTTTAACCAAAATAAGAATATTTTAATTCTTCGACATTACAGTTATGTTATATTAGTTATTTTTAAGTTATGGTAAAGGGCTTGACACTGTATAATATGACGGGTGCTGACGCACAAAAATTTCAATTCAATCAATCAATTCACTGGCGTATTTTGTCTGTTAAGTAACCGAGGACACTTTGCAATAGATTGAAAGCAATGTACTAAGCAAACATGAATGTGTGGTACTAGGTTCAACTCTAGTGTATTATTGACTAATAAAAAGTCAGAATATAAGATTAATAACTGTAAAAGTAATATTCACTGAGCATTGCCCCACACATTCTCGGACTCGGCCATAGTGAAGGTAATGTTATCAGTACCACTCTCTTTACCTCCAAGGGACCAATGATTAAATGTTGGGTCAGCCCCAGAGGCAATCTTTGCAGGGATACTGTCGGAAGAATTCCTCACCTCAGATCACCCACCCTGGGAATATCGCGTGACATTCAGAGCTTCCCGACCAACTGGACCACACTATGTCTCCGACATCTTATATGATGGGATGCAGTTTAGTAGTATTTGCAGTTCCATTTTCCCTAGCTTGTCTGCCTATATAATTTAGACAACACTGAATATGAATAGTCCTAGACTGTGCGTAGCCAGGGGTGCGCACAGGGACACAACGCCATCAAAAATCAGGATATATTAGCTGGTCAGAGATCTCTCTTGCTACTAGATGCACCAATCCATTAGATAAAGAAAAGGAAAGTGTTCAGTAAAGCTAAAAGGAACTAATTTCAGTAATACGATAGTAGTACACACACTGTCGTAAATAAATACCTCATGAGGATTGTGACGTCATGTGGAGGATGCACCATTGGACTTGAGGGATTGCATCCCTGTATGATCCAGAAGTCCAGGTTCACACGTTAACACTAACCGCTAAGCCAATCAGACAAGAAGTTTAATACTAAAAAAAATAGGCACTAGTCTCTTCGGTAAACTAAACTGACATCCACCTGCAAACCATACAGCAGGAGTACAAAAGTTTCTGTTAGAGAGAAATGTTATTCTTTAATTAGCCTTAAAACAGGAAAAATGCAGACGGTGCTGGAGCATGTTAATAAACAGAGCAACCAGGGGAAGGGGAGATGCCGTGAGGTGCTCTCGGGTGGGGAAAAAAATGCGAAAGTTTGTGCGGCCACAGATGTCACCCTCGCTGCATCAACTTCCCCAATCATTAAGCCAAGACGACATGTGTCGGCCATGCAAGTGTTTTGTGTGGTCTAATTGCGGTTCAGCTACATTCAACGGTGTTCGTGTTGCAGTCATATTAAACCTGCGGTGGACCCGAAATATTGACTGCTGTTATCTGCTACATGTACTACTACATTATATGAAATCTAGTCGACAGATGGCAGGGTCGTAGCAACGGTTAAGTTTCCCCTCAAAAGCGACATGATATGGCTTGCGAGTGTGTAGGCTTTTACTGTGTAGAACTGTTTTGGTTTAGTCCGCAATGTAATGCTGTGTAATTGTTGTTTGTACACCCAAAGGTAAAAGTAATAATAGGAGAATTGTCAATCATCATTTACATTCAGTTTTTTTTTCTGTCATGAATTGAAACAAGAAAAGAGGACAGCATCTGCTTTAGTAGAACACAATTCCACTCCTTAAACTACAGTATGTATAGGGTGACAATTAATGAACTATATGAAATAAAACCGTCATAATTTCTGAACGGTTCGCGTGATGACGTCCAAACTGCGTGGCTGGCCACAGGACATTATGGGAATTCGTATGCGCATGCGCACGCAACGTGTTGATGTCGGCCATTTGCAAGTGAAAATGTCACGGTACAGCGTGCAGGCCGCCATATTCCCTGGATTTGAACACATGTGACTCATTTTTGTGGGGCTATGTTAAGGGCAAGGTGTACAGAAATAACCCCCAAAACCATTGCCGAGCTGAAAACTGCCATTCAGGAGGTCATCGACAGCATCGATGTTTCGACACTTCAGCGGGTCATGCAGAATTTTGCTGTTCGTCTACGCCACGTCATCGCCAGAGATGGCAGACATATCGAACATGTCATAACCTAAATCCGAATGTCTGTAATGCCGTTTACATGTGCAATACAGTTTGTGTACTACGTGGTTTGTCACTAATTTCCGTTTTATTTCATATAGTTCATTAATTGTCACCCTGTAGAAACAAAATCAAGACAGTGATGGGCAATTTGCCTGCTCTTATCATTTCCGTTGGCTATGAGAATCATATTAAGTGTGGTAACTACCGTAAGTACACACAGAGTGCAGGTTTTGAGAAACAACAATTTCAATTCTGTGCCGTAAGAATATATACTTGAAAAACTCTTTTATTTACGTAAATGCGCGCGTGTGTGTGTGTATGTGTCTGTGTGGGAGTGCATATATATGTTGTGATTGAATTGATGAACTAATGAAGGAACACTCACTCACCAAAAACACCCATGTCCAGGCCAGGATTCGACCCCGGTACCTCTGTTTGTGTGTGTGTGTAGAGTGCTTTTTTCTGGTCGTACGCAATTGTACGCCGCACCGGAACCTTTTGAAGGTGAAAATTAAACTAATGCTGTTTTATTTTAACGAAAAAATGTGTGTGTAACTATATACATGCATGATCATTTACGAACATGCAGCACAATAATTTGAGTAATATTTATAATGAACAGGCTAACAATAATAAACCAAATTGATGAGAACTGGAATTTAAAAAAAACACTGTGTGTGTATGTGTATATATCACACACACACACACACACACACACACACATTATATATATATATATATATATATATATATATTGCTGAAGTGCAACTGCAGATCCCGGTGCAAGAACCAGACAGCTATAAATTATAAAAGTTTTCACGAGACACGAAAAACTGAATAAAAGAATGAAATTTCGAAAAAGTAGGGGTATTCACGTGCAATAGCTAGAATCAACAGTAACATACATATTGAAGTGTGCGGTCTCGATAGCAACTGCTGCACGCCGCCGAGTGGCCGAACACTGAACTATAGCAGCTGCAAGAACCAGACTGCTCCAGGAGCTGTCTGCGATGATGCGCCGGCAGAAACACGCCAGACAACTCCTTTTCCATTCCTACTACGCAACAAATCGGTGGAGCTGTCTTATTCTTACACCAGCAGATAGAGCATGTTTTTTATGATAGATTACAGCAAGAAAACAATTTTGACCAAAAAGTGGAGCTGTCTGTTTCTTGCACCAAGGTGTTCAATTATAAACATTGAAAGTTTAACCCCGTAGGACGCATAACAAAAATTAAGTACATTATATTTAAACGCGTACAGTTTAAAGACACCGTAATTGCCTATGGAATAACATGAGGTGATGGGGAAAGTTTTGTAACTTCCATAATATCTTCTACAACTGCTTACCATGCCCGCTGTACATGGTAGATCTCCACATCTGAGTAGATTTATCCCATAATTCATTCTCTCAACTTCAGAGCCTGCAGACGAACATTCACCCTTCTGGAAGATCTCGTTTCAATATGGAAACTACAGAATACCGTATGTATTAAAATTTCGGACCGGTTCGTTGGAAAGACCAATTCCCGCAGATGGGGTAAATCCTCCTCGGTCCTTCGCAAGAAGAAGGAGAAAAAAAGAAGATGAAGTCAGAGGAGGGGTCGGTAGTTATGCAAGTTCCCATTCCTGTCTCGAAAGGAGCGTTAATACTTTCCTGCACGTTCGCCACTAAAGTTCCCGTAGT
Source organism: Lepisma saccharinum (assembly GCF_977018435.1). Classification (NCBI taxonomy): domain Eukaryota; kingdom Metazoa; phylum Arthropoda; class Insecta; order Zygentoma; family Lepismatidae; genus Lepisma; species Lepisma saccharinum. The sequence goes on along the minus strand of NC_139234.1, from coordinate 59,831,159 downwards.
GGGGAGGCGAAGAATAGTAATAAGAGTGCTGGAAGATTAAGAAGGAAGGGCTTTTCGAAAAACGGTTGGGGGGAGCTAGGGATGAAAGGTCCCCGAGGACAAGGAGACAGTAATGAGCCGAAAGGCACGCCAGAAGGGGAGAAATAGTGACCGTACCATACCCATCAGTATGAAACACTGCATATAAAATATCTCGGAAGAGGTATGTCGGCGAGGGCTGAACCGGGTAGATAGTGGGGAATTTACAGGATGCTTCAACACTGGGCGATGCGGGAAATTCTAAGCGTGCGCAGTGTTGAAAGTGTATACGAAATTTTACTTCTCGTGGGATAACTTGTAAAAATATCGCTTTTGCTGCTTCGTGATTCAGAAATTCGTAACCTTGTCACATCGTTTCATGAAATAATCACTAAAATTATAAACCAACCAGACTCTTATTTGCAACTTGTTACAGGTGGTTATGAAGTAAAATTGCACTGTATTTTTAATTAAAAATAATACGTGCCAGTATTTCGGATTTCGATGTTACACTCCAAAACATGTGAAGCAAGGGGAGAAAATGATTTGGCGAAGCAAATCAATTCGCGCTTCTGCAAACGGCTGGTAGCTGCAGCCGCGTTTTCCCCTCACTTTCCCCTCACGCGTTCATTGGTCAAGTCCTCTCGAGAGACTACTTGCACAGACACTTGTTTTCGTTCGCTTGCTCCAGATATTCCCGAGTCAAAATGTAGTAATGCATAATTCCAAAACATTTACTGCTGTCCAAAGCAACAGTATCTGATTTCCAGTTATCATCAAATTTATGAATGACAGCAACAATTTGAACGAGTTAATATCTCGGTGCTGAAATATTTCCGCTTCTGTAAAGTAACTTCAGGCAGAATTTTCCGTGACTTCTTGCCTTTGATTGATTGATTGATTTTGATGTTGTGGGCATATCAGCACATATGCACACAATACGGGAATAAGCCCCTTAACAAACACCCATGCCCAAGACTGGATTCGAACCCGGAACACCTGTCGTCGTAGCACGATGTGTGAACCACTCCGCCACTGGTACCGACAAGAACTAAAACCTTTACCTGTTAAAAACCGAGGCTGTAAAGGGGCATTCAGCACACACAAGAATAAACAGGACAACACGACTCCACAGAGGATTATCCTGGTCGTGGATCCAGGCGTCAGAGCCTCGTTGGTCTGCAAGAAGCAGTTACCTGGTTGTAATACTGGGAAGTGAGGGTTGACTTTCGAGTGTCTTCCAGAAGGTCACACTCCCACGTTTTGCATAGTTTCTGGTAATCAAGAAGTCCAGACAGGAGAAGCACTCTTTTTCCATTTATGTAATAAAGACACAGGCAAATATGAATGTAAGCAACTTTTGGTATCTGTCAGCTTTTCCCTGCTATAACGCTTCATGTGAGAGGCACGTTACTAAATATATTAGCAAATAAACCACTCACCTAAAGAGCTATAACACAAAAAATACATATATATGCATACCAATAGCTTGCTTGCATCAGCATCTCTCTGCGGCCTTACACAAATGGAACAATGCGACTGCTTATTTAATGTTATTTCCACCATATCCATTCACGGGACATTGTCTGCTGTTGCCAGCAATGAAGGTTCTAACCTAGAAGGGTACAAAGTGTGAAGCATATATGCACATAAGAAGAGAACGTATGGCTTCAGCCACCGACAAAACGCTAGCTTTACGGGAACGCTCCAGTTCACACCCATCCGTAATGGCACGACACTCGCACCATCTTGTGGTCGCATCTATAACATCCGACACAGGGGCTTCTTTGCGTCGATTTTAACTGCAGATAAAGCAACCATTGAACGAGAGCGATCGCCTGGACCGTGGCCAACGCAGTGAGTTATCCGAAGCTTTCCAGGGACCTTCCATATTTCTGTTAGGGATTCTGCGGGAACACCAGGGACTCTATTTCTGAAAAAAAAAAACAGTCCATCAGGGACATCGTCGGTTATAGAAGAAAAATCGTGTAAAAAAAGCCCTGAGAGCTCATTTCTAAATCAACTCACATAGATAGCTCGGAAACCCACGGGAGAAACAAACGAACATCGACTGCACAGAAAGGGGACACTTTTTTCCCTTTTTCTTAACCGGCCGGCCCTTCACTTTCTCTGGACAAAGACCGACTTCAAGCTCTTTCCGAAGAGGAGGGGGGAAAGAGTAAAGAATAACCTGGAAACCGTTTAAGAATTCAGATGGCGGTTCTTTATTTATTTCCGCAATGAGGGAACGGGACATGAAACCTAATAGAGATTGGCTGCCGGGAAAACATTTTCGTTTCCGCTGTCGCGCTTTGGATTCCAATTTATTCATCACACGAACAAGAGAAGCAAATGTCCAAAGTACTCTTGCTCTCTTATGGTTTGTGATTCCATTAGAATATATTATTTGTTATCATCTTAGATAAATGCAACTTACATTTTCATTGGAAGGAAATCGTTGCAATGAAATAAGCAGAAAGTACTAGACCAATCAAAGATCAGAATTGTGACTTTTACCCGCATGGAATGTTAATGACAGGCATCCATGCTAAATCAATCAGTCATAGGTCGGAAAGAAAAGCTAGGGTGGATGCCACCAAAACGTTTGATCTTAAAGGTCATTTCAAGGTCATATTTTGATCCTAAAAGGTCAAATTTAAAAGTCATCCAAATATGTTCATGTAATATATCAAACGAAAGGTATGGACAAGACAAACTGTTTGGTGAAAGTTACCCTGTCAGACTTTTATGACACATGGATTAACATCTCATGCAGGTTACTTTTTAAAGAACAAAGAAAAATACCTCTATTTTATGTTGTGTTTATTTATAATGCCAAGAATTATTATACTAATGGATCGTTTGAAATAATAAAGAGATATTATTAGAATATATATATTTTACAAAAAACTTTTGTCCATGTGATCTGTACTTGACTCAAATAATGTTCAATGGGATGGATTACAACAGTCTATAGAATCGCAGCCACAGGCATTTATTCGTCTTGCAAGAGCAGGTCGTCAGTTCGAGGCAAGAGACTGGTACAGGAGGTTGTCTTGTCCACTGGGGTTTGAGACAACCTAATTCCCTTTTCCAAGTATCTGGGGGCAATGTCACAACAATAGTTTCCCTCTCTGATTGAAGCCAAATCTTTGCCTAGTAGTTTGCACTTTGCACATGAAGCTCCAGAGCATCACGTGTTGGAGGAAGCATTTCCAGGACGGTCTTGCCCTTCGTGAACATGTTTAATCTTGCAATGTTAACTGTTTTCACCCCTGGACTTCCATAGAGGTTGAAAACAAACTCTTCAAACAGCCCAAGCTGACCATCACGACCAATCCCTTCTACCATGCGTGGGTTTTTCAAAAACATTTTCCAGCAGTTTTTTTCCATAACCACTGAATGAAGAGATTGTATCGCAACCTGTAACAGAGTGGAAACTCAATAGGTTACTTCTCACAGCATTAGGAAGTTTTTTGCTACTTGAGGAATGGTTGATTGATTGATTGATTGATTTTTGTTTTAAGTCCACTTTGTGCGTAGATAAGCTAATCGGGACTGGACCTACAGTTTAAAATGGGATCCGAACCACTGTGGAATGTGCCTCCACTAGGTATCGAACCCGGGATCCCTTGATTACAAGGCAATGACGTTACCACGACGCCAACAAGGAGGCCAACTTGATGAATTGTAATGCACTTTTGCTTCGTTGCAGTCTCAGAAACCAACCACACTTCGCTTGCTTTAGGGGCGGTGAAGTGCAAAAGAAACAGCATGACATCTGTACCTCTGCACATCACAAGAATTCGTTGAAAGCCCATATCCAATGTTTCAAAGTACTTTTAAACTTAATCTTTATAAACGAGTTATTTCCACACATTTTGTACATACACTCATAACACACACCTCGTTCTATCTAATAACAACACGTTGTCGTGGCAATTCTTTAACAACAGTTTCGATCTTAATAGATATTTATTCAAAACCAGATAATATGGGAGAATAAATTCGGAAACAAACATAAATATCAAAATTTGGGATCGATGAACAAGTTGAAGAATCATTCCGGAAGCCAAACCTCAACATATACAGGACTCTACTGAATACAAATTTAACGTGTTAACTTTGCCCCACAAGAGCTACTTCTGACTTCAATATTCTAACCTAAAAATATCACCAAACAGTTTGTATCCTTCATACCTTTCGTTTCATATATTACATGAACATATTTGGGTGACTTTGAAATTTTACCTCATAGGGTTAGAATATGACTTTGAAATCACCTTTAAGGTCAATCTGTTTGGTGGCATCCACCCTAATTTTTCTCTCAGTCCTTTGACTGATTGATTTAGCATGGATGCCTGTTATAGTGGACCAGCCAAGAAGCGAAAAAGCTTTCACAAAAACTTTTACCCGCATGAAATGTTAATAACAGATTCACTAGTCACTTAAATAAGTCAACACCAGAAATCATATCCGGGACTTGTTCGTTGAAATAAAGTTAAATTATGGACACAAAGCAAGAGATCAATATTTCTCATTTTATGGCAGTTTCATCTGATGAAATGAATTCTCAAGCTTATCCCTTTCTGTAACCATTGTTAATACTAACAACGAAGAACTACAAAAATCTACTAATGTTATTACCCTGTAATCAGAGGGTCCTTGGTTCGTGTCCTGGTGGAAGTTCAGATTCCACTTTGAAGGTACAGTCCCGATTACTTTATCCGACTACAAATTGGCCTTAAAACAAGCCAATTATCCTGAAGTGAATATTGCATTACGCACGCACATATAGAAGGTTGTGTTAGAATGGGGATAAATTTCCACATTATATTTCGATGTGTTGCTATCATATGCTTACAGAATTATCTGTACTTCTTACAGAAAAAAAACATTCTAGATCCACATATCGACTGGGGTACTAGAAAAAGCATGGATGATTTTCCGTGAGATGATTTCTTGCAAGATTCATCCCCATCGAAGCTTCGGGAAGATATAATACTGCGATAACTGGAGAGAGAGAAAAATGGCGATTTTCGTAATAGGTGATTTCTTACACTGCCCATCACTATTAAAGCGGGGCAAAAAGTAACACTGTAATCTATGAAGAGAAATTATGATGCTTTCCCATAACTGGTAACTTTTTCACTGATTCTCGCGAAGTTCTGTTCCTTTTCCCTGATGCGGTGAGCGCGCTGCTGAAAAGTGAAACTCTTCCATCCTATACTTCGTCCAGGGAATCACTGAGGCAAACGAATGAAAACAAGTCCTCTGCGCAAGTAAGCTAGCTTCGCCCAATGGACGTGTGGAAGGGGAAATGAGTGCATGGAGGGATGAATCGCGGCTGCAGCTACCAACCCTTTGCATCAGTGCGCACTAATTTGCTCCACCCACTCGCTTCTGTCCTTCGCTACCATTATGCGAGGTCTTGCTCCACAGTTTCCCGAGATAAGTGTGTACGGTTGTTGGTTGTCGTGCTGAAGCCGCATAACCTAATGAGGTTTGGTTTAACGTCAAATAGCTTATGTTAGAAGAATTAATTCCAAATTCAGCCGAGAATCCTGAATATTTTCACCATCATTAGATGGATTTTAGTGAAAATAATCAAACTAGTATGTATATAATCGTAACAATATCACCTTGATAGTGATCTTCGCCTGTACATAGGTCCAAAAAAAGCCTTTATAGAATGTTCCACGCTACATTTCTGATAGCAAAGGTACCTGCCCCATCTGTTAGTGGTACTTGAAATGAAGATCAGAGACAGAGATATTCAGAAGATGGAAACTATTTTAGGACGGCTTACAAAAGCGAATTCCAGCCTCCTGTTACAGGACTTTATACAGTTAGGCTACGTTAAACATTAGCTCAAGTCGCCGTATAAGTGTAATATTTCCCGACGTCGCTCATTGAGAAATGCCACGGGGATAATTTAATCTTGGCAGCAGAGACAGAAGTCGCTTTCGTAGAAATGGTAAACGTTGGAAGCAGCAAAATTCCTCTCAGAAACCACAGGAAGAAAAGGAAGTGAAAAAGAGATGGGGGAGGGGTACAAGGAGGAAGTTTCTCAGAATTGAATCCACAAGTGGAATAAATTATTCTCCACGACCAAAGAGACAACGATTTAATCTCAAAGATGAGGCTCCTGTATCACTAAGCGTAACCAAGGTATCTTTGAGGAAATTTCAGAAATGTTTGTTGTAACATTATGTAAGGTGAAAGGGGATGTTTGTGTGAGATCAGAGCAGAAGTTACGTACGAACTCTTTGTGTCGTCATCAAGCAGCATGGATAGTGCTGTTTGTGCCCCTAGTGTATCTGCAACCTAGCTGTACTGCATCAATCCTGTAGAAATAAATTTAAACAAACATATTCAATCAAGTCAAATTCGATAACTTAAAAATTTAGGGCTTCAGTTCCTTCGCTTCGGTTAGTTCTCCTATAACATGATTTCTCAAACACTACTCCGACTGTTGATAACCTGGCAACCTTGATCATTGGCCGCCATATTGAATTCAAACATGGCGACGATGAAATTAAACATCGTGTTATTTTCTGTGATAAAATCATTACGGTTCAGAATAGAATCATGAAACAAACGTTATTCGAAATAGAAATCTCCTGTTGAATTAGGATTTTATTTACGGCTGGTAAATGGGTGGCCTCTGTGGTGGAGTGGTTAGTAAAATGCACTTCGACGCCGGGTTCGAATCCTAGTTAAGGCTTCTTTCTCATTATCTATTTCGCCTGTTCAGCATTCATCATAATCGTTAATATTAACCTAGAAAGGTAAGAAAGTAGTATAAAACAGCCCAAGATTTAATACTTATACAGGGTGACCAACAAGCATGTGACACTTTTAAATTTCCGATAGGTTTGGATGATATTTCTAAAATTAACGTATTTTAATGGAAATAGACCGTATCAATTTACTGCTGAAGCTGCTAACAATGGCACAAGAATTGGTTGATAGGTACCGTGCCTCGATCCTCGATAGAAATCCAAAATTTCAATGTTAATGGTAGGACACTTGAGAAGGTACTTGAAAAGATGGAGCCGTAGACTCAGCGCGCTGTCCTGAGGTGCCCAAGGCGAAATGCATTACGGCAGGCGGTGTCCTTTGAAGATTCATTGCAGAAAAGAGATTGTAGTGTAGTAAGTGAGCGCGTGTGTGTGTGTGGGGAGGGGGGGATTCGTTCGTCTTAGTGAGCTTCTCACATCAGTGAACAAATCACGCTATCAAAACGCCTCCACACATGGCAATCAATCGAAATTTCCTTCTGAAAAATATTCCAGCAAAGATTTTTTCCATACGCTCTAAATCCAATCGTCGTGTTTACCTTTTTTTCCACCTTGCAAAATCAGGTTTGGTCTAATTGAATACTGTTTGCACCAAATCACTTCTATTCTCCTTCTCTAGAACGGTTTTTTTTGTCCAAGTACCAAATTTTTCCCCCTATACCTTTTCACGCCCATCATTATTTGGTTTGCAAATTATGGTTTCGCTTTTTCTCCCCCGCAAGTGTGTGTGTGTGCTTCCGAGGGAGGGGATATTCCGCAAGCAATTTCTGCTTCACTTATTGGAGATTTTGTATAGCGTCGTTCTGCCAACATTGGGACAAAAATGCGATTGGTTGTAATTCGCCAATGGCGCTTTTCGCGGCGAAGGGGGAGCAAATGCAGTGTAAACAGGGAATCGTTGAGTCTCCCCTTGTTCCCGGAAACGGTGAATATTTTCAATTGTTATCGCAACATTGTGGCAGAGGCTTTCAATGATATTCTGCGGAATTTCGCATTTGTGCTTTTGGATGTTTTCTTCTTCTGTAAGGTTAATTAAAGAGATGGAGACGAACGATGAAATGATAAAACAGACGAAGGAACAAACACAATAGACTTGTCATGCTTTAGCGATGATTCGAACCTGGCACCCCTGTAATCTCCGTGGCGTAGTCGTTGCGTTAACTCGCTACGAAGTCTGGTTCGAACCCTGGGTAAGACATTGGTCAACATCATTAATTAAGTATATGTACACCTGGGTATAATAAATATAAATATATACAATAAATAAGAATTTTTGCAGCAAACCAGGTCAAATTTTTAGAATACGTCAGTGTCACAGACAATTTACCTTATCGGTAACTCTTTTTTCAAGTGGTCGGTTTTATTAGCAATGCAATTTCCTTATTCTCTACTGTAGAGTTAACATGATGTTCGTTAAACTCAAAGTTGAAGAGAGATATTTTGATACTTTCATGTGAAGTATTAAAAGCAAATTAAGTATGAGTTTTCTGCTTATTGACCTTATAGTTAAATGCAACTATCGACATCAGCGGCATTGATCTGTGATTAACTATTTAAGAATGCCATCTCTTAGCAGTAACTGTTTCCTTAAAGCGTTAACACTGATAGTGTCCTTGGAATTTCTGGTTGGACAAATATGGGGGTAACTGCCTATTCCATATTCATGAGGAAATACAGATATATCACACCTATCAATGTTCCTCTACAAATACTTTTTCTTAAAACAGTTAATATTCATGTTGAAGGTGATGGATAAAGGGCAGTATTTTGATCCTCTACTGCCAGGGCTGAACATCTAAAAATCAGTTTAATTTCTAATTTAACAAATTTGCAAGTTGGTCAGAGATTTCTTCAATGCACTAATTGGGGAACGCAGTGGCGTGTGCTGAGAAACAGTTGACGTGAGTTATAGCGTCTCTTTTCGACTGTGCTTTATTTTTAAAAATATTTATATATATGAAATTGAGATAACATATAATACAGTACAAAGAAGCAGTGCCCTCTTTTAGGATCATTATTACCTTCATCTACCCTGTTACTGTGTGAACAGTGTGATCAATTCTACATGCGTGAAGATCGGCGACGTTTTCTAACGGTATAACAGAGAATTTGAGAAGGTTGATCACAGAGACAGTGTTGCCATTGTAGTTCCACAGGATTTCTCTTCCTTTTTGTCCCTTTCACTACGTAATTCATACTTCTTACACTTTGGAATTCTTCCTCCTCTCTCTGCGTTCGCTTTCCTTATCTGTTTCACCCTCCATAACTTCCCACGGTTTAATTTGAATGTATATTTTCAATTTACTTTCCGTTCGTATTTCAGTTCTTTTTCCACTCATTTACGGTCCTTTATGTCCACTGATATCTTTCGCCTATTCTCGTCCTGCGAGCCCGTGTAAAACAGTGTTGCAAACTACTAACAATTGTCTTCCTTGTCCTTCAACTTCTCAAAATGCCACAGCGTAATTATTGATGCTATCATCTCGTAATTAAGATTTATATAATGCCCCTGGATACATTTTCAGTGCATATTCAACTACACAGGTCCTCCTCCGTAGTCGAGCGGGTTAAGGCGTTCACTCGTCTTGAGATCGTTCGCTGCGGGACGGCGTAGGTTCGAATCCGGCTCTGGTCGGAATTTATTCGGCCTACGTATAGGGCCGGTGGCAACCCACCATCGTGAGGAAATTGGGAAGCTCCGAGTGAGTGAGCGTAACCCGATCGAGAAGACCTGCAACGGCTGGGGGCTCGTCGGGCTGATCCCCCGACACTCCAATACTGGTCGAAGATCTCCACGCTACAACAGGTGACGGAGGAACAGTGTGGGAGGGAGACCAGCAGTCGGTAGGTAAGCCAAGGCCCTCATCGGGCTGTAGAGCTATGGGTTTATTCAACTACACATCAGAATTAGGTTGTATAAAATAAAAATGAAATTTAATCAAACTTTTACGAAAATAAGGAAAAGCTTTTATATCAGATGATAATAGAAATAACAAGCACCAAATTAGACTGATTAATAACTGAGAAACGGATAGCTCATGAAAGTAAGTAGTGGGGTTTACGGGGGGGACAGGACGAGAAAGGAAGAGCTCCTCTCCAGCAGCTTTGCTACACTTGAAACTTGCTTAACATAAGCATATAAGTTTTTTAAGCAGGTATAGAATCTTGTCTAATTCAAGATTTTTGTAAAAATGCCCTCGGGAATTTTTCAGAAAAGAAGAGCTCTCTTAGATTGATTTGCACATACTTAAAACTTGCATCAGCCAGATTTTTGTTCATAAATTTGCCAATTTTTGGCCACACCAGAAATTAAGCTTATTCTGTCAAAATCCCAGGAATCTTGAAGATATCTATTGGGTTCTGAGACTGAGTGGAGTGTGGTGCATTGCCTTGTAATCAAAAGGTTCGGGTTTGAGTTCTTATAAAATCTGATGGCAAAATGTTAATGTAAACAAGGGGCTCCGGGTTCGAGTCCTGATAGATGTGGTATTCCATACGTGAGATTTTGAGAATAATTTTGTTTTGTTTCTGTATTTCAGCTTTTGGCAGGTAGGTATCTGCTACGAGCAGAGATGGTATAGGTAAATATATTTTCTGACGGTAAAATCCAAAGGGCCTTTGTGTTTGAATTGTGTCTCTAGTTCGAGTTGCTGTTTTAAGTCTATTTTATGCACAGTAAGGCTAATCGGGACTGGCCCTACAGTTTTAAAGTGGGATCCGAACTACTTGTGCCTCCACCGGGTATTGAACCCGGGACCCCTTGATTACAAGGCAATGATGCTACTACTGTGCCATGGGGGAAGCCCTGAATCGTGCTTCTATGGAATCTTGTCTAATTCAAGATTTTTGTAAAAATTCCCGAGGGCATTTTTCAGAAAAGAAGAGCTCTCTTAGATTGATTTGTACATACTTAAAACTTGCATAACATCTTCATTTGTTTAAGTGTAGCACCTGCCTAACCCAAGAGTTTTGTAATTCGGAAAGTATTAACTCTTCTCAAGCAAATTTGTTAATATTTACAAAAGTTGCATCAGCCAGTCTATAAACTTGTATCCATACCCACCTATACATATTTACTTCAGGTTTAAGTTTAATTGGATACTATTCAATTTGCTTATTGCAAATATGCAATTAAAACAAAACAATATGCAGAGCTTACCTCTAGAATTGCTTCGTGCTTGCACGTTCCCCCTCTGTGGCAATGTGCGCAATTCCCGAGACGGTAGTATTGATTTTTTTCCTCAGTATTAACAGAAATTCCCGATTATTGCATCAGCTAGTTATGAGAGAGTAACTGAGGGGAACAGACGTGTTGATACAGTGCTTCTCATACTTACTGGTTTAAATTCATATTGAACAATATTTGTTGTAATCTATTCATATTTAGAGTCGAGCTTATATTTGTCCCAGCCTGTTATACATAACAAGGTTATTGCTATTCAAGATATGCATGTTCGTGCAGGCATTCGGGTCAGCGTGAATAATTTTCCACTTGTAAGCTATTGGTTTTAGATTAGAATCCCAGGAAATTTTATATAAATACCAAAACCAAAAATATTAAGTGTATACACACATATATATATTTATACATACAAATCACAGTGCTGAACCCAACTGATATTTTTTATTTAGTATAAAGTTTTGAATTGAAACCCAAAAATTGTATATAATAAACAACAGCAAAAATGCCGAATCAAAAATATTGTGACCAATGCAATAAAAATATATTTAGCTCTAATTGGGCCAGACACCAAAAGATTTGTAACCCGGACAAATACAGAACTCCCACAAAAATTTGCCCCAATTGCAATAGAAAATACAACATGGAATATTTCACATATAAACATAAAGATACTTGCTCTGTACAGTCATCAACATCTGGTCTGAAAAGAAGGCACGAAGCACCTCTTAATGCCAGAGCAGCAAAGCAGCCACGCTATGAACCTATCCGTAGCAGTTTTAACGGCCAATTAAGGGATCACCATTTTGTATCAGAACCAAGATGTGGCATTGAGAATTTCTTGAACAGTAAAAAACCTGATCTCCAGGCAATTCTAAATGCACAAAATGGCTCTTATAAGCTCTCCCTCAAATTGTATACTCAATATAAGAAACCAAACGGCACTAAATTTACACAGCCCCACATAACAGCAACTGTACCTGTATATTCAAATGTAAATTCAGACAAAATAATAAGCAGATTGATAGATCAATTGAATATTATACACTCTGAATTTGCAGCAAAAGAGTCCGGATGGAGCCTATGCGGCTCTCCGCACAAGTTATATGTTAATATTTCTGAATTCAGCCCATTGCAAGGATCTACATATGTGCCACTACCTGCCAATATCAAAAACAAAAGAGCTGTGGTTAATATAAAAAATGCCGACCAGAAATGCTTTTTGTGGTGTATATTAGCTGCTTTGTATCCAGTTTCAAGCCATCCTGAGAGAATAACTTATTACAAACAGCATGAACATCTTTTTGATGATGTAATGGAGGGTTTGGAATATCCAATGTCAGTTCAGAATATTGATAAATTTGAAAAAAGGGCCAGGCACATCGATGGCAAACAATTATCTATTAATGTATTTATTTGTTCCACTGGCAATTGCCCGATAGCACCTCTCAGAATCAGTACAATTGATGATGAATCTGCAATTCCGATTGATCTGCTCTTAATTGAAGGAGATGATACATACCATTACACTCTAATACATAATCTTCAAGCTTTAGTGAGAACGCAACTAGATAAATATAAAAACATATTCAAGTTGTGCAGAAGATGTTTAACTGTATTTGATGGTCAAAAAATGGTGAAGGGGGTTCGGGAAGAGAATGCAGAAATTGCTAAAAACAAGTTAATTGAGCATCTGAAATACTGTGGCAATCATAAACCTGTTCATATGGTGATGCCCAATCCAAGTGAAAATTGCAAATTCAAAAAGTATGAAGCCTTGTTGGAACACCCAGCATATATTGTCTGTGATTTCGAATCGAATCTCAAATCTCTTGCATTCTGTAGCCCAGATCCAGAAGAATCCTCAACTACACCATATCAGTTACATGAACCTTCTAGCTTTTGTTGTGTGGTTATACGGGATGGTATAGCTAGTGAGCCATACTTATACATAGGAGAAGATGCCATCAAAAAATTTGCATATATAATAGAAAATGAGTGCCGTGACATAGCATCTAATATTTTGTTGAAATCAAAACCCATGTTGCCTTTAACAGAGGAACAGATTGAAGATTTCAACAATGCAAAAAAATGCCCGGTATGTAATTGTGAATTTTCAGATACAAATATCAAGGTCCATCACCATTCTCATACAGATGGTCAATATAAACAGGCCCTGTGTAATAGCTGTAATATTAAGATCAAGAGACCAAGATTTATCCCCATATTTTGCCATGGAGCATCCAATTATGATTTCCATCATCTGATCAGGTACGAGGGGTTTGACAAACAGAATTTAAACATTTTAGCTGAAAATGATGAAAAATATATATCTATTAGCAAGATAATTAAAGTTAATGGTGTTCCTATTCAATTAAGATTTCTTGATTCTTACAGATTTTTACCTGCTAGCCTGGCTACACTGGCCTCTCAATTATCTGATGATGACTTGAAAATCACACGTGCCTCGTTTCCAAATCAGGACCTGAAATTAATTAAGCGGAAGGGTGTATATCCATATGACTATGTCACAGATTTTTCTAAATTTGATGAGTGTTCCCTGCCACCACAAGAAGCATTTTACAGCAAAATCAGAGGATCTGGAATCAGTGATGAAGATTATCAACATGCCAAGTTGATGTGGAACAATTTAAAATGCAAGACATTTGGTGATTATCACATGGCTTATTTAAAACTTGATGTCACGCTCTTAGCTGATATATTGCAGGCATTCAGAAAATCTTCAATGCAAAATTATGGACTGGACCCAATATATTTTTACAGTGCCCCTGGTCTAGCATGGTCTGCAATGTTTTTCAATACCAAAAAGCAATTGGATCTGATCCACGATCAAGATATGTACTTGTTTATGGAGAAATGCATAAGAGGAGGGATGGTGCAATGTTCCCAGAGATATGCCAGAGCAAATAACAAGCATATGCCTGATTATGATCCAGCACGGCCATCAAATTATATAACGTATTTCGATGCAAACAGCCTCTATGGTTATGCTATGATGCAAAAACTGCCATATGCAGGGCTTGAATGGGTTGAAGATTTCAATATTGAAGATCTTCAGAATTTTGATGACAGTGAATATGGACTCTTCTTAGAGGTTGATCTGATAATTCCAGATCATTTGCACAACAAATTTTCTGATCTGTCCCCAATTCCCGAGGTTAAGTGTTCACCTGGTTCTAAACAGAGGAAGCTCATGATGACTCTGGAGCCGAAACAGGGTTATGTCATATATTATAAAAACCTCCAGTTCCTGATGAAACATGGTGTTCAAGTGACCAAAGTTGGCAAAGTTTTGAGGTTCAGGCACTCAAGATGGTTGAAACCATACATTGATACAAATACAGAGCTTCGAACATCTGCAATGAGCCAATTTGATAATGCCTTGTTTAAATTGATGACGAATTCAGTGTTTGGCAAAACAATTGAAAATGTCAGAAAACATAGCGATGTTATAATAAATACTGACCCCAGCCGGAGCAAAAAATTGGTTGCAAAGCCCAACTTCAATTACAGAAGAATTTATGATGAGCACATGGCACTTTTCAACATGAAGAAAACAAAGATCAAATTTGATAAACCTATTTATGTAGGGGCTGCAATATTGGAATTGGCCAAATTACATATGCTAATATTGTATTATGAGGTGCTGAAACCTTTTTATGGTGATCGTGTAAAATTATTGTACATGGACACGGATAGTTTTATTCTTGATATTCAAACAGAAGATGTTTATCAAGATATGTCACAGCCTGAATTGTTTCAATACTTTGATACCAGTGAACATACAAGAATTCAACCCCACAACAAAAAGGTGCCTGGCAAATTAAAAGATGAGACACTTGGTGATGTTATTGTGGAATTTGCTGGGTTAAGAGCCAAGATGTACAGTTTTAAAACATGTAGTGCTGTTGTCAAAAAGGCCAAGGGCATTGGCAGAGTTACTGTTGAAAAAGAGCTTGTATTTGAAGACTATAAAAATTGCATCAAATCACAGAATTCAATCAGAACATCAGAAAATAGAATTCAGAGTGAGAATCACTTGCTGACTAGCAATATTGTAACAAAAGTGGCCCTGGACCCACATGATGACAAGAGATGCATTTTATCATGTGGCATACATACTTTACCTTGGGGGCATTGTGATTTGAAAAATGGGATTCAATGCCCAATTACAGAGCATGATTTGAAATAAATAAACATGCCTATGAACTTATTTGGGTTCAAGAAACAAGCTATTATGGACCTGCCTACACCACAACCCTCTCCTGATTTACAATCTGTAATGTCTAAACTGAGTGGCTTGTTAATTATTCATCTGAACAGCATACTTACAGATAATGATGATGAAACAGGGAAAACATTGTACATATTTAACAATAATTTAAATCATTACCAATTACCTGTAGGTGGTCAATTGCAATTTATTACAACCCCTGAGGGTGATGTCAAGATTTCAGTAGGGAGAAATATTTATAGAATTAAGCACTCAAACATGATTTCTGGCACTGTATATACTGTTTCTGCTGGTGACTGCTTATATATTGAGGTCCCGGGATCATATGACAAGCTTATACCCTTTTTTATAGAATTAAGAATCAGATACTCTATAATAAATAACCATTAAAACAAAAATGCCTAATGATATATTTGGCCATACAAGACATGAAGATCACAGTGATGAGATTCTGATGCTTGATGTCAGAGTCAAGAAATTAAGAAGTGATTTACAAGCTTTGCAAACCACACTCAATGCCAGTCTTCAACTAGAAATTACAAATTTACAATCACAATGCATGGACCCTCTTCTTAAAATTGATTCTGAACTCAAAGTGCTGCTTCAGAAATATACTGATCTGGCAACATTAGATAATTTTCAAAGTTTGGAAGAGGCTGTAGCAGCTCTTCAAGCCAAATTTAAGACCCAGGCTAACAACTCCGAGCAATTGAAACAGCAATTGGAAGAGCAGATAAATAATGTCCACACACAGCTCCAAACAATTGTCAAAAGCATAAAATCACAAGAAGATTTTGATCTAGTGATTTCCACTCTAAAGGAACAGATTCAATCACTCCAGATACCTAATCTGGATCCTCTGCACAATGCCATAGCCGAGGTTAAAGAAAAAATTGAGACACTTGAAAATTTTATGAACAATTTGCCATCTTCTGATGCTTTGAATGCAATAACTCGGAGTGTAGCAAACATCAAGCTGCAACTTGAAACATACGAAGATTTTGGAAAAATTCAAAGTACCATAACCCATCTTGAAGGTACAATAGCAGCAGTGCAAAGTGATTTGGCAAATGTACAAGAAACTCGCCTGCCTGGGATTGTAGATACTCTTCACAGTGTCCAGCAACAGATTACAAAGCTTGAAAACCTCAACACTGAATCTGAGCTATCTCATTTTCATCACTTGATAGATGATATCCAAACAAAACTTGAAATTTTACAACAATCCACACCCTCTCAGGCAGATATAGCCCTGCTCCAAAATGCTATGCAAAATGTGGCTGATGCATCTGAATTAAATAATGTGAAATTGGCACTTGAATCTTTGCAAAATACTGTATCAAATCTTCCCACATCACAGGAACTTAAAAATATTAAGAGGGCAGTGAATAGGATATTGAAATCAGAAGATATCAAGAATATCCAGGCAGAGATCAAACATCTCACTCAGACAGTGGCCACTCTACCAACCAATCAACATATTAATGAACTGCATGCCCTGTTTGAGGATATCAGAAGACAGGTACATGATCTTACTGCTCAAAATTCAAAATTGGCAGTTGTTGAAAATTTGCAACAAATTGTAGCTAATATCAAGCAACAGTTAGGGACCATGGAATCCAATCAAGCAAATGTTCTGTCTGTTTTTGCCACCCAGCTTCAAGAGATTGTGCAACAATACAAGAAACTTATTGTGGACATAAAAATCAAGCCAGGCCACGATGATGTTGTTAGGACCATCAATGAGCACCTTGAATCTGTAACAAGCAGATTGCTCACAGCAGAAAAGGAAATAACAGGCATAATCGAGAATCCAAAACATACAGTAATTCTTGAATTGTACAGCATCCCCAACAAAGAATATGATTCTCCATTTACACCAGGTGGCAAAATATATATGCTGTCCCCTGCACAATTTTATTACCAGTTTTTTGTTGGGGGCACACTGAGACCAATCAAGATCAAATATTGGCATCAACCACAGGCACACCACTACCCCACCTTATCAATAACAAATGCTGATAACAAACCAAAAATCACCAGTGCAGAATTAGAGGATTTTACAGATCCCAATACATTAGAAACAGCCTATACTGAAGATGATGGCACTCTGGAATTTAAAATACAAATAGGGGACAAATTATATTTAGAAAATCCTGCAGTCTCAGCTGCTGAACACCCCATAGTTGCAATATTCTTGTTTTCATATTATGTCTAGACAAATTATTGTTGATGAATTACACAGACAAGCCAGACATAATTATAAGAGACTCCCAGTAGTCACAAAAGGCATAGATGATTTATGGCAAAGCGACTTGATTGAAATGTCGAGTGGGCAGTTGAAAAACTTAGACAAAATCAACAAGGGCTACAAGTATCTACTCACTGTAATAGATACATTTTCAAAATTTGCATGGGCTGTGCCACTCAAATCCAAGACTGGAACATGTGTTACAGAAGCCTTCAGGACAATCATCAATCATTCAGGAAGATCCCCGCGCTATTTGCAAACAGATAATGGCAAAGAATTTTATAATTCAGTGTTTCAACAATTTATTAAAAGCCAGGCAATAAAACATTACTCGAGTTACAGTGATCTCAAAGCCTCAATTGTAGAGAGATTCAACAGAACCTTAAAAAATCTTATGTATAAACAATTTACCCTCCAAGGTAATTATAAATGGATTAATATTCTACCAGAACTTCTACATAAATATAACAACTCGGTCCATTCCACAATCAACATGAAACCCTCTGAAGTAATAAGCTCATCTGATGAGCAAAAATTGATCAGGACTGTTTATTATCCTAGATACCAGCCAACAACAAGAAGGGCCAAATACAGGGTGGGTGATCAAGTAAGAATCAGTAAATATAAGCACTTATTCAAGAGAGGCTTTACAAGAAACTGGAGCACTGAATTATTTACAGTGGCTCAAGTTAAACCTGGGACCCTTAACACATATATAATAAAAGATCACCGAGGAGAAATTCTCAAAGGCAGGTTCTATGAACAAGAACTCAGCAAAACTAAACAGCCTGACACATATCTCATAGAAAAAATCATCCGCAGAAAAGGTAACAAGTTACTTGTCAAATGGCTGGGACTTCCGGAAAACAGCTGGATCGATGCAGACAAAGTGATAATATGAGCACCTGGGATGTTATAAAAAGGCTGCCAGAACCTGAACAACAGAATAAGAGAAATGGCAACTTGCTGCCTGATAATATTAGGTGTCTTATTGTTGGGCCATCTGCTTGTGGTAAAACTACACTAATGGTTGATAATTTTTTATTGGCACCCAACTGGTTAGACTGGAAAAACAGGCACTTGTATGTCTTCTCTAAGAGCTTGGAACAATTAAAATATCAGCAGCTGATGAAGCTATATGATGGACTGGATATTGCCACTTTTGAACCAGATGTTAAGCCACTTGATGAATGTCTGGATAACTCTGTTGTTGTGTTTGATGATGTTATACTGGATAATCAAAACAAGATTAGAAATTTCTTCACACAGGGGCGACACAAAAATATTGATTGCTTCTACCTGGCACAGACTTTTTCTAAAATTCCGAAGCAGCTGATCCGAGACAACAGCAATTTTATATGTGTGTTTCATCAAGATCATACCAACCTCAAACACATACATGATGAATATGTAGGTGGGGACTTGAGCTACAATGATTTTTCCAAGTTTTGCAGTAGGTGCTGGAACCAGGACAGTTATGGGTTTGTCACAATTGATATGACAAGAACACCTAGTAGTGGAAAATACAGAAATAAAATCAACGATTTTCTAGACGTTGAAACGTATATAAATAACCATGAAACGACCAGTCATTGATGATCTTAAGTTAAGAGATTATCTTGTAAAAAGATTTAAGGGATGGAAATCAGAGAACCGAGGAATTTATGAAAAACACAAACAAACAGAACAGCCTGTAATTGATGCTATTAATAATTTAGGTAAGAATATCAAAACTGTTACAGAGCAAAATCAAAATTTGATCACAGAGCTTGTACCTGTAGCTGCAAGGAACATATTAGATTATCCATTCACCCCACTTTCCAGTATTCATACACCTAGTCCTGTTGCTCCTAGAAGAATTGAAGCTACTCAGGATCCTATTGAATTGGGTCTTCTTGCTCAAAAATATTTAACCACACCTAAAGACAACAAAGATGAGGTATTTGGCTTATATGCCGACACAGAGCTTGACGGGAGCATCATTCATAGAATTGGCAATTTCAGAGTAACATTTATGGGAGATGATATAATTGTTTATTCAGAATCTCGACTTGGAGAAAAAGGTGCTTTTGTTAAGTACCCCGGCACACCTGGATTGTGGGAACTGATGACTAGGAAAAGGCCTGGCAGCTATACAGATCAAGATTATGAGCATTACAAAGAAATATTAATAAAATCAGATGCTCTATACCAGAACAATGATCCCACACAAAAAAGAGTCAAGTCGAGCAGTGGAGCAAAATACAATAATTTAATCAAGCCCATATGGTCACAAATTAAGACTGGCAGTGGAATCAAACAATACAACACCCTGCCTAAAGAATTTGTGTGGGTTGATGATGTCAGGAAACTTGTAGATAGGTTATTGGTGATAGCTGGGGAGGAAAATGCTGGGAACCACAATTTTTACAATGAAAAGGTTGGAATTATGGACATGATAAGCACCAAATTGTCTAATTTTATAGTGAATGACCCTAAGGGGATTGGATATCTCATAAAAATTATTAATACTCTACCACCTAAATTTTGGAATATTTCTGAGGGTCGGGGCCTTGTTAATGACATTATAAACAAGCTGCCATTTGAACTACACATTCCAGGCTATCAGTATTGTGGTCCAGGCACAAAATTGGACCATAGATTAAACAGAGGTGATCCTGGTGTTAATCCCTTAGATGCTGCTTGTAGAGACCATGACATAGCATACAACACACATTCTGATCTTGACAAGAGACATGTTGCAGACAAGAAATTAGAAGAGGCTGCATTTGGTAGATTTGTAAGCAAAGATGCTTCTTTGAGTGAAAAAATAGCAGCATTGGGAACCACCATAGCTATGAACACCAAACAAAAACTGGGGTGGGGTTTGTGAATATGTATATAATAAACCTACAATGAAGGCCAAGGGTGTTATGTATCAAATACCTTATGCAGGTCTCAAATCTCTTAAAACTATTGACAGTCTCTTGACCAAAAAGCAGCGCAAGAAAAAAAGCTCTTGTCTTGCAAAGGGGCATGGTATGAAATTGTTGCTTAGCACCCCCCAATTAAAAAAATTACAGCAATCAAGAAAAAAATCACATACAGGGGGATTCATATTCACCATCCCTGCCATCTTAGCTGCTCTCGGGGCAGTTGGGAGCTTGGCTGGGGGATCAGCTGCCATAGCAAAAACAGTAATAGATGCCAAGAAAAATAGGGCAGAATTAGATGAGCAGAGGCGCCATAACCTGGCCATGGAGAAAAAAGGCAAAGGTGTTAAGAGAGCCATGAATAAGTTTAAAAAAAACAAGAGCCGCTTACAAACCAAGATATTGAAGCTTTGATCAAGCCACTGGGCATCAAACATTTTAGAGGTGTGTACATGTCTGATTCTTTACCAGAACAACCACTCAACAAAGAGTGTGGCATTGTTAATTTGGATGAGTACAAAAATCAGGGCACTCACTGGATCTGTTATCTTAAATATTTAAACAATGAGGCATTTGTGTTTGATTCATTTGGAGGTATTCCTCCTGAAAATTTAGTAAAATATTTAAAATCAGCTAATCTTTATTACAATAATGCCCGTATTCAAAACTTCAAAGATGTTAATTGCGGACATTTGTGTTTATCTGTTCTTAGATATATGTCTCAAATAAATAAACCATCAATTGAAAATTTTCAAAAAGCCTTGTGGTATCTGAAACATCATGGGGGTATTCCATCTCACCAGCCAAAATTCAATATTGAAACTCAAATTACATGATGACATTGTGTATCCCAAAACAATAGCTCTCAGAGCATTTTACGGCATGTACTTGATCCCTAATATTACACACCACAACAACACAATTGCAGTTGGTGATCAAAAAATTGTCATCACTCCAGGGCAGTATAATCTGTCCACTCTAAATGCTCAGTTACCCAGAGGTGTAGTGTTAAGTCAAAATTCTGTCACTCACAGAGTAGAAATTGTATCTGCTACAGAAACAGTGGATCTGGGTACTATAGGAGAGCTGTTGGGATTTGAGAACAACACAAAACTCGAAGCGGCCATCAAACACACTGCTATGAATATACCTAAATTCTTAGCCATAGAGACTCTGAATATTCACTGTAATGTGGCTGAGGGTATGATCACCAAATCAAATGGCATAGGCACTCACAAACAAACTGGCATCATTGCAACATTCAAACCTAATTCCGAATTCATGGAGCCAATCATCTACAATCCATCCCCAACATTATATTTTCCTGTGTGCCACAATAGAATAGATAATATTGAATTGATGGTCACTAATGAAAAAGAAGAATTAGTTGATTTTGCTGGAGCCACAACAACTGCTATCATAGAGATTAACATTTAAATAAAAATACATACAATGGAAAATATCGAGAGTTATGAGCTACAATCATTCCCTCCAAACAGGAGGACATTTGCAAATTTAAATCAACCCAATACGGAAATCGAGGTGGATCTTGATGTAGGGGACGGCTTTATACACCCCCACAGAGCAGATCTATACATCAAATTTGATGTTGTAAAGCTCGATGGTACAGATTACCCTGCAAATTCAAACATAAGATTGGTAGATAATTTTGTGCCCCATCTGTTCTCTGAAATTGAGATTAGAAAGCATGGTGTTGTTATAAACAGAATAGATTATCCCGGCATTACCTCCACAGCTTTGGCCACACTAAAATTATCCAAAACCGAGGCATCATACTACAAAATAGGCGGATTTGAAGCTGGTGATAAAATATTAACCAAGAACCATACAGTGCTGTTCCCCATGCGCCTGTTGCCAGGATTCTTCTCGGATTACAAAGATATTATGTGGAAGGGCGGTTTAAGAATTACATTTAGAAGAGCTGCAAATGATAATAATGCTTTGATGAGGTACAGCACATTAAACCCTACAGGAGAAGCTCTGCCTAATACCTTACCAGATGCAGGCAAGTGCATTATTCAGACTATGGAGTTAAGAATCCCGGTTGTTGAATATGAGGCCAGTTACGCTCTTAAATACAAAGCTGATATCCTAAAAAATCCCCAGATTCCTCTGCAATTTTACACATATCAATGTGTACAGAAGCCTGCCTCTGGTACTTATTATGAATTTGATGCCACAAATTCATTCTCCAGCATACAATACGACATGCCTGATTTTGTGGTGGTACTGTTTCAGACTGGGAGACACAATAATCAGGAAAAAAATTCGAGTAAATTTGATAACTGCAACATCAAGAACATATATCTTAAAAATGGTAGAAATGAGGTTTTTCCTAGAGAAAATTACAATTTAGACATGTCCAAAGATGATTTCCTCAAATTATATGAAGCTTTTTCGGCTTTCAAGAGGGTCACTACTGGCAGTACTGACCTGTATTACTCACCAGATGAATTCAAAGCACAGAGACCCATGTTTGTAATTAACACTTCAAAAAGAAAACAAGTTGTGGTTAATGACAGGACAAACATTAAAATTATCTGTGAATTTCACGAGGCTTTACCCGACGACACCATTTGTAGTGTCATTCTCATAGGGGAAAAATCATATGTTTATGATGTAAGAAATGAAAGGGTCACAGAGCAGTTCTAGAAGCACGATTCAGGGCTTCCCCCATGGCACAGTAGTAGCATCATTGCCTTGTAATCAAGGGGTCCCGGGTTCAATACCCGGTGGAGGCACAAGTAGTTCGGATCCCACTTTAAAACTGTAGGGCCAGTCCCGATTAGCCTTACTGTGCATAAAATAGACTTAAAACAGCAACTCGAACTAGAGACACAATTCAAACACAAAGGCCCTTTGGATTTTACCGTCAGAAAATATATTTACCTATACCATCTCTGCTCGTAGCAGATACCTACCTGCCAAAAGCTGAAATACAGAAACAAAACAAAATTATTCTCAAAATCTCACGTATGGAATACCACATCTATCAGGACTCGAACCCGGAGCCCCTTGTTTACATTAACATTTTGCCATCAGATTTTATAAGAACTCAAACCCGAACCTTTTGATTACAAGGCAATGCACCACACTCCACTCAGTCTCAGAACCCAATAGATATCTTCAAGATTCCTGGGATTTTGACAGAATAAGCTTAATTTCTGGTGTGGCCAAAAATTGGCAAATTTATGAACAAAAATCTGGCTGATGCAAGTTTTAAGTATGTGCAAATCAATCTAAGAGAGCTCTTCTTTTCTGAAAAATTCCCGAGGGCATTTTTACAAAAATCTTGAATTAGACAAGATTCTATACCTGCTTAAAAAACTTATATGCTTATGTTAAGCAAGTTTCAAGTGTAGCAAAGCTGCTGGAGAGGAGCTCTTCCTTTCTCGTCCTGTCCCCCCCGTAAACCCCACTACTAAAGTAAGATAACGGTGAATTAAGAATAAAGGAAAGAGAAAAATAAAATGAAAAAAGAATTAGTAAAGAATGGGAAAAAGAAACTGAAATAGAAGGAGAAACGAAAAATGAAAGGAGTAAGAATTAGAAAGAGAAAAAGTAAGCGAAGCGAAAACTGAAAAGGAAGGCAAGAAAGAAACTTAAGGAAAGGGAAAAGAAACGAAGAAATGAGGAAAAGAAATGGAAAGAGGAGAGAAAAGAAAGAGGAAAAGGAAGGAAAGGGAAAGAAAAGAAAGCGGAAGAAAAGGACAAAAAGAGAAAAGGAAAAGAAACGGGAATGAATGGAAAATTGAAAAGGACAAAAAAATAAAAGGGGGAAAAGAAGATAAAATGAAAGAAGAAAGAAATGGAAGAAAAATATAGAAAAAGGAATAGAAGGGGAACTCAATAAGGTAAGGAGAAATTAAAGCGAAAAAAGTACATTGGAAAATGGAAAACAAAAGGAAAAGGAAAGAGAAAATTGTAAAGATAATTAGGAAAATAAGGAACAAGAAAAAGGGAAATTACTTAGGTACGTCCTAACCCTTAACTAGGCGCGCGGGGTTAGATTTGACCCCCAGGTAGGTATTTCATAACGTCCAGACACTTGTTGGTTGCCCCCGATGCTAGCTTATCTAAGCCCCGCGACAGGTTAAGTTAGCAGCAACTTTTCGCATATACAGACCCAAACGTGCGCGCAGAATATAGTTCCGCTGCAATACTGCCGATTTTCTCACTGTCTGTGACATGAACAGCTCGGTGGTTGAGGCAAGACTGGCACGGGAGATTCTGAACGTCACTTCCGCGTGGATTAATACATAAAACCTGCTGAAAACTTAACCTGTCGCGGGGCTTAGATAAGCTAGCATCGGGGGCAACCAACAAGTGTCTGGACGTTATGAAATACCTGATTCAACTGTCGAGGTGATTTCCTTCATTGTGTGTGTAATTGCAGCAAGGTGAATCTTTTCCAAAGTTGATGGGGGTCAAATTTACTCCCACGCGCCTAGTTACGTATGTGATTTTTAGTTGTTATTTTCTTTTTTAGAACTTTCGCTTACTGTGCTTCGTGAGTGAAATATTTTAACAGTTTTTACTTGATCTGTGTTGTGTGATCGTGTTTTAAAGTGAATGTTTCATTTTTCTAAGAAATCGTTCAAAAGCTCGTAGTATGAAAGACAGTGGCTGTTGGAGGACATTTCGAACCTAGTTCATCTGAAGTGCTTCAAGATGAATAATTGACTCCAAATCAGATCATGATGTAGAATATCATGTTTCTGAGTGAGAACATTATACTAATTCTAGGACAAATCATGATGATGAGAATGATATTCCGGATGAAGATGAAACATATTTCCTGGGAAAAGACAAAATAACTCGATGGAAAGAAGCACCCTGCTCCAGTGTTGCCAACAGCACGAGAGAAAAATGGGCTAAATCGCACCCAAAATGGAGCTAAAATTCACATCCAAGGGGCTAAATTTACAAAGGTGCGGCTGCGCACTGAAAAAAAATCTGGTTCTTAATTCTTGGGTGTTTTGGTGCAAAATTTCTGAAACTCAAGAACCACAACTAATCAACTGTCAAGATGAGGGGCATACGCTCAAGTAAATTAAATTTTCTTAACTTAAATAATATATTTCCCCCGTAAATTGTGGTGCAGTAGATTACACAAAAGCATTACACATTTTCGGCATATTCCTCCTTCATATATATGCACACGTACACTCACACACACACACGGCCGCACGCACGAACTAGTCTCTGGGCGAGCCTACTGTTACGAACGATTCGTCGATTCCGCACCGCACTTCTGTGAACTTTCAAGGACCAGATGCAAATGCAACTGAACAAAGATCTGGAATAGACGTTATCCGTAATTCGCCTCGGGCTACACAGCATACCAAAACCAGAAACACGGGGATAAAGTGACAATGTGCACTTGCTACCTGCTCCCCAGGAGGGGTCGCACGACGAGCTTGCAGTTGCAGAGGAGGGTCGGTTAAGTGAATTCTTCTTTACAGTTTACTGAAATACCAAAAAAACATTTCATTACTGAAAGGGCTAGATTTGTAGCAAGATTTCTCTCTGTAGGGCTAAAAAGCCCCTTGGGGCTTTTGCTGAATTTTGGGGCTGAGTACGTACTCAAAAGGGCCAGTTCTGGCCCCAAAAGAGCCAACTTGGCAACACTGCCCTGCTCATGTTCGAATGTTCACAAAAGAAGTATGAACATTGTTTTACGTCTTCCTGGATCACTTGCAACTGCAAAAAATGGCAAATCTGTTTTCGAGGATTTTCTCTTTTCATAGATGACACTACTGTGAGAGTCGTTGTGGAAAATATCAGTACGTACGTAGAAATTATACGGGGATATTCTGTAAGGGAAAGAAATGCCAAATTTGCAGACGAAGATGAAGCTTTAAAAACGAGACAAAGTTTATTTGACATAATATTATATGGCCGCGGTGGCTCAGTGTCGACCTCCGTGGCGAAGTGGTTAGCAGAGCGCGCTACAACGCCAGGGGTTCCGGGTTCGAGTCCCGGGTAAGGCATGGGTATTTGTGATTGTCTGTCCTGAAAAAGTCCTGAAATAGAAATGTAAATGATATGAGTGAATGAAGTGTGATGGGGAAAGCTTCCGCTTAGGGGGCTTTCCTTTAAAAAACAAAAAAAAGTCGGTAACGCGTCTGACTACCATGCTAAAGGTCCCGGGTTCGATCCCCGGCCGGTTCAAATCCGGGAACTTTTCTAACGGTGAAAGCGGCCCCGGCGCCCACCCAGCGTCGAATAACATGGGTACCTGGGGGAAACCCCGGGGGGTAAAGGCGGTCAGGGGCGTGATGCTGATCACATCACCCCCACTCACGACCGGATCAAGAAAGTGTGGGGCGTTACCCCCACACCCCCTATATGCCTTCATGGCGTGGTGCTATGCACAGGGGAGCACTTTACCTTTTTTTTATATTATATTATAAAAAAATGATACAATGGTCCCTTTTAGTTAGTTGTGTAAAACAATTGAGATTTTGAAAATTTGTATGTATTGGAGCTTCAATTTTTTCAAGGGAAAACGTACTAAAAATATATATTTGTATTTCTTTAAAAAATGGATATTGATAAGTTTACACAAATATTTGAAGTGTATACCATAAAAAAGATATAATTTTTGTAGCCTATTGCTTATTCCACACTTTCCTCATTATTATCATTTGATGTAACTATTGCAAGAAAGGGGTTTGAAAATGCAATGTCTGTCCATTTTACTTTTTTAAAATTAATTGCACCTCTTTTCTATATTCAAAAATTACTTTAAGTTCTTGAAAATAGTCAATGTAATCGTATAAAAGTATCTTTGGTGCATATGTATCTTACTTGATTACAAATAATATTTTATATTTGGGGGTCAAATTTACCCCCACGCGCCTACTTAAGGTGGGGAAAGAGGTGCGCCTGGTTAAGGGTTAATAACTCAAAAGAGAGAAATTATTTGTATCATATGATTTGCAAGCGTCTGATGTTTCTTAGCAAATCCAATTGAATCACAACAGGGTTAACTACTAACTTCCTCAACTCAAAATCGAAAGCGATCCGCAAATAAACCAATCAAAGGGTT
This sequence comes from Lepisma saccharinum, assembly GCF_977018435.1. Classification (NCBI taxonomy): domain Eukaryota; kingdom Metazoa; phylum Arthropoda; class Insecta; order Zygentoma; family Lepismatidae; genus Lepisma; species Lepisma saccharinum. The sequence goes on along the minus strand of NC_139234.1, from coordinate 59,803,665 downwards.
GGCACCTATGTTGCGTGCGTGACGTCTGCACATCGGTTCGCGAGGTCCACGCACGTGAAGAGATGCTGGAGAGAGAGAAAGGGGGAGGAGACCTCTTTACCTCCTTATCTCGTCTAAACTCCGTCATATCAGAATTTCATGCCCCATTACCAACCTCATGAATAGTCAGGTTCGAAAACGGAGGAGGACGACGAGAGCGCGAGAGAGGAATCCTAGGTTGGGACGGGAGGAAGGGCATTTGAAAATGTGGAAGCTAATGGAAGTTCGTGCTTGGCATTATAGGCCCGGGGGTGCAGGGAGGGGGCGGGACGTGACACTTGTACCACCCTGTCGGAGTGCAAGAAGGTCGCGCACAACGACAACATGAAATCGGCCTGGATGTTCTTGTTTATGTCTACTCTTATGCTTGTAGTGAATGTACGGGAACGTTCAAGCTTGAATTTCTCCTCTCCCTTAAGCGAGGGTACAAAAATACAGAGTGCCTGAAAATTTTCACCTGGAGTCTGAAATTTCAAATTCAGTTTCTTTTTTTTAATTTCGAGTTCGCTTACGGAAATTTCCATTATCTTTTTTTACTAATGAGTAAAATGTGTTTATTTTTGGTGTGTGTGTTCTGGATCACGTGTATCGTTAAACCAGAATAAAAGATGCAATGTTGCTAATCAAATTTTAAAATCTGCAGCGATATTGTAGAGTCGGCCATACATTAGAATGTATCGCTTAGTTAGGAAGGCCACTCCTTTGAAATAATTAATTAATTTTAATCCAATTTTGTATTCATTAATAAAGTAAACGCTTTAAGATCGCATTTCATATCTTATCTTACTTGGATTCATGTCTTCCTTAGCCCGTATTTGCAAAGAAAAAATGCTGTCTCCCAAGAGAAAGTGGCGGGTCTCTCAAATATTCTTAGTTTTATCCATCCATGCGCTTAAGGATCCAAAAAATTAATAACTTCAGCAAAAAGCCAAAGTGGAAAAACTCGCCTGTGAAGCCATTTTTTTGAACATCCGAAGATATGTCCTTTTATGATATTTCAAATTCTAAAAAAAATCGTCTCTTCAGAATTCCATCTAGACCATCTTCTAGTGTGGTTTACTCTCTCCCTGGTTTCTAGGTATTAATAGACGCATGATAAGAGGAAGTTGTATTATATAGCATGTTAATGATTGGTTGTCATAGTAACAGTGTGTACGATGTACGTGAATGGCTTCCATACATTAAAGTTATATTGTTTAATTTGAACCTACGTATTTTGTTAGTCTTGTGCATGTATAGATAAGAAATCAGACACACAAACAACAAGGCTTACAGGTATCTGTGGTAGAAAATAGGCTTAAGTCACTATGAAACTATTACATATATCTGGACAACAAACGGTACAAAGGTTTTCTCTTCTCTTCCATGTCATTTTGTTTTTCTCAAATTTCTCCTCTCTCATTTTATTGGGCCATTCCACGCGAATTCACCCAGAGCAGCTTGCATCATAGTCATGGATTTGATTCCAAATATTTTTGCTGGTAGATACTTGGTCCAATATGACAAATATGTAATATTAGACTTGTCCTACAAATATGTTGAAAGCCGGACCCTGTGGCCGAGTGGTGTCGACCTCCGTGGCGGAGTGGTTAGCAAAGCGCGCTGCAACGCTAGGGTTCTGGGTTCGAGTCCCGGGTAAGGCATGGGTATTTGTGTTCGTCCAGTTGATAAGAAACAAAGAAAAATGTAAGAATTGAAAAGTGTAAAAGTGAGAAAAATAGTGAATGGTGGGGGATACCTCCGTGTAGGGGGTATTTCCTTAAAAAAAAAAAGTGGTTAACACATCGCGCTGCGACGCCAAGGGTCCCGGGTTCGAATCCCGCTCGGGCTTGGTTGTTTGTGAATGTCCATTCATCAATTTCATCATTTCATCAATCATCCCCATCTTCGCAAATTAGCCAAGAGGCACAAAACCCGAAGTAAAATAAACCAAATCAATCAATCAATCAATCAAATATGTTGAAAGTTACAATTTTTGAAAATTTGAAGATTTTGAGAAATTGTGTGGACGAACGAACGCACCATGTGACATACCTTGGAAAACTATGTGGAGTATTGCGATCTTCAGATTTTCAAAAATTGTAACTTTCAACATATGTTGGACAAGTCTAATATTACATATTTGTCATATTGGACCATGTATCTATCAGTAAAAAAATGGAAGGAAATCCATGACTATGAAGCAACTTTTGGCCTTTCAATTGGGTGATTTCACGTGGAATGACCCTATATTATCTTCCTCTTCTCCCTTTATTATTATCATTTCGTTTCCTCTTTGCCTCCTCCTCATTTTATTCCTCTTCATTTGTTTTTAATTCCTTTCTTTTCATCCCTCCTCTCCTGTATTTCTTTTCTCATTTTCCCCCCTTTGCTTTAAGTTCCTTTCTTCCCTTCCTTTTCCGATTTCGTTTTGCTTACTTTTGTCTCTTCAATTCCTATTCCTTTCACCTTTCGTTTATACAGATCAAATTTCTCATGATTTGAAATACCGTACCGGTTTTTCGAAGGGATAGTTATTTTCTAAAAAAAAAATCTTTCCAGACACAGCGTGGCCTTAAGAAAAATGAGTAGTTTCGCAAATAGATGCATAGAAGATCGTTCCGAAGGTGATCCTACCCTTTCGGCTACGAAGGTTCTCGAACAGAACCCCCCCCCCACCCCCAACAATTTGCTTGTTGTTTCTTCTGAGTATACTCCATCCCCCATTGTCGCAATTAACCCAAACATGTACCAAAGAGACCTGAAATATATTTCATAAATATACTCATGTCCAGTGATTCACTGATGATTGTAATACGTGTGTGAGCATTGAAGCTATTTGACCCTTCTCGTAACACTTCTTTCCCGGTAGCATAAGTCTCCTCATAACAATAATCTCTAGAGTCGTTTTCACGTTCAGAAGACACAATGGGCTCTTATGGGCAATGCTTTTCTTATGGGAAATACGAGCGCGCTGTTGTCAAATTTCTGGATTTACAAATTTAACTTAAGTAAAATCGGTACCTGCAGTTTTGCAGGAAATTTTGTAGAGAATACGATGGTGAACACAAAAAACTGGTAACTTGCTTACATAATTTTAGATAAATTAAAAACGCAAATTTTCTGTGAAAACACAATTTTTACATTGTTTTCATTCCTAACGTTGAGACATGCCGTAAAATTGAAGCATTCATTATTAAAAAAATTGACACTGTTTTAAAATTGTCATAGGTGATGGTGGTGCTCAGAATTTATCAATACTTTGAAGCATATTCGCATTAAAAAATATTCAAATAAAGTATGTGGAGATTTTTTATATTCGCGCAGTAGAAAATGTCGTCGCTGGCCATTTTTTGTTCTGTAATTCCAAGTAAAAACTTCCAGCGACAAAGTTGTGGAGAAAATAATGAAATTATTTTTTATAACCACTCAAAGGTTCCCAGAAATATTACTTCCATGCATTTGGAGTTTCTTTTTAACCCGAACCGCGCGCGAAGTAAGGAGACGTTGTCTGGCCATCTTGAGCTGGCTCACCGCAGCATTCCGGCTATCACCACCAAGTTTTGGAGTTGTTATTTTATTTCCATTCAGTAAAAATATGAACTTCATGCAGTTTGTTATAATAGAATTGAAATTACTTAAATTTAATAATTAACAATTATTTCCAATGCTGCTGTTGTGAGCAACATTAGTGCTGTCGCAAATACACGTTCTTTTTGTTTACATTACTGTCGACATTAATACTGAAATGAAGATCACCTTTCAGTTTCCAACTTACACATAAATTCATAGACACCATATTAACCTTTGAAAGGCTTTCCAACACGTGACAAAATATGGGGCTTGAAGATAGAAATATGACATGCCTTGCTTGAGTCATTCACGTCTTATCAGTTCACGTGGGCCATAACTCATTTGTTTGTTTGGGTTGAAACTTGAATTTAACCCATGTGCCAGGTTCCCCTTACTTGAGTGAGAGATCTACTTTGGTCTGTTTAGACTTTTTCCCTCTCCCGAAAAAGTGTTTTCAGGTGTGTGAGCTCTCAGTGATTTTTACTTTTTTAAGTGATTTCTGAAGTGTCCTATTCGTGCATTACACTCGCGTGTGTAGTGATCGCAATGGGTCATAGTAAAAAGGGTAACTGTAACGTTCACAGTATAATATTAATAATTACATATAATTATCATTATATATACAAAATATGTAACACCTTCATTGTGAAGGAAGGTCATCATTTCCCGGCGACATGAGCTAGCGCTGTATTGGCAACACTGTGCGGTTTCTCCATAAGCGCCGTTGTGTCTTCTGAACGTGAAAACGACTCTAGTATAGGCTCAACTCTATGAGCATGTCCTACATTTTAGTAATAAAACTGGTATCCGGGTAGATTTCCCTTTAAAATTGTCAATGTATTAAGATAAACACGTCTTTCAGATGAAGAGACAAAAACACAGGAAGAAATTTGAAAAATATTTCTCTAAATTCAACAATTAACTGAAAATGTTAATTTTCATTATTAGCTTACATTTCGCAGAAGTTCTACTTTTTCTTTGTTGAAAAATTTATATTCCATTTTTTTCCTATCCTCTCTTCTTTCCTTTGTCCTTTTCTTAAATTTTCTCTTCTCTTATTTTTCTCTTTCTTTTAATATATTCGTCTTCTTACTTTCCCTTTATTTTCCTTTTTCTCTTTTCATTTTCTTTCTTTTCCTTCTATTCTGTTTCCACCTCTTAAATTTCCTTCTATACCTTCCCCATTTTCCTTTATCTTCCTTTCCATATTCTTTCTCTTCTTTTATTTTGTCGGTATTTCTTTTCTTTCCTTCTTTAAATCTTTTCTCTTCCTTTCTCCTCCTCTCTCTTCTTTCCTCTTATATTTTTCATTTATCTTCATTTTCTCTTCCTTTGCTCATCCTAAATCAATGTTATGATTATAATTAATATTATGAAGATGGTTATTTGTCTTGTCTTTAAAAGAATAATTGTATATATTGTGGTGTCAAAGGTATTACTTCTTTGGGGTACCGTTGCTTAACCAAGATATTTAGGGCCGAAAACAGGCTAAAACTGCATTTTGGACACTCATTGTTGGAGCATAACAATGAAAAGCAAGAATGCCCCACCAAAGCAAGTGAATTTTTACAAGCAAGAAGGCTCGTACTAACAGTATATGAAAACAGAAGTTTGGGGTGTTGTTGCTTTCCAAAGATACAGCATTCCGAACTTTCCCATATTTCACATTTCATGAAAAATGGACGGCATGACCTTGAAATTTGACATTTTCTACTGTCGATGGGAAATTCTTTCAAGGTCTCACAATTGCACAATATTCATTTCTCATGACCTACTTCAACAAATGAAAAAACAAGCCAATCAAAAAATACAACAATCTCACTTTGTTCAAATTTCAAAATAATGGCTCTTAAACAGCGCCTCATCTATTATTTTTTTAATAAACGATGCTGATGAAATATATTATCACGCAAGAGAACCACGGCGTTTTCAATAATATTAATTATAGAAGCTAATATCGTGAATTAGTTGACGTTCTTAATTTCCTTTTAGCTGATTCGAGCAATGGGAGATTTCACCGATTGCAGCAGCCCCTCCCCTGGTGCACCATCGAGGGGCGGGGAGGGTACATGATTATTCGACACCAAAACGTGGGAAACTCATCCAGCCAACAAGAGATAAAAACTATTAATTACAGTTCAGATCTTCTAATTAGTTTTCGAAATTAATGACTGTTTTTGGCGACGGGGGTGAGGTGGAGAGGTTAGCGGGGTGTGAATAAAGAGAAAAGGAAATCTGGATGATGCTTTGCTATTCTGTGTTCAATGCTCGTCTGCACATCATCACTTATGGTGTTTCCTCTATCTTTTTCTGTCTCTGTATGTCTGTCTGTCTGTCACTATCTTTCTCGGACTTTTCCTTTCTCTGTGTTGAACTCTCTCTCTCTCTGTCATTCTAATTATGTTTCTCTCTGTCTGTCTCTGTCTCTCTCTCTCTCTCTCTCTCTCTCTCTCCCTCTAACCTGTTTATTCTTTCTATGTCTCTTGGTCTGTTTCTCGTTATTTTTCCGTGTTCCTTTATGTGTTTTTTCTGCATCTTTCCCTCTTTACCATTTGAGTTTCTATGTATGTGTTTGTATGTTTATATCTCTGTCATTATGCATATTTCTTTCTTTCTTTCTCCTTCTATCTCTTTCCCTGTACCTGACTCCATCTCTCTCTCTCTCTCTCTCTCTCTCTCTCTCTCTGTATGTGTTTGTGTGTTGATATCTCTGTCATTATGCATATTTCTTTCTTTCTTTCTCCTTCAATCTCTTTCCCTGTACCTGACTCCATTTCTAACTATCTCTCTCTCTCTCACTCACTCTGTTTAACTTTAGCTGTTTCCTCTCTCTGTTTATCTATGGTTTCCCTGTGTATTTCTCTAAGTCTCTCCCCTCTCTCCCATCAGCTACTTTATTGCATGAGAGAGAGAGAGAGCAATTGATGAGGTGTTATGATACCCCATAATCTGGTTGAACGTAAACACAAAGGGGATGATGACCAGGATGCCGGAAATGGATCCGATCTGTTCGCCTGATCACTTTCCCTTTGCTGATGCCCCATCGCACCACTAGGCCGTAACCTATCCATCAATAGTAATGAGAAGAGGCTATAGCGCAAAAGGGGCAGGACACTTTATGAAGAGAGCGTCATCTGTGTGAATGTTTTGGTTTCTAGTGTATCGGATCAAGTGATGTGGTAGAACGATAAACTTTTTTTAATTTCTGAAACGTTTTCTGGAACCATCTCGGACAATAGTTAGCCATCATTTGCGCTAAAAGCAAGAAGAATGTACACTTGCAACAGTGGTATTGATATATTGACGATTACTGATTCAATTAATTCAACAATTTATATTAAAGAGTTGCATTTCTTCTTCATCTTCATCTTGCAGGTCTGGGTAACCAGAGCCCGATCTGCGACTACAAAAATTGTTCATTCCATCGGCGATATGATCTTCCTAAATCTCTTTTTTTTCTTTTGATCTCGAGGCGAACTGCTATCTTGCATCCTCAGAACATGTTGATTCAACTTTAACTGCTATTTTTAAATTTCTTGCACCATTGCTTAAGCTTTCTATTTATTTGGACTTCTTCACTTCTAAATTTGTCATCGCGCAAGGTTACTCCACGTAAAGACCTCAAAAAATTTCGTTTGTGAACAATTTATACTAGCTTCAACATGGTGATGAAGAGTCCAACATTCTCTACCATAGAGCACAGCCGGTTTTGTGTTATGGTATCTAATTTACGAGGCGTATTCGGAAAGTAAGTACCGAAAGGATGTAAAAAATAAAGTAAAATAGTTTCGTACCTTTTTTTATTTGCATTGCATTTTACAGACCTTAAACTACTTTCCTACGTAGTTTCCACCATTCTTCAAGCATTTGTCGTAGCGTGGCACTAGTTTTTGTATCCCATCATCATAGAATGTTCCCGCCTGTGACGAAAGCCATCCATGCACTGCTGCTTCGACATCGTCATCCTCGTCGAAACGCTGACCAGCAAGAAACTTCTTCAGATGAAGAAAGAGATGGTAGTCACTTGGTGCCAAGTCAGGGCTGTTGGCGGATGAACAAATTGTTCCCAGCCGAATGACGTTATGACATTTGGAGTTTGTTGAGCCGTATGCGGACGAGCATTGTCGTGAAGCAACACAATGCCTTCGCTAAGCATTCTGCGTCTTCAGTTTTGAATTGCACGACGCAGCCGGATTAATGTGTCACAGCAGGCATCTTTGTTGGTGGTCTGTCCTAGGCAATAATTCAACCATTCTTGTATTCAGAAAACAAATCACAGACAGGATTTCACAGTCGGCGGGCCGATTGATTTTCTTGAACATTTCAAACCCTCGGAAAACTACGAAGAAAAAGCATGACCTGCTCCCACACGTGCCTCTGGCTAGCTAATGGATGAAGGACGTCAGCGAGAACTCACACGGTCTCGACTGCATCGGTACAGCGGCAATATTTGCAAACGGTACTTACTTTACGAATACGCCTCGTATTTGAATATCTTTTCTCATTTGTTTTTTTATTTGTTTTTCCAAAAATTAATTTAATATTTTTTTAAAAATTTTGCTCAACATCTTTTTGGTGTTCGAATATGGCTTCCCAAATATACAAATTCTGTTACCTGTTTAATTATTTTATCTTTTATAACTAAAGGCCTACAGTTTGAAAAGAGTGAGATTCAAATGAACATGAACTGGAAATCGAACCCAGAACCTCTTGAAAGTTGCCTCTCCTTTTGTGTTATGTTGCAGTGAACACTGGCATTTGGAATTACAACCGACTTCCGTGGTAGTGTAACGTACAGTCACGGACACTGCCGGCTTGTAATGAATACATTGACTTTCAATGGAATTGTTACAAGCCGGCAGTGTCCGTGACTGTACAAGGAAACCAAACATCCTACTTTCAATTTCAAACATGCCATGTTTGTCTATGGGGACAAAATTCCTAAGAGCCAATGGCTCTCTAGGATAACTTTCTAGGATGAGTGCGATGCGTTTATTATCAAGATTCAAGTGAAAGGAAAGAATTAGCACACTTGCTTACACTTGCAGAGACCAGTGCGGTGCGAGCTGCACGCTGCACTTGAAGGCCACTAAGCAGCAGGCTGCTTTAAACGTTCATTTGATTAGTTAGCACGCACTAAGTGACCATACATCACACACTACACCGATCCAGAACGTAGTGTAAACGGTGCAGATACCAAATGCACTACGTGACACCAACGAAGTAGCCGAGTCGGTGTTGCACCGTGTAACCAACTAGACCCTTGAGTGCTCAAAAAGTGCAGCGAAGTATAAGGGGCTATTATAATACCACACTGCACTGCTACTCACGAGATGACACATTTCTCACTGCACGAACGCGACGAACGAAGCCTCCTGCCTCCCTAATTTCCGCCTTTCTTACAACACTACAGTACCGCTGCTCGCCCTGAAGTCCACATCTGCATACGAAAGTACTCTTTCACAAATACAGCGAACAGTTCTATAGTTAAATAATAGCAATTCGTTCAACACAATACACAACACTTCACTCACACGATTCAGCATAAGTATGTTAGCCTATATGGAATCAGTAACCGTGGAAACGAACGTCTACAACAGCACACGGCAATAGCCAAAAGTGGCAGAAAAGCGAAGTAAAATAAACCAAATCAATCAATCGAAACCTAGTTGTGAAAAATTGAATTCTGTTCATAGTATTTTTAAGTGGGAAGTAAAATAAATGTTATCTGCATTTAAAATATTTCCAAATAAATCAATGTCCTCCCTGCAAAAGTGTTGTCCCTCTGGGGGGAAAAAAAGTTTGACCTTCCCCTTAGAAAAAGTCCATGGACTGTACCATAGCGTGTGTCGCATCATGTTCTTCTTCATTCTTGTCGTCGTGGTTAAATTAGAAGGGTGTAAAAGAGACGATGACGAAAATAAAGGTAGATTTCACAATTAAAAACTGAAAGAAAGAATTAAATATTAGAATGGAATTATGACAGTTCAAAAGCCGGTAAAAACAATCCACATATGACTCACAAGTACATCGGCTGGTGAAATGGATCCATTATTTCTCGTCCAGAAAAAACTCACTCAAAAAATTCGAAACTAGAGAGGGAAAAACAATATCAACAACGCCCGCTCCCTCTAATTACTACATGCACATCATAAAAACTAATGATCAACCAATCAGATTTCACAGTGCCTACAGTACAGTCAAGTCAAGCCTATAAAGAAGGAGGAACTGTGTGGGGGGGAGGGGAGCAAACCACGTATCTAATTGCCTTCCTGAAGGCATGGATAATTAGCACGGAATGATATGTCCAAACGGAACGAGCTAATCTTAATTACGATAAATGGAACATGCCACGAAACAGGACAGCTGCAACTTCCGGTAACGTTTCATGGGTATTTTTTTTATATATATATTTCGCGAGAAGTGGGCATGTTTCGCGAAAAAAAAACCAATTATGCCTCTCATTCGCATGGAAATGTTCCACGTTCACTTCAAAATTGCTGATGCTGTGGACAGATGGCGCCAATGTTGCAGTACCATCTATGGGAAGCTCTAAAACGCCAAGATTCGATCTATTATCTAATATGTAAGGTTTTGTTGTTTTGAAATGAAGTGTATCGGAATGGATTTTTTCCGCAGATTCCGAAAATGACCTTCAAAATTCCATAGCACGTCAGGTTTTTTCACAAATCACAAAAATGTGAAAATGTAAAAAAAAACGTAATTTTTTAATATCATTGATATTTGACAACGTTTGTAACGCGTGAAAATGTGCTCTGGAGGGACGGAATGAATGTGTAAGGAATAAACATAAATACATGGCCGATTACTTACATGACTTACACCGAACTCCACCGCTCCCTTCTTTCTATAGGGATCACATGACGGTCGCACATGTGGCGCCATTCTTGCCAGAACGCCCACTAGTCAGTGCAAAGCAGTGTTGCCACATGAAGGAAAATTACCCTTTTGGAGGGAAATTCGGACCAAAAGGGAAAAGGGAATTTCGATTAAAAATACCACAATTGCAGGTAAATTTTATGGTCATCTGACTACATTATTACATTTCATGTTAATTTCGAATTTCAAATCCACATTTTTATGTTATTTACTTATTTTGCTCTTCCTACTTGTTTCTGATTTTTCAAGTTTATTGTACGTTACTTTTATGCACCTTTGGATAAATAGTAACGATGAGGATTAACGATGAAATGGAATTCTGACCAGGATTCAAACCTGGGACATCTGGCCAGGAAGTGATGAAACTGAAATGTGAAATTTCTTAAAAATATTTTTTATTTAAACGAATAATATATAATTTGCTTAGGCGAAGGGAAAAATTGGTCCAAAAAGGGAAATTTTGCCCCTTGGAAATGGAAGTTTTACCCTCATATTGTGGCAACACTGGTGCAAAGCAGGGACTGCTGCGAGGTGCATTGTATTGAGTACGTGACTGTTCGGTTGTTTCTTTGCGGCGTCTGCAATGGCTTCACGTGGTTGTGTCAATCATCCAGACATATTTTGCTACATGTGTGGCTGTTATAAGACAGGAAAACAGAGGCAAAATATTATGAATTTCGTAAAAAAAATTTATTTTCAATACTTCGGGATGCACCTAGGAGATCAGGACAAAGCTTTGGCTCCTCACAAAGTGTGCCGTGGAGGGGTTGAGAAAGTGGAAAAGTTGAAAAAGGGAATCACTGCCGTTCGGTGTACCCATGGTGTGGCGTGAGGCAAGAAATCACAGTGACGACTGCTACTTCTGCATAGTGAAGATCGTGGGCCATACCAGTACCAGTAAGCGTAACAGTGTGTATCCCAATATTCCATCTGCCATGAGACCAGTGCCCCATGGTGAATCCATCCCTATGCCATCACCATCCAGTGTCAGGCCCCCACCAGACACCGGTTCAGACAGTGATGCAGGTGATGAAATGTACCAACCGGACAGTATGGAGGATGAAACCCGAGTGCCATTTACCCAGCACGAACTGAATGATTTAGTTCGCGATCTGAATTTACCTAAAGACGCAGCAGAGTTGTTAGGATCACGACTCCATGCAAATAATTTACCGTGTCCTAATACGAGATTCTCCTGGTACAGACACCGAGAAGCAGAATTGGTTCCGATTCTTGCAGAGGAAGGCGGTTTGGTATATTGTCTAGATATCCGGCAGTCATGAAATTCTTCAACATTAATTGCAATTCAGGACAGTGGAGGTTGTTCATAGATGCCACCAAATCCAGTTTTTAAGGTGTTTTTTTTACACAATACTAACATCCATCCATCCATTCCAGTAGCACATCCAGTTACTTTGAAAGAGACGTACGAAACCCTTAAATTGCTGCTGGAAAAGGTGCAGTACAAGCGTTATGAATGGTCTGTGTGCGGGGATTTCAAGGTGATTGGAATATTGCTCGGCCAAGAAGCAGGCAACACCAAATATCCTTGCTTTTTGTGTGAATGGGACTCCAGAGCAAGGACGGAACATTGGGTTCTTATACAGTGGCCAGTCAGAAGTACCTTCACACCTGGCGAAAAAAAACATTGTTTCAGTTCCACTGGTTGATCCATCAAGAATACTGTTGCCATCGTTACATATAAAACTAGGTTTAATGAAGTAAGTCGTGACAGCTTTAAGCAGGGACAGTAAATGCTTTCAGTACCTTGGTGTTAAGTTTCCATCAATCATGTCTAAAAAATCAAAGCTGCCATTTTCTCAGGCCCACAAATACGAAAATTAATGGTGGACAATATATTCGAGAAATCTATGAGTGAGTGCGAATTGCAAGCATCGACTGCATTCAGAAATGTCGTACAAAACTTTTTGGGAAACACGAAGGCTGCAAATTACACCATTTTAGTGGATGAGATGTTGGAATCCTATAAACTGCTTGGTTGCAACATGAGCGTTTAAGTTCACTTTCTTCATGCTCATCTCAATTACTTTCCTGACAATCTTGGTGATTTTAAGGAAAAACATGGCAAGCGCTTCCATCAGCATATTGAAGTGATGGAAAAGAGATACCAAGTAAAGTGGACTGTACATATGATGGCCGACTATTGTTGGATGTTGAGAAGAGACTGTACGGAAGAACACCAAAGAAAATCCAAAAAGAGGAAGTTTCAAGGGGAGCCCAGTGGTGAATGTTAGGTATGTTTGCTTTGAAATATGTATTTATGTTTATTCCTTACACATTCATTCCGTCCCTATAAAGCACATTTTCACACGTTACAAACGTTGTCATATATCAATGTTATTAAAAAATTACGTTTTTTTTACGTTTTCACATTTTCGTGATTTGTGAAAAAACCTGACGTACTATGGAATTTTGAAGGTTGAAAAAATGCAGATCAGTGTATCAAGAAGCTTTGTGAACAAGTTTTTAACAGTCTCCCTCCATTTTCCTTAAAATATTCGATGCACAACTGCTAATTAAATACCCTCCATGTGTAGTCTCCACCTACTCCCTGTAGAAACAATATTCTGTCCATGTATTCCCGAAGTCATAGTGCTCTGTCCACGTCATCCCCTGTAACCACAGTGCTCTGTCGCTGTAATCCCCTGCAGAAATAGAGCTCTGTCCACGTAATCACTTTAGCCATAGTGATCTGTGGACGTAATTTCCTGCAGACATAGTGATCTGTCCAAGTAATCTCTTTAGCCAAAGTGCTCTGTGGACGTAGTAATCCCCTGGAGGCACAATGCTCTGCCAACGGAATCCCCTGCAGACATAATGCTCTGTCGACGTAATCCCTTAGCCATAGTACTCTGTCGATGTAATCCCCTGCAGACATAGTGCTCTGTCGATGTAATTCCATGCAGACATAGTGCTCTGTCGATGTAATCCCCTGCAGACATAGTGCTCTGTCGATGTAATCCCCTGCAGACATAGTGCTCTGTCGATGTAATCCCCTGCAGACATAGTGCCTTGTCGATGTAATCTCCTGCAGACATAGTCCTCTGTCGACAAAATCGCCTGTAACCGCAGTGCTCTGTCAACGTAATTTCCTATTGCAATAGTACTCTGTCTAACTGGCATTCTAACTGTTTATTCCCAATAAGCCCGTCTACGCTGGTACCTGCAACGACAGGTAATACACGACTGACACTATCACGGTAGTTTGAGAACTAATATCCAGCGAACGTGTTAAACCTCGACAATTACACAACACTCCTCCTTCAGCAGTATCATTGCCTCACTGTGATGGGCGACAGTTGGCTGCCGTTGTACATTTACAAACGATGCCGGCTTGCGCAACAAAAGCAAGTATATATACTGCCACCAGGCGATAAGCCGCGCGGCGTTTTCTTTTGCTGTGGACTTTTCACCGATCAAAGCACGGCAATTTCAACAAAGAAAACAATACCCAGCAAAAATGACAGCCTCCTTTATACAATTCCTACAAGAACACGTGCCAGAGCCGAGAGCTGAAATGCTCATGGAGCCACGTAATTTCTTTCTTTTGAACAATTCCAAATTGATGAAATATGAAGAATATGTTAAATAAACCTGTTGAAATATGTAAAATTAAGTTTGATTTCCTTAAATATGTAAAAGCATGTATTAAAAGTAGAAATATGGAAAAATATCGACAATAAAATGTGTCTTAAATCAGTACAAACATTACTATTCGTAAAGGTATTACAAAATTTCAGTGATAATTTGTGAAACTAAAAATATGTATTTGCATATCAATCCTTATCAGTATACTCAACGTTATATGCTACCAGAAAGTCATACGCATAGCAACATATCCACAGAATACAAATTTGCGCTCAAAGTTGTAGGAACTCTAATAACGTGGAGGGGAATATGCTCACTGCACGACAGTTGTTCGGCTTTAGAATTCTAAACAAATACTGCAATAAGTTCGAAACAGTCTCATGTCACACAAGCCTCCCACATCGGCTCTGCCTGAAGGGATCTCACTTGCATAAACGAACACAAAATATCTCAGCGTCGAAGCACTGTAGATGGAAAAACAGGGGAAAGTTATAATTAAACTGTCAGCCCAGTTTTCGACGTGACGCGCTCACCGGTCCGTGACTTTCAAGATGGCGGCCGGAGTTCCGGAAACAGCTTTCTTTGTAGTTCTGCAAATTGAAGAATGCACCACGATGGAAGTGCAAGAACATGCTTACTCAGAAAACACGAGCAAGCGTTGCTGATGAGAAAACCGCTAATTTTTATATGGGTTGTCAAGAAAATGGTTACATATGATTTGTTTGTTACAAACTTTTTCTAATTACTACAGCAATTAATTACAGCTTCTCTAGCAGATGTAGTCCAACAGCGAGAAAAATTACGATAAATTTAAGTTTCCGTGTTGAAGTTTCTATGCTTGTGCATTAAAGTTGTTGAACTTCTATCTCAGAAAAAGTTTCCTCAAGGCAGAGCTTGCTAAACTTCCCGTTAGATGGAACCACTTCCCACATTTGAAAATGCATGGCGAGCTACGAAGGTTGGATTGAGTACTTTATAATGTCTTGCTTCATAAAAGACAAAGACGTAATGAAATTATTTTGTGTAATATGCAGGCGTATGGGGCAATACACATTTATGTAGCGTCATGGGTGCCCCAGGGGGGTTTCATGACGCACCTGCGTCATGCGAATTTTTGGGAGGGACAAAATTTTATGCCAATTCTATAAATCTTCACACAACAATGGGGGGATTTTATCATTTGATTGACTTGTTATTGATTTTTAGTTTTGGTTATTATGTATAGTTTTTCTACCTACCTGTGGGTCATAGCGACGATACCTGTAGAATCGGTTTGGATGGAGGGGGCGTGGTATTTGCATTAATACAAGGTTAGTTGAGTAGACAAACTGTGCAGAATAAGATTGACTAACAATGGCAGCATCTCTACTGAAATAAATCTTCACTTGAATCAACTGATGCACTTTGGTGTTTCTTTCACGACACACAAAAATGCACCCAAATGCATCAAATGTGAATCTGATTCTTTGAAGAAGCTACAAAATACATTTTAGTGTATCAATCTATGCATTATGGTGCATCAATCGATATGATACATTTAGTTCTCTGTGTGTAGCCGCTCGTGTAGTCACGCATTTGACCGTTATGAACCAGTTTTCGCAAGATGGCGGTTTTGTGTGCTCCAAATTAATGAAAGTTTGTCATTGTAACTTCCGCACGAATTTATTTAAAAAAAAGCTTCTTCCATCCGACAATTCTATTTGCTGAAGGTATGCAGAGTTTGAGGAGACACGATGCCTGTCTAAAAGAAGAAGCAGTGGTCCTCCGTGCATGACGTAAGCACAAGTAGACCAGGTTAGAGAGTCTGACCAACGGATTCCTAGAAAATCAACTGTAAAATCCAGCAATGAACTTGGAATGCTGCAACCAATAGTTTGGCGTACGTTACGGAATCGACTAAGGACACAACTATCACCCAACGGTGCTTCAAGATTTAACACCTGCCGACCTCCGTGCTCGAGTGTTTAGCACAGCGCGCTAGGGTGCCAGGGGCTAGGGTTCGAATCCTTGCCTGGACATGGATGTTCTTTGTCACTCATTCTCATCTTTGCCATTAGTTATATCGGCTAAAAAGCTACGCTAAATAGTAAAAATCAAATCAAATCAAGACTTGATGATCAGCATCAAGGAAAGGCTGTCCGTAGCGAACTACAAGAGCTCATGGTGGAAGATGCATTTTCCATAGTTGAATCCAATTTTAATTCATGTTGGAAAGTGAATAATAGCCTGGTATTTATTCACTTTGAATGAACAGCCATTGTAACCATCTCCAATGGCTATCGCGTAGATATACGGAGAGTGTTTGTTACGCCTTGCTTATTTTGATAAATTTATTACAACATTTATAAAGAAAGAAATAGCAAATGTAAATTAAAGGATATGCTATGACAAAAAAGAGTCGAGTTGGTAGTTCGGATAAATGAAATATTATGACGTAATCGAAGTAACGCCTATCAAAATTCAGAAGATGTTGCTGTACTAACCTATATGTAATAAATTAATGGCGGAAGTTTTAAATTTTATATTTATCAATGTATAAGTATTTGTTATCAATATATAAGTATTTGTTAACAGGAAAAGATGTATCAAAACCTTTTGAATTATTTATCAAACTCAACTTGTAAATACTGCCCATTATAATGTAAGTGAAGAAATATTTTGTCTTTATAACCTACTAGTCAGGGGTTCGAGAGTACAGAAATCGGGAATAAATACGCAGACATTTCATGGTAAAATTTAGTGGTTTCTTGATACCCTCTCCTGCGTGGGTCTGTTACGAGGCCTAGTGTTGAGTCGCTCACACCCCGCAGGAAATTATCTTTAACTGAGCAAATTTCCTTTGAACAATCTCAGTCGGATATCTAAGAAATTAAAACAGTTATCGCGTTTCTAAATCCAAAAGAACCCGATCTCTCAGTCTCGCGCTCATAGTTTCCGCATGTACGTAAATGAACTTACTTGAATAAAGACTAGATAAAACTCATATCCTATGGTTCGAGTTTTCCTTCTACCCATCTGAGATGGTTCCAGTATGGACTGATGGAGTTCTCATGTTGCTGACTACAGGAGCTGTGGGTAATTAACTTAGTTCCTACAACTGCGTGTGTCTGTTAAGATACAGTGTCGAGTCACTCACACCCCGCAGTGGTGGAACGTAACATGATAAACAACGCATATATAGAGCATCTGTACAGTTACCTAAAAAAAAACTAGAAGAGTTTTCCTATCAAATAAAAATATTATATAGAAGCGTGTACTACGCGTTACCATTTTTTTTAAAACTCCAACAAGAATTTTGAATAAATCCTGTACTTACGAGAAATGCTTAGCAAAACACACAGTCTGTGATACGGTCATGCTGTAGTTCAAACAAACAATAGTGGTGTTTGAAGAAGAAGTTTCAACTGTTTTATGTAAAAAATTCAAACAATTGTTCTATAATATGAGTTAAAAATATGCTTTAAATTTAACGTAATCAACCATTCTAAAAATGTAATTATTAGGAAATGCGTAAAATCAAAAATGAAGTTCGAACAAATGGGAAAAACAAACAGTTATATTTATAATACTGTCCTCTGGTAAGTTTAGGTCCATGTTATGCACAGATACGCTAATCAGGACTGAATAAGTCATACAACTTTATTACTCAAGGATCAGTACAAATTGGCCGATCAAGTATCCAAAAGAACCTAAATAAAAATAAATCAATCCAGGATCAATACAAAGTGACCAAGAATTTTGACAAAATAAAACATCAAGACGAAAGAGATTGTTGGTCCAGGAAGGTTGTCATCCCATCAACGAGCTAGATCTAGTGCTTCAGTGCTGCTGTAGCCTCGTCGTAAATGTTTCGAGGACACTCCAAGCGAGATGGCAGGACGTTTCGGCGGTTCAAGTGTGCTTTTTGCATATGGGGAATCCTGTAGCTGTTCCCACCTTTGGAGGCGCATAATTCAATGGGACAGGACTGCAAAGTGAAAAAGATGTTGTTGAGCTTGTCGCGTCAGAGCAGAGAAAGATGTTTCAACGGCGGCGATCAACTCATCAATAGTTTGTGGAGCTGCCTGATCCTGGAGAGACTGAATTGCCCGGAAGTACCCCAGATCTAAAACATTCATGTCCGGACTGTTTCGCGTTGGCATACGAAATCCAAAGTGATTCCACTGGCCGCTGCAGCGTCCATCCAGGCGCGGTCATTGGGAACGATATGTGGACGCGCATTGTCCTGCTGAACGGACACCTGGATTCTCCCTGCGTGCAGTTCACGAGGCCATTGTGCATCTATGGCTGGGATTAACTTGTAGATGAGCATGCCCCGGTAAACATCTTTGGTAACAGTTAATGGTTTGGTGACCATTGTACCAGCAGGACGATTCCTACTGTTCCTCTTGGCAGGTTCCTTGCTGATGAACGGCCAAATGCCTAACTTACCATTAAACCACTGCTTGCGACCAGGATCCCAACGAGGCCGGCCGACGGCAGCCAGAAACATGATGTTGGGAAAAAAAGATTTGCTTTTACATGTTCAATGCGGGTCTGGTTCGTTGGGCAGCAAGTACAATTTCTGACCGTATTTGATCAGGTATAACGATTTTTCATCCACATGAACTGCCTCCATCATCATGTTGAACTTCGGATTTCCGCTTACAGGACAAGTGACTGTGGTAGGATTGACAAGGCAAATTTTAGACGTTCCGTCTTGTTGCTATCAGTCAATAATGGCTTCATCGCATTCGTATGCACTCCGATCTCTCCTGCCTTCACACGCCTGTGTAGGGTACTCTTAGCAACATTTAGCGCCATTGCCATTGAACGAATATTCTGCCGCTTTCGCAGCGGTAGGTGCTGTAGTCGTTGTAGGGCGAGATCCTTCTTCTTTGGTCCGACTTTGCTTTCCATCCGAGATGCAACCGCAGCACAAATGGCCTCATTTTTCAACGATTGCCGCCCCTGTTGCCAAATGTGACGTACTGTTATCGTACCTACATGAAATTTCTCAGCCGCACTTGTCATGGCACCTTTCTTCACTACGCCAGCCGTACTGTTTTCAAAGAGAAACTCGTACACTGCCTGTCGTTTACTGTCCGTGAGGTTCTTGGTACCCCTGTCGCTTCATATCATGGGTTGTGTGTTCATGGCTGTTCTTCTCACACGTACTCACTGAAGGAGTGCTCTACTAACGATTTGCAGCGTGCCTTGCTAGACCGGTTGCCATACAGTGCCACACCGGTGTGTTGCAACCCAACGCCTCCTTTTGGTAATCGTCTGGGCGGTATTTCTTGCTCGTTGCAATAAGGTCACGTTGTTCCTCTTCACAATCTTGAAGACTGATCTACTGTGCCTCTCCTCATCCGTGTGCTTTCCATCTGCCTCTTCGTCTGTAATTCCTGTACTACCATTTTGGCATACCGGACTATAATTATGGGACAGAGGGAGTAATAAAATAGAAAGAGGTGTTGACTGATTGACTGAATTTAAAATGTTGGGTGCGTCAGCACTTAGGCTATTTTGAACTCATCACACGAGGGCTAAAATCTCGTTACCTAATAAAAATCTGAGGCTGTAAAGGGGAACTCAGTACGTATAAGGACAAAGACAGGTCAACACACCCCTATACATTATATTGACTGTAGGTAAAGACGCCAGAGCCTCGTTAGCCTGCAACATTGCACTTACCGGGGCGTACTACGTGGAAGTGAGGTTCACTTTTGAGTGCCTTCTCAAATAGTCACCCCTTGCACCTCTAGAAGGGAACATTCTCATTGCGACTAGCTTAAAAGAGGCATGACAACTGCTATTAAAAAGTGGTGGAGTGCTTAGCAGAACGCGCTGCAACGCCAGGAGTCGCAGGTTCGAATTCCGACCTGGGCATGGGCATTCTTTGCATGAATTTCAGCGTATCATCACCTTCGCAATTAGCCAAAAGTGGCAGAAAAGCGAAGTGAAATAAACCAAATCAATCAATCAATAGAAAGTGACGTAAAATTAACAGAAACCACACTCGTTATAGGAAAGTGATATAAGGGGGAGAAGAGCGTATCGTTACTTCAGATTTGTTTCAATTCGGGGTCAGGAGGCCACGGGAGCGACGCCTGGCTAGCACTAAGAAAATTAGAACCGTAATTTTGAGGATCGAATGGTTCGCGTCATTTCGCCCTTTGAAGTTTCCCACGGGGTTAGTGGGCGGCAGAGGTGGAGGGGGTATAATACAGACGCTTGAAAACCTTGCCAAGTTAGCAAACCCATTTGTATGCAGATGAGAAAATGTTTCCTCCTTCCTCCTCTCCTAGACGCGACCTCCCCCCTCCTTCGTCACGTTCGCCTAACCGCTTCTCTATCCGAAATGAGGTGGTCGCTAAACCAGAGGCCTGTAAACAACGTGAAGCACTAGGTGTGATGGCGCCTGCTTTTTCTTAGATCTTTTTTTCCTTGGGCTTTTGAGAGTCGACCTTCCGTCCCTTTACAACCGTGTCCTCATTGAGCATCCTCCAGCATCCGGAAGGGCGAGATGAGAGAGAGATCATCTAGGAGCTGCATTCTCCTATTCATGACTTTCCTAAGCTCCCTCGCTCCATAAAGAAGCAACAAGAACGAAAAGAAAAAAATTAGATGGTTTCTGGGACGATTTGCTCAAGGTATCTTCAAACTTGCTTCAGGTTTCTCTTTTTAGAGAAATTGTGGGTCAATGGACCATATTGATCGAATTTCTTCTAACTTTGCGAAAGGGGACTTAGGGCATCAAGGTTTCTCCAACATTCTGAGGTGCAGTTACCACAAGGATCCCTGCATCGTTCAATAAACAGGTGGAATTTACTCCCGGTATCCTTGGAGTAACTCAACCTTGATCACACAACAAGTAAGAGTATTGCATAACTTCTAACGATACCCATTGTGGTGCCAATTAGGGCCGAGAGAGTCTTGAATAATCGAGACGAGAACGAGATCAGACTCTTCGAGACTTGTCGATACGAGACCGAGAACGAGATAGGCGTTTGCAATTCGAGACGAGATCGAGTCACTACAAAGTCTCGTTTAGTCTCGATACCATCGCTGTGAATTAAGGAGGATGATGCCAAGAATTGAACCCCTTCTACTGGACACATTTATGCACCAATAGGCTGGGACTGGACCTACAGTTTAAGGTGGGATTCTCAGCGGTGCCTCCACCGGATCGAACCCGGAACCTCTTGATTACAAGGCGACAACGTTACCACAATGGCATTGGGGGGTCCCTGTACCGAACCCAAGTGGTCCTGACAACAAAAGCACATGTTAATCTCTTCTTAGAGATTACGCCTCTTGCCAACAGGCTACCCAACAAAAACCCCGAGATGGAATAACATAAGGGAATGAATAGAGACTATGCAGTATTATGTAGTACGTATTATGTATTCAGTATTATACCAGTGAGGTTCGTACCTTTTTCATCGCGAGAAATCATTTGAATGTGTAACATGTGCATCCTCAGTACAAAATCATCCTTCCTTAACACCAGATCTCAATCCTTTTTCACCCCAAGACAATTTCCAGAATCGTTTCTCCATTTGTCCCCAGTTCTTTCTCCCCTTTCCCTTCCCTCCTTGCTTTATCCGTAATTGGATCCTTTTTTATTGAACCTCCCTTCTCTAATCAACCCACCCCTTTTTTTCCTCATGAGCCAGAATTCCTGTCACCCCCACGGACTAGTAACAGACCAATTTGGAGATGAGAAGAACGCGTCGCAGAGGAGAAAATTTTTGTCCATTAGGCTCAACAAAATAACGAGTGAGGAAGCTACCCTGAAGCACACGCACGTGTGTGTTCGCACTCAACGCGACGACACATATTAGGAGCCATGGATCGGGCTAATGGTGCTTGGGATGTAGGTCACGTGAGAAGAGAATTATTTCGATTGAGAGAGTCTTCCGATCTTCTCCCCCTTTTTTTCTTCCTTCTCCTTTGTCTCGCTGCGGAGGTCGTTGAGGCTGATTGGTCCTTAGAAGACGAATCAGGAGACACGACCATCAGGTCTAATCTTGGGTTAATTGCATTTGTTATGGGTCCCTGCCCCTCTGCTTCACTTCTGTCGAGTGACCAGGGCCATGCTGAAAATACAGGTTGAATTCTGAATTCTCACACCGATGTGGAAATGTTGTTTTTATATAGAGAACTGAAGGTGTAAAGGTTGGTGCGTTACATGGACAAGATCAATGTAAGTTTTACATCTTTATCAATTCCCTTTGGTCCATCTTAAAATTGTCATTACATCTTCATCTTGGCCTTCGCACACGTCTCTTGCTACTATGTTTCCAACAAGAATAACATAAGGCAGTGGTTCTCAAACTGTGGTACGCGTACCCCCAGGAGCACATTAACGACTTGAAGGTGGTACGCGATCAGCTCGAAAGAGTAATACCGAGTATACCCACACGACATTTTTGCTGCAGGTGTGTAGAGCACGATTATTTGAAAATAAGATACTTAGAAAAATATTTGGACCTAAAAGGGATGAGGAGACAGGTTGAAGGTGGAGAAGGTTACATAATTTAGAACTACATAATTTGTATTCGTGTCCAAATATTACTAGAACAATTGAATCAAGAAGACTTAGGTGGGCAGGCCATGTGGTACGAATGGGAGAAGAAAGTAGACTTTACAGGATGCTTGTTGGAAAACCTGATGGTAATAGACCAGTAGGAAGGCCAAGACGAAGATGGAGGGATAACGTTGAGATGTACTTAAAGGAAATCGGTAGGGATGGAAAAGAGTATATAGATCTTGCTCAAGATAGGGCAGATGGAAGGCCTGTATTGCTGCAGCCAAGAACCTTCGGGTTTAAGAAGGCTAGAGAGTTAGTAGTTAGTGTAGAGCAGACTTCATTGTTTCAGACGTCATAGCTTTACAACTCAAAAGAAAAATGAGGCTGATTTTGTCGCTGATACTCATATCTTTGTTTCATATGTTTTGAAACAAAATACTCGTTCGAAATCTCTACCCTTTTCATTCTTCAACTTCAAAAACCCACAAACATTTGTTAAAGTGTAAAAACATCACGAGCACGACTAGTTTTATTGTTGGTGAAGTTTATAAACATGATGCAATAAAGTTTTTGATCCCTTTCTCCACTACATGTGAGAATGGTTATTCATCCATGGTGTACCTAAAAAAAACAAGTACCGAAATAAACTAAATTTGGAGCCGAATCTCGGCTTAAAAGTTTCAAGTTTACAACGAGATATCAAGGAACTGTGTCAGGCACATCATTCTTACTAGAAACTCTAGAATTACAATAAAAACTGCGAAATTGATTGTGCTTGACAGTTTGATTATAAACTTATTTTTGTTCACTTTTGTTTCAATAACCCTGGAAGAAATACGAGATGAAAATTATAGTTTGTCATATACTTCTTAGCATACATGTATTTCACATTTCTATTTTTGTAACTAATCATAAAGATGGTAAAAGTAGGAACATCTAATAAAATAATAAAAGTGTGATCCTAATGTTTATTTGTTAGACCGAATGCCATTTTGCGCTATTGCAGCTACACGCCTCCAACATATCAAAAAAGCCCCACCAATCAAGCAACCTCCAAATCCCCAAAAAACACTATTCGAAAAAATCTATGGTGGGGGTACATTAGACGTTTTGTTACGTCTAAAGGGTACAATGGGGACAAAAGTTTGAGAACCTATGATGTAAAGGAATGAATAGAAAATATGCGGTATTATGTATTACGTATTCAGTATTATGTCAACTTCTGCTTCAGCTAAAAAGATTTGAAAATCTTTCGAAACTTGTATTTAAAAATAACGCTTATGTCCCTCTTTCAGTGTGAGGAGCCTTAGTAATCCAGTCATTAGGGTGCCTGACTGACAAGCTGAAGACGTGGGTTTGATTCTCGGTTTTGTGGTCTCAGGTGGCGATTTCCCCGATGATGTGTCTTCATAAAATGGCTCCGAGGCACACAGCCTGACCAACCCGCCGTTCGCAACTGAGCAGCGCTGCTGTAGTTTTGTTTCAGGGATGGATAGTAGGGAAGGAGAGAGGAAGGAGGCTTCGCTTGTCGCGTTCATGCAGTGGGAAACCTCTCGTCACCTTATTCGTGAGTGACTGCAATGTGGCATTGTAATAATGTCACAATCAACAGGTGGTGGTTTCATGAAAAGGTGAGCACCCTCCCCTGCAGTATTTTTACATTTCTACGCAAGCGGCTTTCCCACTCTTCTGTTTACTGACCCTTGAGGTGTAGCAGTGTGCAGGCGGAAAGCAGAGCATTCACTGGTGTCTAAAAGTATAAGCTACATGCTCAAGCCCGCTTTAATCAATGGATATCTGGAGGCAACCTTCGGAGCTGAAGGTGGCGGAACGTGGTGCAGACCACACCCCCTCTACTATGGCAGTGATCGAGAATATATGGGGCCCTACCTCCACACCCCCTCTGTGCCTTCGTGGTATAGGTTGACTTTATCCATTGGTTTAAAGGACCGCGTTTCACATTCATGTAATCCAATGGTGATTTGGATACTACTTTAAACTGTAGTTCCTGTCCCGATTAGCCTATGTATGCATAAACTGGACTTAAAACCAAGACTCAGACAGACATTCATGTAATAATGCAGACGAATTTCCTATTTCGCGTATGTTTGACCTTTAGATCCTTTGACATTAGACAAAGAGGATTCAAGTTTATGAATAGAAGAAGTAACGTGCAGTGCCTGACACAAATATGCTTTTAATTTCCTCGTTTATGGCAGTGAGTGTAATCAGTACAGTGGGTATGGCGTCTTAGTGACACACGGGAAACCTTGATTTTGATTTCAGGTGTGGATGTTGTTAGGTAGGAATTTTCCAGACCATGTCCCTGCATAAGCGGCTCTGGGACACACTGAGCCTCTAATCAATAGCTAACCCTTGTTAATTTTTTCTACGTACTCGTATTTCCTTTCAACTGTGCCAACCTCCGTGGCGGAGTGGCCATCACAGGGGTCTCGGGTTCGAATCCAAGCCTAGGGCTGGATGTTCTGAGCGTCCGTTCATCATTGCCATAACATCATCGCTCATCCTCATCTTCGCGGTTAGCCAAAAGTGGCATAAAAGCGAAGTTAAATAAACTAAATCAAAGACAAAAATCATATCAACTGTGACAAGAATGGTTTTCTATCATGGCATACATATCCAGGTCCGATCCACAACGTGTGCGGTTCTTCTTGCATACACCAATACTCCCGGAGGAACCAGCTGGTACCCTCCCCCCTCCCCATTTCCCCTGACTGTAATCAATCCACCACAGGAAGCGCAGAACGTCGACACACAAAAGAAGACACGATAAAGATGGCACACATCCAGTGAGACTTTTTTCACCCCTTTGGCACCTAAAAGAGTTCATATGGATCCGAAGTGCGACAGTATTGCCATTCTCTGTAGGATTCGGATGAAGAATGGTTCGAAGAACCGGGTCATGTATAAAGAGTCCATGGTAGAAAGGTAGCCGTTTGAAAAGTACTGAAGATGTCCATTCCGCCAGTAATCCTCACAATCTTTCTTATATCTTGCGCTTTTTCCTATTGTTTCCAGCTAAGAAATATGGCATTGGATGATGCATGGTTGACAGTAAGGTCGCTAATGGCCTCGAAACTACCGTTGCTAGAGCTCCGTGGACCGTTCCTCCGGCAATAGTGCCTCTCTCCGTCGGGTTAATTAATCATTCAAGTCACAAGGGGCCATGTGAGAGGGTGTGTCCTCTATTCAGGTCAAACTTTCCCGGCATTCAATGCTCGGACTTTTCTCCTTCCGGGGTGGGACCGGGTCTTCTGGTCAAACGTGAGGGTCGTTAGTTGCAGGATATCGGAGGAAAAAAATGGTCTCGCATTGGATTTCGTGGTGCAGAATGGTCACGGAAAACAAATTCCATGGCTTTTCTGGTCTACTGGATCAGAAATTTTCTATCAACACTTAACGAATGACATTTTAAAGTTCTGTATGTTAAAGCACTTCCAGGCATGTGTTACAGTTTGGAATAAAGTGCGCAAAATTATCTCAGTTCGCTTCAACATTGACAAAGGCCTCCCTTGTACTTTAGAGAATGCATTTCTCCTCGTGTGACAGACGCCTTTGAAGTTTAAGTTCACTTTATGCACATATAGAAGAGCCGCGGTAGCGCATTTTGTCTACCACGCGGAATACCCGGGTTCGAATCCCGGGGTAGGTGATCTGGATCAGGCAAAAGTCTACCCATATGCGCTAACTTTTTGTCAGCCGTAGAACATGGACTCAGAAATATCTCAGGGCGTGCTGGGTGTAAGGAAAGACTATACCAGCTTAATATACATATTTTTATATGTTTATTATAGTCTCAACACAAGAGTGTCCGTTTGCACACTTACACACGTGTCTTTACCTGAAACCCTTACCACGCGCTTGCATTTACTTGTACCACACACGTGCTTTTACCTGTACCACGCACGTTCTTTTACCTGTACCTACCACCTTTGGTCTCGAAGAGAAAAAGGGGGCAGGGAACATCCAATTTATTCCTCGCTGTGAGGCGCCAGGGGGGAGTATGAGGACCTAATTTTATTTAGGGCCTTGGTCGTCACGGGTTCCCCTGTAAAAGAGAGTAGGTTGTGCGTAGTACCCCAACCACAGCCGGGAATTGGCAGAAACCAATCGGTACTCCCGAATAACGGGCGCAGGGTAAAAGGATTAAAGGATGCCGCGACACCCCCGGCGTTAGCTGGGAATTGGCAAGCCAACCGGTGTCTCCTATGAAGGGACGGCAGGTTAGAAAGGAAGGTCCGGGTGCTCCCAGACAAGCCGGGCAGGTAGTCCCTGGGCACCTATCAGCCTAAGCGAACGGACCAGGTAGGTAGGTTGCTGCTAGGCTCTTTTTCTTTTTCCTCCCTTCCTTTTAGGATGGCTTCTAGTTCTCAGGCTGGGAGGCCAGTTAACCCTGGATGTTTGCCTGTTGGCATCAGGGAGCCAACTGAGCTCCGGTCTCGCTGCGCTGGGTTTTATACTCGCGGTGGCGCATGGGCGGTGAAAATTTTAACTACAAGTACACGTTGCTAACTCATTTTTTTTACATATTGCAAACTTCGTACTGAGGAATATCAAGGTTTTGACATTGAGAAATCACTAGTGGGAAAATCACTAGATGCACGTGACAATATAAACTAAAACTGTGTGCATTCAGACAATACAATTAATAATGAGCCTCGCAGGACTCTGCTATTCTAAACAACACGTTGAACAATGTAAATGACAATAATTGATAACATTAAAAAGAATATAGCGACCACGCAGGGTCTAATAACACTGATAAACAATGAAATACTCCTTTAAATAAAACTAAGTGATCTTTATGTATTCAGATGTGCTGATAACGAATATCGCATCCGTTTTCCTGTATCACCTAAGTTTTCTGCAGAACACCCAAATTTTATAGTTTTATGGTTTCAGGTCTCCGCACCCTGCTCCGCTTCCGGCTTAACGTTTGGTTCCTAGCAAATGGATAAGAACTTTTCAGCGACCTTGTGTTTATGACTGGCACTTAATATACAGTGGAGGAAACATCTGGCAGTAGAGAAATTTCCTGTTTATCTGTTAAAATTTGTTCTTTTGTGGGTTAGTCGAGTCTTAACTTCCCTTCCGATAACTTCGCGAGTAGCCTTCGCAAGTAGCCGTATTTCATGTTTGTGTATGTTCGTGAAATTGTGAATGTAATATTGTATAGTGAAGTGAAGTGTAAGTTGTATTTTAACAAGACGATAAGAGCATTCACAATTGTTTTTTTTTAAAGAAATATATTATAAGTAAATTAATGAGTTCGCCATGTCACGCAAATGTGTGAATAACCCGAACTTGTTTTGTGGAGACTATATTTAGATTCATCTAAGAATAGTTTAAAAGTAGTATTGTTGCATAATGTGAATATATACCCATCAGTACCCCTTGCCTATTCTTCCACCATGAAGGAAACATATGAAAGTATGGATACAATATTAAAAGTGATAAATTATGAAAAATATGGTTGGCAGATATGCGGAGACCTCAAAATGATTGGTATACTGTTAGGCATGCAATCTGGATTTACAAAATTTTGTTGCTTTCTTTGCGAATGGGACAGCCGGGCAGAAGATAAACATTACAACACTGTGGATTGGCCCATACGAAAAACTTAAGTCCTAGAGAGAAAAGTGTTAGGAATCACCCTCTACTTGAGAAAGACCAGATTTTGTTACCACCGTTGCATATAAAGTTAGGGCTGATGAAAAATTTTGTTAAGGCTTTGGATAAACACTGTGAGGGTTTTGGGTACTTGAGAAAAACATTTCCTAAACTCAGTGATAGTAAGTTAAAATAAGGCATATTTATTGGGCCGCAAATCCGTGAGATCATTCATGATGACAACTTTGTGGAATTGCTAACAGAAAAAGAGAAATGCGCATGGTTAGCTTTCAGACAAGTATGCTGTAATTTTCTTGGAAATGTGAAAGCTGACAACTACAAGGAACTTGTTAAGAACTTGTTGAAGTGTTATCAGCGCATGGGGTGCAATATGTCCTTGAAAATTCACTTTTTACATTCGCATTTGGACTTTTACCCCCTTAACTTGGGCACGGTTAGTGACGAATGCGGCGAGAGATTTCACCAAGATATTTCTGTCATGGAGAAACGATATGCAGGAAAATCGGTACAGACCATATTAGCAGACTATAGTTGGAACCTCAAGGAAGAGTTTTCTGGTGGCAGTTACAAACGGCAGAGTTCAAGAAAGAAATTTTGAAAATGCGAGTAAAAATGTGTTTTTTTCCTTTTTTTTGCATGAAATTTCTTCATTGAACAGTCAAAATCGGTCCTATATATATTTTTTAATTTTTTTTATATTTTATAGTTATTCACTTCAATATTTAAATCTTATTTCATGAGCAAACAAACAAAACTAATTTCAAATTTCGATGTATTATTACAAAGGGAATTAAATTTTTATTAAAAACAAAAAATTAAAATCCAGGGAAAACGATACGTGATACAGCATTTCTACTTTCAGATTTGGATTCAGCGGGGTCGAATTATAAATAATCACCTATTTTCGTTCAAAGGAGCAAAAAAAAGTTTGAATTTGTTCATCAGTGTAATGATTGAAGCTTGTAAACGTAGAGGTGGAACCGTTAACGTTTACAGAATACATTTAAACTAAAAGCGTACGCCTCGCAGGGACATTCCGCTTAACTCTTTCATCAGATTAAAAAGAATATAGTGACCACGCAAGGTCTAATAATAATTAAATGGCGACCAAGCAGGGTCGTTACATATGCCCCTTCCTCGGTCACATTGCATATTGCCATAACAATAAGTTATGTTTCCTTTAGAAACTGCTACGAAGTAGTTAGCTGAAGGGAGAAAATATTGCATTGAATCTTTGAACGCTTGCGACCAAGTAATATTTCAGTTCTAAACGACCCAACTTCCATGCAGCCAAAAGATCGCGCAATAACCGCTGTGGACAGCTACAGGAAGCAACATCCTATTACCTCATATGCTCTTGTGTTTCTCTTAACCTGCCTGATCCACAAGCATCCCTTGGGCTACGCACTGGAGTAAGCTTTAGGTAAACAAGTCCATAAATCGTCCATCCCTAGTGCCTTGGGAGGTAGCCGGCCCAATATCAGCATTTTTTTTAGCTTCCTCATCCCCCGAACGGAGGGAGTTCGCCCCTGCCGTACCCTTGAAACCGACATTAAAGAAAGACTTACTACATCACTCTATAAAGGGGTGGTTTAAGGGGAGCGACGGCCTCCGCGATGTGATTCCAACTGTTCCTGGCTTTAATGTCCTTCCTAGGTTGAACGGTCATTTTATTGGCACGTGGAGTGATCGGAAAGTAAGGTTACCGTTATAGGCTCGCGCGAAAGTTGACTAAACTTCGTAAAAAGTTTAAAATAGTTATGAATCTTAAATTAAATGCTCGAAATGATAATATTACACCCTTTTACCTGAATTCAATGAATTGGTGTTTTAAGCCCCACCGGGTATCGAAGTCGGGACTCTTTCATTACAAGCGACGACGTTACCACAACGCCTTCCGAGAAACCCACCCCCTTTACCTCAAACAGGTACACCAATATAGGTGTAGATAAGAGGGAATTGTTTATATCTTTGCAATATATCGTTCTTTTAAGTATTTCTTTCCATGACTATTTTGCATACAGTCTATGCAGTGTCCAAAATACCTCAATTAACCTTCTTAGTAAATATTATCTGTAACTATGTGAGTGTCATAAATCATCACAACCAGACACAGGCACACATATATTTTACTAATACACTTTTTAGTCGGTAGATGGCTGAGTTTACAGTGCAAAAGAAAATGTCAGTATTCTTGGAAGTTTTGGCATTAATTTGGAAGATATTTGTCTGACAAATTGTGCAGAATGAGTTTCCCTGAAAATAATTAAAACGATCAGGAGCCGTTTTGATTGTGTGTATTATTGATTTTATTGTTACAGATGAACACATGTGTTCAGGCACTGATAACGTCAGCGTTCAGAAATATTCGTGTGGCAGTCAGTCTTATATGTTGCTACTCTTTTTCCTCTCTCAAACGAAGTTCTACATTTACTTAGAAACTTTCAGATTCAATACATTTTGCACCGAAACCGACAGTGATTGCAACAAGAAGCAGAAATCTAAAAAGTAACAATAATAAATTGAAAAGTTGGCATGATATAACATTTTAACATATTCTTATGGATGACAGGAAGTCAGAATATGAGGTTAAGATGTCCAGTTTTTCACACTTGAAGTTTTGGGAGTCCAACAAATTCCCACTTCTCAAGGCCACACCCAAATGGGGCTGCTGGGCGTAGATCTAACATGGGCCTGCCTTTTGGGCGTTTCAATAAGGAATTGTACAACATAGCAATTGCTCACTTCGTATATCCTTGCACAGCGTTACTACGCTGAGAGAGGTTAATGCACAAGTCGGTCAACTGATTGAGTGATTTGGTTTACTTCACTTTTCTACCACTTTTGGCTAATCGCGGAGATGAGGATGATGAAGGGACACTCTCAAAGAATATCCATTCCCAGTCATGGATTTGGCGCTGTGCTAACCACTCCATCACGGAGGTCGGCTGCGCAAGCCCTGAACCGTCAGGCAAAGAGACTTGAAATTCGCGGTGCTAGAACAACCCCTGCCTCCTCCTACTTGAAGAAGCCTCTCAACAAAGCATGAAATTCCATAAATTCACTTAGTTTCAACGCGCACTGAGAGAGAGAGAGGCCATCATTTGCCTTTGTTCGCTACTGCGAAGTGGCCTTTTGAAGTCCTTTTTAGCCAATAAACCAGTTGGCCTGGCTCCTCCGTAAGATTTCATTCCGATTCAAAGTCGCTCGAGTTGGGAGCTTTTATTGGGCTCCTCTGTAATAATCAGGACTGGCGGAAAGAGATGGAAACAGGTGGTTCCGGAAACCTTTCTTTTGCTATAAAATCACTCGATGCGTGGTGGCTTATTACGTCATGGACACAGCTTCCGACGTCGGTAGAGAAGGATTACTACCCCGGTCACCAAAATAAGCATTTAATTAGCTTTGGCAGCTTTGAGGATTCCAAAATAAGCTCTGCTTTGGAATTTACGGTTGAAATTCCGGTAAATTGAAGTACACAAAGGGGTACCCCTTGTTCTATCTGCTTTTGGTGTAGAGTGTAGTACCTCACATCAAACGTAGAGGGACCTCGTTTGGAAGATGTACACAGCAGATTCTACTATAAACACCATAGGTGTACTACAAGGGAGAGTTTTCTGGCAAAATTAGTTTTTGTATAAAAGGAAGAAAAATATATAGCATTATAGAAGATATTTCAAGGCTTCTTAAAAAGATTGTCTATCTTTGTATGGATGAATACATGCTCATTGTAATTTTGTAGCATGATGAGAATAGCTCCGGCATACTCTGGGGAGTTTCCCCGTATTGCCATGTTTGTAACTTCCCTTCCTTTGTTCGTTGCCCAAAAAAATTAATAACCTTAAATATTAGGTCTTTGCTTTCGCTGTGTACGGTTTTCTCCTTCATTGATTTGGTGTTTTAAGTCCACTTTATGCACAACAATCGGGACTGGACCTACAATTTAAGGTGGGATCCGAACCGCTATGTGCCTCCACCGGGTATCAAACCCGGGACCACTTGATTACAAGGCGACGACGCTACCACTGCGCCATCAGGGAGGCCCTTCATGATAATACAAATATTTGTCACTAAATAATGGTGGCGATGTTTTGAAGATCGCCGCACATTTTGGCAACGCAGGGGCAGGACAACACAGTAATTGTTGATTGCATCGCCCACGCTCCCTTCGCTCGATTTGGGTTGAAAATTCGGCTACAGCGACGCAGATTTCCTCTTCCTGGTTGATTTGTACATTATATACATATATATACTCAAGAAACAATGTCGTTAAAAATAATAATATGGCTTTTTCGTGATTTGCTCCAATGAATGACGTAGCAAATTAATACTACTGTCAAAGACCGTGTCAGAGACTTATTTGATTTGATTGTTGTTATTCAGCGCCGCTTTTCTGTAGGGTGACCATACGCCCCGTTTTGACCGGGACAGTCCCGTTTCAGAGGCATGTCCCGGTCATCCCGTCGCTTTAACTAAAAATACACTAATTGTCCCGTTTTATAAAAGTTTAAGAGTTTACTTGAAAAACCAAGTCTAAATTCGAGACACATTTCGCGCAAAAAATGTTGATGGAATTTCAAAACTAGTGTCATTGTTACCCTTCTCAAGTATATCATAACAATCAAAATGTTCCATTGTCGTTCAGAACGTTTGGTTAACGCAATTTACTGTTTAAGTGATAGGTCGTGTCTCGGGTTGTATTGCTTTGCGTGTGTTCCGTTGTTTGTAGAGCAGTGAATAAAAAGCGTTCATGTACCTAGCTAGTTTCAATACTGACCTGCATGGCGAGATTATAATATTTAATACCTTTGACAACAGAAGATCACATTTCATTCATTGTTTATGATCAGTGGCAGCGATTGGGTTCCCAAAATGGGGGGATTGACTGATTCAGTTGGTGTTTTAAGTCCACTTTATGCACAGTAAGGCTAATCGGGACCGTACCTACAGCTTAAAGTGGGATCCGAACCACTATGCGCAAAATGGGGGGATAAGATGCCAAAACTAAGGGGGGGGGCAAGAAAAGTTTACTTTCCCTTGATGCATAAGGTGTAGTATAGTGCGGGAGCAAAAGTGGCAAAAAGTGGGGGGGGGGGGCAACTGCCCACTCGCCCCTCCAAATCCCCGCCTCTATATATGATGCATCATTTATGTGATCCATACTTTAATAAATGGTATAAGCATACCTAGGTACATATTATTTAATTATAGTTGTATTGCTTTGTGCGTATTCCGTTATAACAATAATAACTTAATAATTAGGCTTAACAGATTTTTCAGGAAAGAGTTAAACTGACCTGCTTTTGATGTCCCGTTTTGTGGCCAAAATATTATGGTCACCTTACTTTTCTGCCCCTTTTGGCTGATCGATGAGGATGATTGATGATAGGATGAAATTGATGAAGGGACAATCACACAGAACATCCATTCCCAGGCCGACATTCGAAACAGGGACCCCTGGTGTCGTAGCGCGCTACGCTAACCCCTCCGCCACGTAGGTCGACCGAGCCAAAGACTGAATGTAGCTTATGTATTGCTGGCGTCATTCTGTAATGATTGATAATCATGTTCTCAGTCTTGTCACGTTCTCGTGTCGATCTCGAACGTAAAATCTCGGTCTCGCCTCGATTTGATCTCGACTCTCGGAAATAATAGTGACAATAGATAAGCATGTAAATGAAACTTATGGAAATAAAGTATAAATGTAAGTTTTAGATATCAACACTACAGACCTGCAAATATATATACTTATAACCTACATTTATGTTGTTATTCTTTGTTAATTTGATACCTTAAGTAAAAAAAAACCTGTTCTGAAAAATGCAGTCCATCCATTTTCATATTGAAAATTCCATTCCTACAGTTGAACCGGCTTTCACATATTCTTAGATCCACTTATGTTAATTTTTAATAACAACAAGTACGATTATTTTCTTCACTTCATTCACGTTTCAAATTGATGTTTTTTTGGGTAAGTCTTCTTACCTAAATAACAGCCGCGGCAGCAAGGACGTTCCACGGCGTCTTCTCGGAGAACAAGATTTACGAAGAGTCACCCAGCAGTCGCAGGAACGAGCGAAACAACTTTACATATTAAAGTAACAACCGTCGGAGCGGTTGTTGTCGACCCTAATTCCACGTGAGCAGT
This sequence comes from Lepisma saccharinum, assembly GCF_977018435.1. Taxonomy (NCBI): domain Eukaryota; kingdom Metazoa; phylum Arthropoda; class Insecta; order Zygentoma; family Lepismatidae; genus Lepisma; species Lepisma saccharinum. The sequence continues at coordinate 59,769,247 of NC_139234.1, read as the reverse complement.
AAAACAAGATTTCAGAAATTCTGGAGAGGCACCTCCCCCCCCCTCTTTCCGCGTTACTAGGGGATACCAAAGATGCGGTAACAACTTCTCTCTCCCACTTTCTATTTTTTGCCTTTTTGTCGTCTTCTCTCTCTTCCTCTGCTTTTCTCTCTTACTGGCTCTCCCTCGCTTTCTCTATATCTCCTAAGCTGATAAATCACGGCTCCTTTCCTGGCCCCCTCCCATCTTCCCATCCCACGTCTTGCGTGTCTGCTGCAGCATCACTAGCTAACGTGCCTGCGAAATACGACCATGAAAATTTGATACATCATTACACACCCTTGGTCAACAACGTTTCCTTTCTTTCTCGTTTAGCGGATACAGCTACAAAGAAAAACTGGAAAGTCGTGTATTTTTAAAAAACTAATTATTTTAATGTAGTCTCTAGATGTCAAACAAGTTTATACAAAATGGTGCTTGTATAATTTTCCACAGATTAATCGCAGAGTACGAGTTGAAGAGGGAAAGCCATGGACTTCCCCCAATGTTGCCACAGTCGTGAATTTGTTCTTTACTGAAGAAAGGGAATCTTAAAGTGGAAAAGTGATAATTGCACTGCAACGGAAAGAATATATATATAATGCATCTCCACGTTATTAACCATTTCTCGCATTCCTAAACCAGAGGGGTACTGCCGTTGCAAAGCAACTCTTCTATCTCAGGCCTCCCCTATGGTGTGGTGGTAACGTAGTTGCCTTGTAATCAAAGAGATGAGGTAATACACCCCTTAATATTGTCAGACACTTGATTTTCTGCTAGTTTCTTATAATCCCGAAGATGAGGATGAATGATGATAAGTTGAAATTGATGAAATGACTAATACATATGGAGGTACAACTCAAGAGAAGATTTTATCATTCACAAATATTGATAATGATAAGAAATTGAAGTTGGGTATACGTACTATAAATACATTATTAAAAGTTATTAGGTTTAACTATGCAATAACCATTAATACTTCGATTGATTGATTTAATTTATTTTAATTCATTTTCTCCCACTTTTGTCTAATTGCGAAGATGAGGATAAGTGGTGATAAGATGAAATGATGAAGGAACAAACACATGTGAACGACACAGCACAAGTCCTACAGAAAATTGTCTTGGCTGCAGGTCCAGCTCATACAACACAAGTTTGCAAGGGATATCCACTGTATATCCACAATGTCCAGATGAGATCCATGGATATTATGGATATCCATTGGATGTCCATTAGATATCCATTTTTGGATATCCAATTCTGGATACCGATTGGACGTCTATGGGATATCCAGAACTGGACATCTGAAACTCGACCAATTCTAGCTATCTAATATACGTATATCCCCAACATGAATAGAACCTACTGTCAGAAACATTGTCCAATTCCAAATATCTGACACGTCGCCAGATCGTGCCCAAAACGGGATTTCCAAAACACATCCAATTCTAGATATTCAAAACATATCTAGATCTTGTCCAAAATATATCTAGATCTTGTCCAAAACGGGATATCCAAAACACATACAATTCTGGATATCCAAACATGTATAGATCTTATCCAAAAAGGAATATCCAAAAAAAAATCCAATTCTGGATATCCAAAACATAACTAGATCTTTTCCAAAGCTGGATATCCAAAATACACCCAATTCTAGATATCCAATACATATATAGATATTGTCCAAAACTGGATATTCAAAATATATCCAATTCTGGATATCCAATACATATCTAGATCTTGTCCAAAACTGGATATCCAACATTGAACATAAATAGGATCTGTTTTGGATATTAGAAAATGATCATAGTATTTCCGTTATGTATACTTTTTCATACTTTATCGTGGAATTGAAACAATAATTGCATTGAAGTATTAGCGTTTATAAACTTATTTACCTGTTACTTAGTGATTTATTTTTCCCTAGAATCAGAAACTTTCGATTTAGCCTTACTCAACGCTACAATACAATCGAGACTAAAATCGAGTCAATCCTGCTTAACTCAAGCGGGAAAACCTGTTCCTTATATTTAGCATAGACAGTAGCTAGGCACATCATTTTCAGTTCGTGTGTTTTACGCCTGAGGCCTGAGTGAAACAGAAGCTTGTGACTATTTTCTTTGTTGATGAGGGTCTTGTTATTTACTATTATTAGCGATTAAAACTATTTAAAATCTTAGAATCAGAAACGCTACAATACACTTCAGACAAAAATCAGGCAAATGCTCGCTTATAGCATCACAAATCTCCAAGGAATATTCATAGGATATTATAAGATCCATGTATATTAGCGATATCCATTTTACGTCCATATGAGTTCCCAGCCTGGATATTCAGAGGATAACTCATATGGCCATTGTCTGTGCCCCAGCGAGTCATGCATGCGCGCACACGTCCAGGTGAAAATGCATTCTGTCTCGCTGGTTGTCGCCAGTTTGGATTCAGGAAGTTGCGATAAATACACGTCGCAGTGAAGAATAAGAATATAAGATTTTTATTCGGATGTGTAGACGTGCGAGTGTGTGTTTTTGTGAGTGCGTCCGTTCGTGTTGTCTGAGCGTTTGTGTGCGTCTGTGCTTGGTGTGTGTGTGTGTGTGTGAGAGAGAGTAAGAGAGAGAGAGAGAGAGAGGAGTGCATGTTACAAATGTGTAAAAATCTATGAAATCCCCTTAGCTTCACAAAAGTTTTTTACTAATAATAATGTTCAGATAACATCCAAATGTAGTCTAAAAATGCACTTTTCGTATCCATATGATATCCAAAGTATGTAGAAAAATTGTCTAAATCAAAGCATATAATGTCCAGATAACGGTCCCACTTGATGTGCAAAACATGTCCAAAAGTGATCCGGAAACGTCCATAACATACCTATCCATTTCTGGATATCCCCTGGATATCACGTATGCGGACAAATGGATATCCAGGGGACATCCAAGGATGTATTTTCGATATCCCTGGATATCTATTGCATATCCAGAACTTCCGCTTCCGAACGGAATGTCCAAGGGATATCCAATGGATGTTGACAAAACTCAAACAAATATGTTAATCCATGACTATTTCGACCAGATGGGAAGGCACTTGACATTGAGGGAAATGGCTGAAAATTAGTGTAAAATGTAAGCCGTTATACAAAGCATAAACTATAATCTTATATTGTTAGTGTTAGTTTTAAAGTATTGTATTTATTTCCAGTACCAACTATGATTGGAACTCAATACTAGTTAACATAATGTGATAACGTTAATTTGTATTTTCGGGTTGATATTATTATTGGATTTAATTAAATATCTAAGCGAATAAATGTTGTGAAAAGTTATGAAAAATATATATAATAATATTATTAAACCAATTTTAAAATTTGTTATATGATCGTTTGAAAGTGATTTAAAATATTAGATAAAATGTGAGTTCCTGAAAACTGTTAAAGAAAGATCTTAGTTTTCTTAAAGAAACTTTTCCATTTGAGCTATTATTTACAGAAAGTTGTAAGCTTAAGATTTTATTGATATTATCAAACTTATACCACAGATTACTTATACCGTTTACGGAAAGGTTTATATAATAAAAGTTCATATATTAAGGAGATGCTCATATTAGAAAGCTGAAGTTAATTGGTAGATAAATTATATATTTTTGCATAAGCATTAAATAAAACTTGCAAGAGAATATACTTGTATGATATAAAGAAAATTTCCTCCATTCCTCATTTTGTAAATTTTCTTTGTTTTCGATGAGGAGAACATGTTACGATTTTATTTGTTACGGCCTTAATCTCATGCAAAATGTTGAAAAACGTAACGCGGGTGTATTACGCATATAATGTTCCGCCAATCAGTGCTCAGATGAAGAGAGCGTTTAACCTGTACATAACCGTTTGGATCAACGGATTACTGTAACTTGTAAATTATAAATTCTATTAAATTATAAATTCAAGATAAAGGAAAGAAACATATTACGACTCAACTTTTAAAATTGTATAATGATAAAAGATAAAAAGAAAAAGTAAAGTGCTCCCCTGTGCATAGCACTACGCCATAAAGGCGTATAGGGGTGTGGGGGTAACGCCCCACACTTTCTTGATCCGGTCGTGAGTGGGGTGATGTGATCAGCATCACGCCCCTGACCGCCTTTACCCCCCAGGGTTCCCCCAGGTACCCATGTTATTCGACGCTAGGTGGGCGCCGGGGTCGCTTCCATCATTAGAAAAGTTCCCGGATTTGAACCGGCCGGGGATCGAACCCGGGACCTTTAGCATGGTAGTCAGACGCGTTACCGACTTTTTTTTTTTTTAATTAAAGGAAAGCCCCTAAGCGGAAGCTTTTCCCATCACACTTCATATACTCATATCATTTCATTCACATTTCTATTTCAGGACTTTTCAGGACAGACAATCACAAATACCCATGCCTTACCCGGGACTCGAACCCGGAACCCCTGGCGTTGTAGCGCGCTCTGCTAACCACTTCGCCACGGAGGTCGACACTGAGCCACCGCGGCCACAATATTTAAAAGAATGTAACTGTATTATGATATGAAAAATATGTAATCGCCGGGGGTTGGAGAGTAAACCCTAGGGTATAAAAGCGAAAATTTTGGGATAAATTGGACACTTCCTCTGTTGAATAGGAAGTATATCACCTGTGTTTAACAGGCTTTAGGGACTATTCTTCTGTGTTGAATAGGGAGTAGAAGACCTGTGTTTAACAGGTTTAGGTTTAACTCTTCTGTGTTGAATAGGGAGAAGACAACCTGTGTTGAACAGGTTAACATATCATAAACTTCCAAACCATAAGAACTAGTAAATACTAACTTCAAAGAAAGGTTTATTCATCCTCTCGTCTTACTACAAACTATGAAATGTTGAAAATAAACAGTCAAACCTATCTATGGTGTTCAGTGTTTCCATTGATCCAGAGATGGCTTCACTGAAGGTCTGAAGAGTCTTAAGCCCGACGGGAAGAGCATTGGGTAACAACTGTAAAAGGAACATAACAATGTCTTTTGGACATTTGTGTGCTGTATGGGAGGTGCCAGAGCCTGTTAGTCTTCAAAATGCAGCCAAGGGTGTAGTATGTGAAAGTGAGGTCGACATTTGGGTGTCTCTAGGAAGAGTCACCACTTACACCCCCGTTAGTTCGGTAGTTGGATGGGAATAGACAGTCATTTCTCCAAACCAATTTTTGCAGTGTACTGTCTTATTTCTCGGATAACACTTAGAAAAAAGTAATTGAAATCTCTCCAAATCCTCGAAGTCCCGTTATCCCGTCGCCAGACGTACAGTGACAGTGATGAATTCAGGTGTTTGTCCGGGGAATCTCCTCCGGAAACAGAAAAGCCCCCCTCCCTCCACTAAAATTTCAATAACCTTGTTGAACATTCGGACAATAGCTAAGAAATTTTGCAACCATAGTCACTTTGGATTTCTTTAATTTAGTTTAATTTAACATAGAACGTACTTTTCTAGTTTTTTTTTGTAATAATAGGCGCTCATTCAGTCCTCTTTGTAAATAAAAGTCGAAATATTTAACGAATTTATATTATCGTTCGTCAATGAAACTCAACAATGGGAAGGTGTAGAGCCACAGGGCTGGTGTAGTGTAAGCTTCTATTGTAACGGATTTGAACTTCTTGCAAGTGTTTTAACGGTTAGCCAGTCAATAGGTTGGTGTGTAATAATGATCACCTGCTTGTGCAGTCTTATCGAAATTTACACTTCATTTAATTACATATCAGAAATAGGGGGCAATTTAATAGTGTTATAATTTGGTGCCTATGACATTCACCCCGGGAGGAAAGTGACTGGATTCGACACTGTACACCAGTTCGATTCCCGTTCGGAGAGCGGAACACGTGCGCGTCCATTCATCTCTCTTTGTCGTCCTCACGCCTTCATCAACAACGTCACAGTTAACTTGACGATGGATGCGCCCGACATTAAATAACCCAATTACAAAACTAACCGACACTCTCCCGGTCCCGAAAAGTCGTTAACAAACTAGTAACGCCGTTGAAGATCAATACGTGACAATCCCTCTCGTTTTGCTTCAGGCGACGCTCTCCGAAATCGCTGGAACGGTTCGTTATGTGTTGACAAATTGCAGCGCATTTGCATGGAGTGGGAGGATTTGAATTCGGATCCCGAAATACCATAGGTTCCGCGACTCCAGTGCCATCTTGCATTGGTAAAAAAAAAAAAGTCATCCGTCAAACTGAAAGATGTTGACGGATGCGCCCACCCTGATTCGAGAAATCAGGTTTCGCCACGTGTTGATCTGCGGTAGGGAAGAACAGGGTACGAATAATATGGAGGGGGGACTAGAGAGAATAGATAACCATATAGGAAGAGTTGGTGGAGTGAGAGTGTATAGATAGGGGGAAAAACTAGACAGGGCATCAGTTATGGGTCTGACTGAAGGCACATCCAGCTCGTTACACGGTTGCTAAAACATGCTGATAGCATCAAACTTAACCCTCCTAACCAATGATGCATGTTACTAACTATTAACATGCATCATTTTCACAATTACAATTCTAAATATTGCATACGTTCTTAGTTTAGAAGGCCATATTTAGGGCTCTTAAAAACAGATTTTCGCGACGTGTTTGCAAGGGGGAGTTCTCACTTATCGCACAAGACTCTAGCAACGTTCGTGTTCTGACGTCAGTTCGGACTACCTTCATTGTTAGGTTAGGTTTGTTAGCATAAATACACTGCAAATGTTGCAGTGTAGGTTGCTTGTGTCTTGTGCGAAAAACGAGTCCCTGTTAAAGGAGCTGGACAGACCCAACATGTATGCTCTTACAAGGAAGGGGGATCAAGTGTTGTTGCAAAATTTATATTTGTGAAGCGCGTAGGATAGACGATATCGAAATATACCCGTACATACCACAAAATTTATATCTGCTATGGAAAATATGCATAGAAGCTATGATCCTTTCTGTATAGTGACAATAAACGAACCTGCTTGCATACTAATCAGGTCAACAGCTGAATGTTTTAAACAGACACACAAACGGCTCCACATTTTGTGTTTCGCCCAAATACCCTTCAGGAATATTAGTTCTCTCCTGTTTTTGGTGGTGATGGAGCATACTAAGAAGTCCTGCTCTCTTGACCATCAACTAAAGATACACTTCGTTCTGGACGTGACTTTCTTCCTACTTGTAACTCTGGATCATCACTCTTTCTTTCCAATTCACTCTGCCTTTTGATATCTACCTCCGTCTTTTCCTACCTCCTTTTCTTTCTTCTCTCTGCCTTTCTTTTTCCTCTTCAGTCTCTTTGCTTCTATCTTCCTCCGTTTCTATGCCTATCTTATTCCACCTCTCTTTTTTCGTTTTCCGCCTCTTTCCTTCTATATTCCTTGTTTTCCGTATCATTCTTTCTATTTCCTTCCTTCTAACTTCTTCCTTTCTCTATTTCCTTCCTTCTTTTTTCCTCCTCTTCTTTATCTTTTACCTTCTATCTTCCTCGGGCCCTTTCTCTCTCTCTCTCTCTCTCTCTCTCTCTTTCCTTCTATCTTCTTTCTTTATTTCCTTCCTTCTATATTCCTTCGTTATTTGTCTGTTACCTACTATATCTTTCTCAGTCCCATTCTTTCTCCCTCTCTCCGTCTCTAACTCTCTCTCTCTTTCTTCGATTTTGCCGTCTTCCTTTATTTCCTCTATTTCTCTAACATTTGAACTTTCTCCCTTCTGTTCCTATATTTCTTACTTCTTTCTTATTTTTCTTTCTTTCTTATTCTTCTTCCCTCCTTCTTCCTCTGCATGTCTTTCTGCAAATTGCTGTCTCATTATCTCTCTTTCTCCCGCCCTTTATCCCTTATTGCATTTGATAATGGTGCCTTGCTCTAAATGATTCTCAAAAATTTCACACGGAGGCTTTGTGATTGGGCAAGAGTCCACTCTGGTCCTTCCTGTGACGACGCCCCCGCCTTGCCAAACTTATATTTCGGTTTCAGCTTTGATCTCGAACAGAAACTACAGCGGGGAAAATGGGATCCAGTAATCCCGAATCCCTTTCCGACACACAAGGATAAACCTCTCCAGCTTCGTACTTAACTCCTGATTGCTTTGTGATGTTTGACCCCGGGTTCACGCTGTTAGCAGTTGAATGTCTAACTAAAGGCTAGATCCACAGACGTGTTTGTGCGTGAGTGTGCGAGTGGCCAGAGATGGAAACGGGGGAGGGAGTCTCTGTTTACACGCCGATGGGAGGAGGAAGGGAGGACAGTGTAAATATTGGAGAAAGTCGTCCAGTGCCCCTGAGCATTTGGGGTCCTCCTCGGTGTCACCCTACACCGCGCGTCGAGGCGCTGCGGTCTGGAATATGACCCTTGAGCGCCCGCACGGGGAGCTACTTACAGTCACCACCTAAAAACCGGGGAGGGGAGAAGGGAAATAAATGCACGGGAGGCGAAAAATGAGCTAATGAAGAAAGAGCACACCCTGACTCGTATTTCGTATCCCCCAATACGGATCTTTCTTTCAGCATCGAAGCTTCAGGAAGAAATGACGGTTTAATTAATGTGGCAGTCATTTGAAAGCAGAAAGTGGCCAAAAATATAACCAGCACACCCAGAGACGTCCGTAGGGCCTTTCCATGGGATTTAGGTGGGGTAGGACATTGGTTTCTCAAAACACAGCTACCGTTTGAAGTTACTCCGTTTCTGCAACGGTCTGCATCAGTCGTAGTTGTAATCATCAATCTTTTAAACTAATTACCCCAATTTACACTGACTGAAATGAAATGTATTTATGGTTTGTTTGAGTTGGTGTTTTAAATCCATTTTATGCACAGTAAGGTTAATCGGGACTGGACCTACAGTTTAAATTGGGATCCGAACCACTTGTGCCTCCACCGGGTATCGAACCCGGGACCCCTTGATTACAAGGCAATGACGCTATCACTGCGCCATAGGGGAGGCCCTAAATGTATTTTATATATATATATATATATATATATATATATATATATATATATATATATTGTAGGCTGGCTTTCATCTTCTTTTCCGGCCCAACTTTCGAACTCCCAATTTCCACTACATAACATTGATTCCTCTCTCATCATAACGGGGAAATAGTAGCAGACTTGTAGGATAGGTTAATCGATACTGGGCCTACAGTTTACACTGGAATCCGTACCACATTATGTGCCTCCACTGGGTATCGAACTCTGGACCCTTTCATTACACGTCGACAGCGTTACGATCGGGGAGGTTTACACATTTTTTCTTTTAAAGAAACTCATCGTAAAAGATTCCATTGCTTCCCCAAGTGAAAAATTAACGTGTCACTCTACGTACTCTCACTCAAGAGATGTTATAATATTTAAAATATTGAATAAATTTTTATTATAGATTGATTGATTGATTTGCTACATTTTACTTCGCCTTTTGTGCCATTTTTGGGCAATTTGCCAAGATGGGGATGAGTGATGATATGATGAAGTTGATGAATTGACATTCACAAACATCCACGCCCAGGCCAGGATTCGAACCCGGGACACCTACCGTCGTAGCGCGATGTGTTAACCACTCAATTTTTTATATTTCCCTTTTAATTCAACAATTACAGTAAATATTTACAAAAGTTACAGATATATTATTCAAGTATTACATTTAAAAAGTTGGCATAATGTAAATTTCTATAATCTTGAGACATTTGTTCATATTCTTGTATTAGAGTTAGACCAAAATCGAAGTAATTATATTTTTTTTTACCACAGGAAATAAAAACATTAGGTATTGTGCTATTAACCATTAAACTGATTTTTGCTTTGTACTTGGAAACAAGTGAAACTCTAGTAAGATAACGTCTCTTGCTGATACTTGGTTTGGTGAAATACGACAAATTCTACTGAGAATTGTTCTTAATTTTGACCAATCTGTGGCTGCTTTTTACATTCTGTTATCTTGTGACTAATGGAATCAGGAACATGACAATTATTATAACAATTTGGAGAATTACTGAAACCGTATCTATGACATCTATCTGCCGTTACAATTACTTGTTGGATCACTTTGTACCATATAGATGATGCCTTATTCGTTAGATGTTTCGCCGTTACATTATTCCAAATTTGCTTCCAATTACATTTTGGATTTTCTCTTTCAATTCGAACGGTTGTTATATTTGCATTAAGTTGCTCTCTGTAAATCTGTTTGACAGAAGGAATATCATACGTATGTTGCACAGTTCTATAAAATGTATGAATAGCAATATCGGTATAAAACATTAATTGTCTGGGAATAATTTTTGTATCCATTGGTGCTTCTAACAGGGTAATTAGCATTTGTTACGTGGTGGAGTCAATTGGAGAATATAGTGCTGCAAGACTGCTTTGAATAAATAAAGCTCTTGATTGTATCGCCACGCACTTTAAGTTCATCCCTCCCCTCTTTTCCGGGAGATATAGCTCGCTCATACCTACACCCGAGCTATTTGCGTCGCTGACAAGGTCAATGTCCTAGATAGGTAGCAAAGCTTCGATAAAGCGTAAATGTTTACGTATCTCACACGCGATTTCAAATAAAGAAACCTGAGTTGATTTGCACGTAAAGTACATATCACTTTATCGGATACTAACCGACTATTATGTTCAATGGTATCTCTGATATTTGTATAAGTAAGGGAACCAATGTTAATACATATATAATTCGCTAATGAGTGGACTTCCTTGTAAAACAACTGGTTTCATTTGAATTTTTTTCGTAAGACACTATTAATTTCTAGTTTTAACCGAGTGTTTCCGTACAAAATTTGTATCCATTTTGTAAAGGCATCTCTGAAATCAAAAGCCTTTAAAACACGGTACATATATTTATGACTAACTCTATCGTAACCCTGTGAGAAATCCACTGATAAAATTGCTTTGTTAGTTTGCTGGTTTTGTGTTGTAATAATAACGTCACGTATAGTATGAATTGTTCTTTGAGGATTACATGCATATTGTGTATCCCCTATAAGTTTATGCATGTAAGGAATTATGCGGATGTTTATACATCTGCTAATAATCTTAATATCACTACTTAGGTTTGTAATCGGGCGGTAGTCAGTGACCACTTTGGGTTTGGTTTTTTTTTTAATGAATACCACTGTTCGACTTGAGGACCCTAATTTTCCACACTGTAATACATCGTTGACCCATTGCGTGTAAACATCCCCAAAGAGATTCCAAAAGGTTTGATAAAAGTCTGAGGGCAAGCCATCCTCTGCCGTTGATTTATTTCTGGCCGCTTTAATAACTGCATCTCTTGCTTCAATGTTCGTGAAGGGTTTACTCATTTTCTTTCGTTCTCCTTCAGTGATTCTTTCTGTTACTTGGTTCATAAAATCCCAATCGGATTCTAAGGGATCATGAGCTTTACCCATTAATTTTGAATAATATTGTAAAAATGTACTCTGAATTATTTTTGGATTAGTTGTAATCAATCCTTTGTCATCTATTATCTCTGTTATTATGTGACTTTGAACGTGTCTATGCTCTTGTAAAATATGATATAAATTTGCCTCTTCATCATTATCCAAGGTAACTTTTTGCTTTTAATTCTTACGATGCTCTTTTTTCGGTGTATAGAGACTAATTTTGATTTCATCTCGTTAACGTAAGGCATATTTACATTTCCTTGTAATGCTAAACTTTGTAAATCGTGTAACACAACATAGAAAAATTATGCATGTTTTTAAGATCTCTACTTTTCTCTACACTACACACTTTACTAATATAACGAAATTTTGGTTTTACAATGAATTCCCACCATTCTGTTAGGGTCTTAATAGGTGATCTATGCCTAACTAGCTCTAGCCAAGTGTCTCTTATTAGCTGTTCATAATTTTTATCCGCCAATACTGAACAATTTAGCATCCAGTATCCTCTTCCCACACATGGTTTGTTTTGTTCTTATTTTATTTTTAAAATTAGGGAACTATGATCACTGAAGCACAGGGGAAAGACACTTACACTATGTAAATTTTCTTTATAACCCTTCGCTATATAAAATCGGTCAATGCATGAAGAACTTTGAGCTGTAAAATGTGTAAATCCTAGTTGGTCTCCAAGTTTACAACACCAAAAATCTTGTAATTGTAATCCCCTTGTTCATTCAAAGAGTGCCCGAGAAAAATTTTAACCATGTTGTTGATCTTACCTATTTATGACGGAATGAAAGACACCTGGTACTAGCGCATTTAATGTATGCGATGTTAATTCAGGACTTAGGATTGTAGAAAAAAGTGTTCTTGTTCGTGCTTATTATGACTTCCTGAAGGTGTTGGTAAAAACAAAGGACCTAATTCCGAACTTACTAGTCTTCCTGATGGGTGAAGGATACCATTATGTATATCAAATCTTTGATGCACTATTGCTGTACCTTGATATGTGGCGGTAAAATTATTATGAACATTGTACCTTGCCAGAGATGAAAAATTGTCAATGCCTACCTCTTGGAGGAAGGCTATATGTATCAATATCCGACTGTGCCAAAAATTCATTTAGCGCCATTAGTTTATTCTGACTTTGCAATTTGTTAACGTTAATAGTTGCTAATGTGAATATGGGTGTAAGGATATGTTTTAAGCAATGCATTACTAATTGTTAATACTTTACGCTTCGCAATTGTTCCACTTTTGATGCTGGGCAAGATCACTCATATCTCTTCGTCGCTACCTGAATCAAGAATTGTATGCATTACCGTATCACTTGGTTTATCTGTCCCTGCCCCAATTAGTTCTAAACTTATTTGCTCTTTTCCTCAAGAAGGGGTCGGTTGAATAGGTTTTTCACTCTTGGACTTAAGCTGTACTTCTGCTTCTGTACTTACCTCTTCATCCTTTTCTTTGTTTCTTCGGACGTAAGGTCATGTGGTCAGTAGCGCTCTTCCTCGCTTTCCTGGCGGCTCGGGAGCTGTTTTTTTGGGGGAAGCAGGTTCTGGATATTCTGCATCTGTGAACATCGAACTTGTAGGGGTTTGGGAGTCTTAGTTCGGAATTTGGAATAGGGTAATTGGAACTATAGATACATTCGCACTTGCACTTTCCTGCACTTACCTTGTTACCATCACTTGCATTATATTGTTTCTGATTTAACTGTGGGGTTTTGGGACTCGTAGTAGGGTAGATCGGGGCAAGTTGAGACGGAGGCAAGTTGATACATTGCCATTTACGAGGGAACGCGCATGCGCTGGGTAATGTCCGTTAAACAGAAGACGCCTTTCAGCAGTCCCTATTGTCTGATCGTGTGCATGGCTAACGAACAATTTTTTGGGCGAAGTTATCCGACCAAGAGTATTTTTCAGGGTGTAAAGTAACTTTTTGGGATGTTGTTTGAAGTCTCCTGATGGATTTACATAAACTGTGAATTATTTTGTCTTGTTGGATGTGTGTTGCGCCGCAAAAAGGTAAGAAAACTCGGTTATTGTTGTTTGTTTTTCTGTTGTCTGTAGTACGTTATAGTTCGTTAATCGAAATGGCGCCGGTTGGGGAAAGTTGATACGGCTGAATTGAGGCGGGTTGATACGGTGTATCAACTTACCCCAGCTGCTTCTATTTTTTTTAACAGAAAATGGTCCGACATTCGAGGAGAAATACCAATTGAAACATTTAAGAAAGCTTACGCGGATGTCAAGAATGGTACCTTGTCATTGAAAGAAGTGGCAAAGACATATGGGATCGACAAAACGACTCTTATGACCAATGTGAGGATACCAAAATACGAATGGGTTACTCCAAACATCGTCAGGTCTTCATTGAAGATTTAGAACTTCAACTAAAGGAATACCTTGTCCACTGTTCAAGGATCTACTATGGTTTGGCACCTAAAACATTAGAGGGTTCGCATGTGAATTAGCAGTAGCTAACAAGGTGAAAATTCCTGACACTGGGATAAATAATAAAATTGCCTCGAAAGAATGGTTTACTGCATACATGAAAAGGCATCCTAGACTGTATCTTAGAGAGCCTGAAGGCACGAGTATAAGCCGTGGTACTAGCTTTAACCGACACAACGTAGCATATTTTTTCATAACTTAAAAGCTGTTCTGGAGAAGTACAAATTTGAGAGCAAAGATATTTGGAACACCGATGAAACAGGTATTCACACTGTTCAGCGCTCTGGAAAAATCGTTGCAGAAAAGGGTGTACGTCAAGTAGCCAAGGCAACGTCAGCAGAGAGGGACACAATTGTAACACTTGCCACTGCTAAATGCGATTGGAAACTCTGTGCCCCCAATGTTCATATTTCCAAGGGTCTATTTTAAAGATCACTTTATTCACAGCGGACCCCGTGGTTGTATTGGAACTTCATATCCCACAGGATGGATGGCATCTTTTTCATTTTCGCTGTTTATGAAACACTTTCAGAGCCACGTGAAGGCAAGTAAAGATCACCCACGTCTATTGACACTGGACAATCATGATTGTCATTTATCGATTGAAATGTTGAATTTCTGCAAGGACAACGGGATCATTATGTTGTCATTTCCGCCTCATACTTCCCACAAACTCCAACCCCTGGACAGATCGGTTTATGGATTTTTTAAAAAGTTTTATTTTGCAGCAATTGACAGTTGGATGACCAGCAATCCAGGGAAGACCTTTACTATATACGACATACCAGGAGTCGTTAGTAGTTCACTACCCAATGCTCTAACACCAAAAAATATTATATCAGGCTTTCAAGCAACGGGAATCATGCCATTCAATCCAGATATTTTTACTGAAGAAGATTATTTACCATGTTCCGTAAATGATCGACCAATGACCGAAAAACATGAGCAAGATCGTTTACCTGATGGAAGTAGAATCTCTCAACCAAAGTCTTGGGATTGAAAGCCACCCCTTCCACCAGCAGTGACAATCAAGAATTGCATCGTGTGTCAGTAAGCCCAGAAGAGTTACGTCTGTACCCTAAGGCTGGAGAACGAAAAGCAAATCGAAAAGGGAAACAACGAATGATATCGTCAATTCTTACAGACACACCAGTGAAGAACAGATTAGAAAATGAAGCTCGAACAAGAGTTAACAATAAATTATTGAGATCAGAAAGAGTTGAAAAAAGATTGTGCCATTCTTTGAAAAAAGGAAAACGGGAGTCAGCAAATAATAGAAAGAAAATAAATAATGGACCGACCGAAAGAGAAACTCAAGGTCAAAAGTAGAAAATACCAAACAGGAAATATTTGAAGAAGAATAATTCAGTCAGAGTCAGAAGCTGAAGACAGCTTGTGTCTAATGTGCCTCGAACCATTTTCAGCTTCTAAGCCTGGTTAAAAAAGGATACAATGCATTTTATGCAGTAGATGGGCTAACTTAAAATGCGGATACGATAGTTCTATGTACACCTGTGATCACTGTAAATCAGATATGTGCATAACAGAAAGTGATAGTGACTGACTGCATGTAGGCTATCCATCATGACACGATATTTTGTTCATGTTTGTATGCTGAATACTAAACTTTAATTCAAAATTACTTTCTTGTATTTTGTCTTATTTAATCAAACTATGTCACATCGTTATCAACCTACTTCAAATTAGTATCAACTTGCCCCATACCAGTATCAACTTGCCCCACGACGGGGCAAGTTGAGACGTTGCGTCCTGCGTTACTAATTAGGTTCTCGTCAGCTTACAAATTATATCTGTGAAATTTTTTTGTGCTTTTTATAAACTATCGATTAGTAACATGTTTTATTTTCTTGCTAGCAACATAAAAAAGAAAAAAATCAAACACTCAAATTGTATCAACTTGCCCCGCTCTCCCCTACTTGCCTTTGGTTCGTTGTCTTCAGTGACGATCATCTGTTCGTGTTGTTCCTTGTGGTGATCTGGAGTAGCCTGTCGATATGACGGTACTGGTAAAATGGTGCTGGTGTTCTGGTCTTGAACATTTGATTCCGTGTGAAGAACTGGGGAGTGTATTTTCTACAGCTGCAGCGTATCCTGTAGTACGGTTCGACCTTGCCAACCTATGCTGGCCCTCATGGTGGAGATGATCCTGGACTCAACATCTGAAACATAGTTTGGGTTGCCCTTCATACGTAGTCCAATAACACTCTTCACTTAACATGATATAAGAAGGCACTGTTTTTTTGTAGAATGATACGAACTATCTTCCTGCCTGTTCTCACTGGATAGGGGAGGGAGGCGGAATACACTTCATCTCGTACTGTTTGTACTATTCCGCATTTAGACATTTCAGTTGTTATAACACTTTCTGGTAATTTTATTGGAACTAGAACAATACGAACGATTGTAACAGGTTTGTCCGCTCTGTGTACTGGAATTTCATATTCTCCCGTGTCGTCTGAGAATACGAAAGTTCCCGTGCTACGTGCTATTACTTCCTTGCAGAATTGCTCGGTACTTACTTTAACAAACACTTGGTGTTTTAGGAAATCTACATAATTACTCAAAACATCCGCAACGCGCAATTTCACTACGTCTCTCAGCCATTCGTGAATGGCAAGCGTGGTCGGCCTTTGCTGCACTCGAACAAAAGGAAATTGCAAAGTGTATAACCTTTTGACCGGCATGTCAAACATACGTTCACGTAGCTTCTCGCTCTGCTGTTAATATATTAACCTGTCTGTAGAAGGTAAATTCCGCGTGTTGATTCTGCTCTACTTGACGAATGTGCCGTAAGCAAACAGTAGCACAGGACCTGTTATACCTTCGCTGCTCCTTCAATCATTTTGACGTGGAAATGAGGAATACATATTAATTAAACCTGATTTTATAATTGCGAATTCCATCTGCATTTCTCAGGCCAAAAAATGCTTATTACACTTTATTGTAATTTGATTATTTCTGACTGACTAACTTGATGATGAGCAGAATGACTTAACAATTAGCTAAAGTGTAAGATAAACCTAAAACAAAGCTTCATCCTGGATCTCAACCCGAGAACCCTCTCAGTACCAAACAATATCAATACTGTGTGGCTTGATCAAAAAAGTTCATCCTTCAAGACGTGAAGAACGTAAAATTCAAGGATAATTTTTATTAATTTCAGATTCCATTAGAAATGTTCTTCTATGTTGTGTGGTCTTTAACATAGAAGTAGCCTATTTGTTGGAATACACTAGTTTGACAATTGACTACTATTTATCTAACCAATTTTGGCTTCTACGTTTTCAGTTCTGGCGCCTAAATGTTATGCGCTAGTCGCCAAATTGTTTCAGAAAAGTCCGCCCATAACTTAATAATGACATTACAGTCAATGAAATGTTCTTAGATAGTTTTAATCGCCCTGAACAAACAAGGTAACTCATTATTTTCACTTAGTGAGAAACAGATTCTGGAAAGTTAATTTTTAAACAGACTTGCAACTGTTAATTAAGTCAACACTTAGACCAACGGGTGGACACTTAAAGCTTGAATCTAGTCTGGTAGCTGACCAATCGAAATCAAGATGTGGATGAATCACCAGGAAAGCATTTCGCGCTAAGAACATCCATATGGCAACACTGTTCCCAGTTCCACCGTCGCTGTCTCATTCATTCTCGTCACTACATCCAAACTGGGAGATTTTTTCTTCTTTTCCAGTGGCTCCTGCTTCCAACTTTCCTCCAGTTATCACCGCCGCCAACACCACCTGGTGTGTATAGAGCGAAACTCTTCGACTCCCACGCATTAGCAATTCATATATTCTAAAAATTTCATGACGCTCAGAAATTTCTATTGAAATTCTTGTGGGATGCGTCTTGGAACTTCTTCCAAATAGCGCATTCCTCCGAAGATGGATCTTCTTCCATTCTTCCCGTGCGTTATACACCTCGTTCCTTCTTCTTGGAAGCAAGTAGAAGTTCTCCACGAAAGATGGGGCCGAAAACTAAGTCCTTCGGTGCGTCGTGCATTTTAATCAAGAGATGCATGTTATATTTTCAACATTTTGCACATATATGTATGGAAATTCGGCTCTGTAGGTAACATCCGAATCGTCTCGTTGTCACTGAGAAGATAAAGTGGAAGGGATGTGAGTATTCTAAGTCTTGTCTCGATATTTTCATTTATTTATTTTAATTGAAAAATTCTCACGTCACTAGTTATTCCCATCTGTACATGTACAAGAAAGTTTTCTCATTAAGTATTACAGGACATAATAGGTAATTCATGTGTGGTTTCAAGTAGATGTCGTGGAGGAGTAACTAGAATCTGATATCGAAACTCTGTCCCGGAAGGAGTAAGACCGCATGTAACGGAAGTGAAGGGGAGAAAGCGAGTGGGCAAAGCGGAGCAGTACGTGCTGTTGCTAACAGCTGGTAGCTGCAGCCGCGTTTTCCTCTTCATACACTCACTTTCCTCTCGTGCGTTCGTTGGTCGAACTCACTCTTGAGTTTATGTTGCAAGTCAAATTTATGCACAGGTAGAGACTGGACCTAAAGTTTAAAGTGGGATCCGAACCCTCTGTGTGCCTCCAGCGGTTATCGAACTCTGGACCCCTTGATTACAAGGCGACGACGTTACCACTACGCCATCGAGGAGTCTCTCAAGCCCTATCGAGTCACTACTTGCGCAGAGACTCCTGCGATAGAGTGTAGTGGGTGTGTTGGTTGTTTGATTGATTGATTTGGTTTAATTTCATTCGCTTTTCTGCTAAAAGCGAAGGTAAGGATGAGTGATGATACTCTGAATTTACGAAGAACACGAATGCTCTTGGTTTCGAACCCGGCATCCCTGTCTTCGTAGCGCGTTGTGATAACCATTCCGCCAAGAAGGTCGGCACTTGTTGTGTTGGAAAATGGAAGTCATGTTTCACTGATTTCAAATTGACGTGAGGAAAACTAAACTTAAATTCACGGATTTCTAGCAAACGTGTGAGAAAAGTGGAAATCCGTTCCAATGATTTGTAGCAGACGCATGGGAAAGTAGAAGTCTTATTTTTCCGATTTCTAATTAACGAAAAGTGGATCTGCTCCCCTTGATTTGTAGCGGAAATGGGGAAAATACTAAAATCTTCCAGGCTCACTTCATTGCCAATGATATAAACTGACTTTGAACAAAAACTGTCTTATCAACTTATATCGAAATAATATCACCTGGCTATGAAAGGCACTGGTATAGCTTCCCACACCTCATTAAAATGCAGTCGATATAAAATCCTTTCTGCAGTATTTAGGATACTAAGTACATCATCTTCCCACACATGTTAATTCTCTCAATTTTATTGAAGGATCCTAAATTCTAAAAGAAATATAAATATGCTGAAACACTTAAATGATAATAAAACATTAAGACAAAATCCAGCAAACTGATGTAAACATATTCAAAAGTACAGAGCAGTCTATTGTTCACCTCGGTAAACCATGAAATAACATGATAGTAAGTTTTTGAGTCTTATTGCTTTTACTTTGCTTTCAAAATTACTCAATAACATAGGCGCCGACTTTGGGGGAAAAGGCACTTTCTGCCCCCAAAAAATTCACGTAGAAGGACACATTTTGTGTATATTTACATATATAAAGTATTTTTTATGCCGATCTTGCCCCCAAAAAATTTACCTTGCCCCCCAAATATCTTAAGTTGGCGGCTCTGCTCAGTAATGTGACAAATTAAAGTTAATCCGTGTAAAATAACCATTTAATCATAGTTGTCATGAACTTTGTTAAAATGTATGCTTCGGAAAGAAAAATCTCTACGAAGATGGAAGAAGAATTTCCATCACTGACACTGGTGAAACCAGAGTAAGGATTTGGATGTAGCTACGACGCTTACTTAACCCAAAGAAACGTTGTTTTTTGGACATCGATAATTCGTATTAATAAGAAAAACTGTTACCAAAGGCTTGCATATGCTGGTGAAACACAGGGAACACTGAGCTTTACCAAGATAAGTGTCATAACACATAACACTAGAGTGCTGTCATCACGGACATCTTTGTTACATGTTTTTCTTAAGTGAAAGACTAAGTAGAAAATCGAATGAAATTCTCAACATACGAACAAGAAATGTTGAAGAAATGATTATTAAATAAAATGTGGTTGTCTGTTGCAAAATTTTAGAAAAATACATATGAAAGAGAGGTAAAGGTTCAATATCATTTTGAACGCCTTACTGTGTGAAAATTGCTTTCCATTATGTAACTAGGTGTTTGGTGTTATCTCTAGTACTGTGTGCATGTAAGAATAAATGTAATTCGAACGTAGAATCCTTTGCTGTAGCTATTTTGTAATCGTCAGCAGCTACGTTCAACAGTAGTCTCTGACGACATAGCTAATAAACTTTACTTTGTTTAATGCAAGTATATAGCCGTATACGACGACATAGCTAATAAACTTTACTTTGTTTAATGCAAGTATATAGCCGTATACGAGGGGGTGCTGGTAATTTCTTAGCCTTTGCAAGAAACCAATGAGACAGAGATGGGAATCAATTTTTTTTATTCAACATAATCCCCTCTGAGGTGAACACACTTCCTAAGTCTTTTCTCCAGTTGTTGTAACCCCCCCCCCACAAAAAATCTTTGGTTGGTCCGCAAACCACGTACGTACAGCATCCTGTGCCTCAGAAAGTTACCCAAATCTGACCCCTTCAGAAATTTCTTGAGATTTGGAAATAGGAAGTAGTCAGAGGGGGCTAGATCTGGTGAATAAGCAGGGTGTTCCAAAACTGTGAACTTCAAATCCTTTAATTTTTGCTGGGTAATGCCTGCAGTGTGTGGAGAGGCATTGTCGTGCAAATACAGAATTCCATTTGTCAATTTTCCGCGTCGTTTGGACTTAATTGTCTGCTTCAAATTATCAAGAAGTGATGAATAATATGCCCCTGTAATAGTTGCACCCTTTTCCAAAACGTCAATTAGCAGTACACCGTCTTTGTCCCAAAAAACACTGGCCATCACCTTGGCTGCCGTCTTTTGCACACGGGCCTTCTTTGGGCGTGGTGACTCAGAGTGGGTCCATGCCTTTGACTGTTCTTTTGTTTCAGGATCATAGAGGTAGATCCAGGTCTCATCCTCAGTCACCAATCGAGACAAAAATGTGGACGCATCCTTTTGAAAATAATCAAGAATCACTTTGGATGTCCTCACCCTGTCACGGTGCTGATCAGCGTTCAAAAGTTTCGGGATCCACTTTGCTGAAACCTTACTCATACCTAGATGGTCGTGGATAATAACACCAACTCTTTCACGGGAGATGTTTAGAGACTCAGCAATGATTTTAGTGGAAATTCGCCGATCTTGAAGAATTAGATCATGCACAGCATCGATTACTTCCGGAACAACCACATATGCTGGCCTTCCTGTGTGTGGCTCATCATCTGTGCTGAAATGGCCAGTTTTAAATTTAGCTACCCAGTTCTTAACAGTGGCATATGTAGGGGCATAGTCCCCGAAAGTCTGTACCAACGTGTCATGTATCTCCTTGCCGGACTTTCTCTGCAGGAATAAAAACTTTATCATCACTCTATGGTCTTTCACTGTAAATGTTGCTTCAGGTGCTGCCATCTTTCAGTCACATCTGAAATAAAGAAAAACCATTAGACGTACAAATATAATTTTCTCTACCAACAATATACAGACATTAAGCTGCAATTTAAGACCAAATTCATGAAAATACGACAACATGAAGGGGGTAAGGCTAAGAAATTACCAGCAGTAGCTTGTCGAGAACGGTGAGTGTAGTAGCCTAGGTAGGTTCTGGATTCTAATCTCAGCCACGGTGATACAGTCTTAGGGTGCCTAACTGCCCCGCGAGAGACCATGATATCTCTTTGTGCCTAAGCACTGTTTGATAACATACTGATTCCATTGAAGTTTTGACAAAACAGCATCAAAAATTGCCTGTGAATATTAAAACCAACATTGACTGATTTGGTATATTTTACTATGCATTTCTGCCACTTTTGGCTAATCGCGAAGATGAGGATGAGTGTTGATAAAATTAATGATGCAAAGAACATCCATGTCCAGTTCACCTCAAATTGAAGGATATCATTTCGTCAGCTTTGCCTCAATTTGAAAAACATCATTTTATCAGCCTTGCCTCAATTTGAAAGACCTTATTTCGTAAGCCTTGCCTCAATTTGAAATACATCATTTCGTAAGCTTTGCCTCAATTTCAAGGACATTATTTCGTCAACCTTGCCTCAATTTAAAGGATATTATTTCGTCAACCTTGCCTCAATTTGAAAGACATAATTTCCATTTCATCCGCCTTGCCTCAATTTGAAAGACATTATTTCGCAAGCCTTGCCTAAATTTGGAATACGTCATTTCGTAAGCTTTGCCTCAATTTCAAGGATCATTTCGTAAGCTTTGCCTCAATTTCAAGGACATTATTTCGTCAACCTTGCCTCAATTAGAAAGACATAATTTCCATTTCATCAGCTTGCCTCAATTTTAAAGACATTATTTCGCAAGCCTTGCCTAAATTTGAAGGACATTCTTTCGTAAGCTTTGCCTCAATTTGAAAGACATAATTTCGTAAGCCTTGCCTCAATTTGAAGGACATCATTTCGTCAGCCTTGCCTCAATTTGAAAGACATTATTTCCCAAGCCTTGCCTCAATCTGAAGGACCTTATTTCGTAATCCTTGCCTCAATTTCAAGGACATTATTTCATAAGACTTGCCCCAGTTTGAAAGGCATCATTTCGTCAGCCTTGCCTCAATTTGAAGAACATTATTTCGTAAGCCTTCCCTCAATTTGAAGGACATTGTTTCGTCATCCGTGCTTCAAGTTGAAGAAGAGTATTAAATCCTACAGTCTGCGCCACTGCAAGCACGCACTCTAGTGGTAAGAGCAGGGACTGGCAACCGAAGCCGTCATCTGGCGCGGTATTGGGCGAATTTTGTTGGCCCCGGTGTGCCCGCAGCCTCCCCCGGCCGAGAGCAACAGGTTCCCAACCGCCAGATCGATCCGCCTCGTCAATCATCCCGGCGAGAAGACGAGCGTTTGTTTCGGGGGAAGAAAGCGAAGGGAAGCACCTGGAAAATTTCCCACCATGAGCCGGAGGGAGGGAGGGAAATGTAACGTATCGCAAAATCAATCTCTGACTTAAGTTCGAATTTTTTGGAGTTGTATTTTTGACCTCCGTGGTGGAGTGGTTAGCACATCGCGCTGCGTCGCCACCCTCCTCATGATCGAAGAGCGAATTTAAATTTACTGAAATCCAATAATTCGGTAAAGGTGAAGCTCCCCCTTGCATATTGCAACATGACGTGCAAGCATAGGGGCAAATGTGGGGATAAGGCCCTATTCAAATTCAAGATATCAGGTATTTGTGGATGTGATGTGATCAGCACCACGCTCCGGTCTGGTAAGCAAGAGTTACCACCAGGTACTCATTAAGGCCAGCATGAACCTCGGAGTCGCACCATGAAGGGATATTGTAGGAAAATTCCCACCTGAAATTAACTACCCAGGGAATCGAACCCGGATCTCTCGTGTGTCAGTCAGACACCCTTCCGACTTGACCACAGCGGATCTTGAAATCGAATAATAATACAAGTAGGAGCTGCATTTAGGGCGTGGCAGCTTCATTGGTATTGAACAAAATCTGATATATAGATACTTTCTTGATTACAACTTCTTGAATAAATTGAATTAATAAACTGATATTTGTGAGTCCGTTGGAAGTATCTGCAGTAGTTTGTGAGCAGTAATGCGTACCAACCGTTAAGTAGAACAGATAAATGAGCGGAGCAATTAAGACAATTTGTATCGAAATAAATTTATGCTATCGATCTTCATAATGGATTAATTAACGCCCTGAAAGAGGCGTATGATGCGGTCGACATAAGTTATCACGTTCGTAGGTCTTAGGACTTCAGTGAGGTTTAGATCAGTAACTTTGTTAACTATTACGATATAAAGAAGCCACGAGAAGTCAATTATTATCTTCCACGGACACAGAGTGGTCAGATAAGACAAGGTTTGCCTGGCATGTCCAGTGGTCCACTGAATTATGACGGGTACAATTGAATCCCCTCAACCGGACTAGTTGAAATTGTGAGGGTTGCGTTTCTCCAGGGAACAAACGTAACCGTGTCGATGACAGGTTTTCGTATCACAGACGCATCACATTTCATCCTGCACTTGCCTGCGCAACTCTTATGCAAAATGTCCATAACTGCACTATGGAATTGGACAACATGAAATAAACCATAAAATCAGATGAAATAGATTTAATGTTCTGCACACATACGTATGCACGCTTTTAGTATCAATATGGCAACAAATACCAGCGTATTAATCTCTGATATTTCATAGAAAATAATCACAATTGATTGATGAAGTTCTATCAGTTAGCATTCTGTTTGTTTGTTGTGTATTTACTCCGAGATTTCTTTTTGGCAATATTTAGCTAATCATTATTTCTTCCATCAGTTGAAAAGGATTTGTAAGCTGATAGGACACATTTTTGTATTAAATAATAGAAGCGAATTATTTCTTGACAACTTGGAACGCAATTGGTAACAACTAAGCAAAACAGTAAAGCATCACAAAGTATTCCTTACAAGTGCCATCTCTTGACTGCAGGAGGAAACAAGTCAACGTGTGTTGAAAGATACGAAGAGAAGTAAAACTAACATTTTAAGGTCATCTTCCGGAAAAAAAAGGGGGGGTTCTCTCAAATTAGCAAATTTCCTTCTTCCCACAAAAGCGGGCCATTTCTTTTCTTCAGCCTTTACCCTTTCACCGCCCACATAATTTCCCAACATTTCTCGCTTCCTCTTCTCTCCCCTGCTCTTAAATACCGTTTGGCAATTCAAGGAAGCGATTTGCAGAGATGTTCAAAAAGGAATGGATCATGGAAATGGATAACACAAGAAAAGGAGACGGTTAAAATGCGAGAACGAAATCAATTTGGGTAGAGATTAGAAAGAACTTATCAGGGAGGGTCCATTGGTGGTAGCTGCACTGAACTGGGGTAGGCGATGTCTGTGCTCTTTTCGAAAGGTGCCATAGGATAGAATCTGTTGTTGTCGAAAAGTTACATTGCAGCTAAAGGAAGAGGGATGCCGAGATTTTACTCCCCAAGTACCCCTCCTAGTCTTCACAGGGTTGATAGTAATCGTCCCATAACATTATAATAGATATGATGTATTGCTAACATACGGATAAAAAATCCTGTGATCTCTGGCAAGTAAAGCGTGGAATCAACTGCCTGTAAATAGCAGAAGGGAGAGAAACGTCCAACAACTTGGGATGTTAACCTATGAATGCTGGCACCCAGTGTTGCCACAATATAAGGGCACAATTTCCCTTTCCAAGGGGCATAATTTCCCTTTTTGGACCAATTTTTCCCTTCACCTAGGCAAATCATACAATAATAATAATAAGTATTGGTAGTGGTAGTAGCAGTAGCTGTAATTATTATTATTATTAGTGGTGGTGGTGGTGGTGGTGGTGGTGGTGGTGGAAGCAGTAGTAGTAGTATTTCCGTTGGCCCATGTCCGTGTGAATAAAAAATGTTAAATTTTTCACATACATGTCACTTTTATCGCTTCCTGACCAGATGTCCCGGGTCAGGAATCCATTTAATCGTTAATCCACATCGTTATTATTATCCGAAGGTGCAGAAAAGCGATGTACTTAACAGAGATATTAATAGATACAGGCTATATTCAAAGGAGCATAAAAAAGGACAGAAAAAATAAAAATGTGAATTTGAAACTGGAACTCAATAGAAACTGTAATAATGTAGTCAGGTGTCTTCAAATTTCCCTGAAATTGTGGAATTTTTCATCGAAATTCCCTTTTCCATTTTGGCTAAAATTTCGGCCCGAATTTCCCTGCAAAAGTAAAATTTCCCTTCATGTGGCAACACTGCTGACACCGTGCCTCATTTGCCTCATTCATATATTCTCAGTGACAGCGGTTAGGGGGGCGGGAGAAGTACTTGCCCTTTCCACTTTTTGTCTCTGCACAATGGCCTCTCAATACTAAGCCTTGTCTACCAAGAAAAACTAAACTCTCCTCCCCCCCTTCCTTTGCCAGTTTTGGAACCTAATCACCTCTACTAGGGCCTCACTGATGGCGCAGTGATAGCGTCGTTGCCTTTTAATCAAGAGGTCCCGGGTTCGATTCCCGGTGGAGGCACATAGTGTTTCGGATCCCACTTTAAACTGTAGGTTCAGTCCCGATTAGCCTTTCTGTGCATAAAGTAGACTTAAAACACAAACTCATCCACTAATCGCCGCTACTGTATACTAGTTGTGAAACTTTTTATACGCTTTCTTTTCTCATTTTTTTTCAATTATATCTGTACTTTTCCATATTCTGTATATGCATAGAATTGTATGGCTTAACACGTTAATGTATGTAGTAGGGTAGAGAGCTGTATTTTATAGTTAGAGAATCTGTACAAAATATAACGTAAGCTTAAATGTCTCTACAGCGAATAATAATAAACAATAATATTGATTGATTGATTGAATTGGTGTTTTAAGTACACTTTATGCACAGTAAGGCTAATCGGGACTGGACCTACAGTTTAAAGTGGGACACGAAGCACTATGTGCCTCCACCGGGTATCGAACCCGGGACCCCTTGATTACAAGGCGACGATCATACCACTGCGCCAACGGGGAGGCCCAATAAGTAATAGTGGGGGAATACACCCAACTTTTTTTGGCTGTTTATAGCTTCGCTACATGAAGAAGTGTCAAATGAAAGCTACATGTTTTGTTATTGTTACCTATAAGTTTTATTACTGCAAGTCTTATAGCAAAAGAACCATAGAAAAATAAACAGATGAACGTCAATTTGGGCAAATCACCCCGTGTTCAAGGTAAAATGCCAACCCATTAGGGGAAAAACGCCCAATACAAGAAATAATTGTAATACTTGTCATGACATATTTAAAAGAAAATAATACACAGCATTAACTGGAAGATTGCTAACGTTTGTTTCGAAAACAGAAAATCATTTATACATACAAGCATAGCGTTTCTAACAACATTTATTTTGAATTTACCATAGCCTCTTTTACTGTTTACATTTGTGAGAAATTGCATTGCCCTTTGGAAACATGGACGTGAATGTGATACATATTTCATGCATCCACATACTACAACGAATACACTGCGTCCAGGCACATTGTGGTCCTTTCTTCTCATAATAATGCCCATGGGCAAATTGTACTTAATTTCTGTGGGCATATCACCCCACAGCTACAAGCAGAAAATTAAATCACTGGGTTGGCAACTCTGAGCAAGCACCGTGCGGCAGTTTCATTCTGCAGATATGTTTCCCTGACTCTTGACCATTACACCAAATATAATTCAGTTTATTTCTCTCTTGGGAATATTATTGCACACTGTTAATACAGCAACGTCCAAAAAATTATTACCTCAAAAATTGTCTTCTTACCTCATGAAATTAACACTGGATGGCTTTAGATTCTTCTCACAAGCTCCAAACCAGCTGCCTCTTTTCACCACTTAGGGCGCTTTCAAACAAGAGTCGCAGAGTTGCCATAACATTAACGTTGCACGAGATACGAGGGGGTGGCCATTTAACCCCGATGTGCATATTTCAGTTATTTACAGTTTATCAAGTAGTAAAACACTACGCTGGTGAGTGTGTTAAGCTCATTTTCCACTTGATCGGTCTCAAAAAAGGCGCAATCGGAAGTTTTGAAGAAATAGTAGATGAGCTCCGGCATGAAATAAGAAATGACATATCCTGATAAAAATGATCATATTCATTCAAACCATTTTAGAGATGGAACCACTAATATGAGGCTAGAAGGTTCACCTTGGTACAATTCCTGCCACTAAGTGGTCTCTCGTGTGCGGGTTGTTGTTGCCAAACACATGCAGGCATGTTGACAGACCGTGATGTTGCACGAGGGCAAGCAGTGAGGTATCCAATCCCTGCCCCCCCTCCATTCTTGCCCCTCTCAAAGTGAGGGAGAACTCTGGCTGGCAGAGAACAAAGTACGTGCGCCACCCTTAGTGGGTGGAAGCACCCACGTGCCAGTTGCAAAGGTCTTGCAGCAGTCGACCCAGTGGCGGGAATTGTACCAGATAAACCTTCTGGTCCATAAAATTTGACATTTGAATGAAAGATGGCGGAAGTTTTGCAAAATGGCGACCAAATTCAATTTCATATTCTCAGAGTTCATACCAGGTGGTCATAATTAAAGTTGCTAACTAAAAATAGTTCAAAAGATCGCCACCAGGTCTAAACGTGACGCTGAAATCTGGTGCACCGTGATCCACATCCTGGGAGAAGCTTCGTTCGGCCATTGATTGTTTGCGCTTGCAAATGGTCATTCACGTTGACGGCACGCATACTGTGCTGACATAAACTCAAAATAAATGTTTTGCATGGCCGACTTCTGGTTGTGATTATTTCAGCACCATACATTTCACCTGGTGGTGAAAATTTGAACTACCTTTATCGGCATTTGCTTCTCCATGTCTCCATAGTCTCTGTACCAAGTTTCACCACAATACGATGCTTCGAACGGCCTCCAGTGGCTTCTGAGTAGGGGAATTTTAATTCTAAGCGCCACGTTTCCACCTGGTGGTGAAAATTGAACGATTTGTTTTCCATTATCATTCACGTCCCCATGACTTACAGACCCCCTACAACAAGTTTCACCGAAATCGAACGGGCTCCCAAGTAGGGAAACTTACATTATTACCACCCGGTACATCATCTCTTTAAGCACTTCTTCAGGTTTAAATATGAAGGATAATTCCCAAAACAACAAGTGACAAGTAAAGCAATTGATTTTGTACACAAGAGCATTTAAAACGTTTACAACATCTTGGTAGTCTTCCCTTTGTGACTCCTGAGTCTCGAACCCGGAACTTTGTCCCGTCTACATATCCGAATCTCAAGACGCCATTTACAAAGAAGAAACAATGATAACCAGGAAATACCATCTCAACTGTGCTCTCCTCATCATCTGACACATCGCTCTTCTCTACGTGTCCCCTCTCCCCTCCCTCCACAGCAACCCGCCATCCAGTAATTCCCGCACTCCTCCCTTGCTTACATGAGGGGAGAGAACAAAGAACAAAGTGACGTAAGAGAGAAAGGAAAGTGACACATTTCCCCCTCCCCCTTCCTCAAGATGATCGCGTTTGTCTACAGACAGAGCAGCGAGCCTCTTTCAAGAAAATCTGAAAGATATTTCTTTGTTTGATCTCGACTTATTTGACATTTTCTTTCGCTGCGAAAATAGAAAAAAAAGAAGGGAGGGGGCAAAGATTCTTTTGTTGCAAACAGAATATCCGAGGACAATCCTCCAGACATCAAGAAGCAGTGTTGCCAATCGACATTGAAAAAAATAATCGTTGTTGGAAAATGTCACCTTTGAGTACTCTAGGGAGAATTAATTAAACAAGCACTCTTTGCTTGCAGGCCATTGCAACGTTGATTTATATCCGAAGCAGTAGTTCAAAAGATCTCAACTGCGTCAACAACACGACGACGCTTTGGTGAGATTAATCTGCCTTTAAAAGCAGCGGGAACTACACTCAGTATCGGGAATGTGTGGACCAAGGCCACACATAACGGTAGAAAAGGGGAGAAACCGAGTAGATGGAGCAAAGCAGTGCACGTTGCTGCAAACGGCTGGTAGCTGCAACCGCGTTTTCCCTCCATACACTCACTTTTCTTCATCGCGTTCAATGATCAAGCCCTCTCGAGTCAGTACTCGAGATTTCTTTTCGTTCGCTTACTCCAGAGTATAACCTAGTAGTGACGTGCGAACAGAATTTCCAACCCTTCGTATTGCAAAACAACTCGATTAACCACACATTAAAGTATGTGATGATACATCAGAATATTTTTGTGCACATAGTGTCAGTGTAAGGAATAAATTAGATACAACGGACATACTTTGTAAACACAGAAAAATACGCCGGTATATAATGTGACCCAACAACCTAACAAGGGGTTGCAACCTATTATTGAAAACAATTCAAGTCCTTGGACACAACGAAGTTAAGAGTAAGTCTGTAACATTCTACCGTGAGTGTCAATTGGGGATAAAACAGCAGTTCTTTAAACTGCACGTTATTGATATAACTAGGTACTTTCTTATGAAGTAGTATTTAAAACTTAAAAATAAATAGGACTTTGTGTACCTGAGTTTGTATAGGATGGCGCATATTGTATCTACCAATATAAGTTGGCAAACCTGTCGGAACGCACGTGCGCATGCGCAGAAGTTTCCCATGCTTAGGCAGCTGCAAGTCTCGCAATTAGTCTGCCATAGAACGTTGGCCGGTTCAGACACAAATCGAGGCAGTAGAGGCGTTCATCAGAAAGGGTCCCATTCAGGAGACGCAGGAGACACTGCGACGAAGGCCTAATGAGTGTCGCCATCAACCAGTGCCTGAGCGTCACATGATACGATGGCCAATGGCATTGTGCAGAAACAGAAGTCTTCAGGTCGAAGGAGGCGGATTCTCTGGCGGTCTGATGCTTCCCAGTGCAGCACCTACTGCGTCCCCTGAATGGGACCCGTTCGGATGAACGTCTCTACTGCCACGTGTCTGAACCGGCCAACGTTCTATGGCAAATTGCGAGACTTGCAGCTGCCTAAGCATGGGAAACTTCTGCGCATGCGCACCTGCGTTCCGACAGGGTTGCCAACTTATATTGGTAGATACAATATGCGCCACCCTGAATATATATTAAAAACGAATGCTATTAAATGTATAAATGCAATCATGTCATCTGTTATTGGGTGGGGTTTTCGTGTGATTTCACTGAAGAAAACATCCTGAGACCACGAATCTGGATTCCCATTTTCCCCATAGATTGCTACATTGTCAATGCATACTTCACTGCCAAAATAGTCTGCCATCCAACATATCCAAACGCCGTGGCCAAAGAAAGAAATGAACCAACCATATTAGTGTGACGTGACATTGAGTCCAAACAAATCCGTCACGTGGTGTTCGGGCATCTGATCCGGGAACGCAGCCAATAGGCGGTCCCGCTGCGGTCAAATGAAGCTGTAAAGCTTCAGAACCAAGACCTGTTTATTTTCCTTAAAAATGCATGATTTCCTTACACCAGTAATTCTTTTAGCTTATCCTCTGTATGTGTAAGTTATCGACGTATTCTCCGAAATCTCATCTTTACGTTGATTTACGATACACTTCATAATTTTGCTTCATGATAGCTGTCGCAATTTTAAAAGTTTTCCTTTGAGATGGAAAATTAAATACGATCGCTTAGGAGAACGCCACACATGACAGGTTTGTTTGGACTGAATCTTACTCAGTTGTCTGCTCGTGACGTCACCAATAATCTGGCCCATTGATTGGTTATAATTTTAGCCGTTCTCGGTGACGTCCACGCATGGCATCACGACCAATCAGACTGCTTGGAAGTGTCAGTAATCACAACGAACTTGGTGCCAGAGTTAGAGTAACATTTTCAGTAAACGAGTTATTATCGTGCTACATAAAATTGTATCAGTAATTGAAAGGGTAAGGTATTACTTTGAACGAAATAACGTTACTTCACTTGTGTTACGTGGCTACGTTCAGAACTATCAAGTTTATTTCTTAGATCAGAACCTAATTTCTTCCAAATGAAGAATGCTGGTTTCAAGTTTCATAATTAGAAAAAAATATTAGCAACATGACTGATAATGATGTGAGAATACATGCACGTGTAAGTGTTCGGGGGCGGATAAATAGTTCGGTTAAAATTTATTAGATGTCTCTACTGTTGTACAAAGAAAGACGTTACTAAAGTATTAATTTCTAAGTAACAGCGCATGCATTTCTTGTACACCAATAACAAAGTAATTTGTAATGTGTTACTATTCAGAGCCTTTAAATAACCTAATTCAAATCAAATCAACTTTTTAGAAGAATTGTCCCATATCTGTTAAGAAGTCGCTGTAGCCATTAGAATAGATTTCAGCTTCGTAACACAATCCATCTACCGAAACGATATATGCATCTATGAGTCATTCTATGCCAAATCAACACAGCCCCCAACCTGACCATCTCCGAGTTTCATGAAATTTGGGGAGTTTAAACTATGCATGGAACTTAGTAACTATGGAAAGTTTTAGTTTCTTTTGTCTTGTAATTGTTAAATTATTCAAGGTCAAAGTTAGCAGAAATTGCCCTTTTTGAGCCCGCTTAGCTATACTAAATGTACTGTAACTCCGCCCATATTTCGCCTAGGAAGCTCAAATAAAGCTTATTGTACAGGGAATTGAACAAGCTTTCCAGTGATATTTAACAAGCCTTCCTTTGGATAAAAATATAAATTTGGATAAAATATAAATATGAGGGACCAAATATATTTTTTAACGATTTTTGGTGATGACATGTTTTGAGATATTCAAGGTCAAAGGTCAAGTTCACGTGACAAAATTTATATTTTTATCCAAAGGAAGGCTTGTTATATATCACTGGAAAGCGTGTTCAGTTCCCTGTACAATAAGCTTTATTTGAGCTTCCTAGGCGAAATATGGGCGGAGTTACAGTACATTTAGTATAGCTAAGCGGGCTCAAAAAGGGCAATTTCTGCTAACTTTGACCTTGAATAATTTAGCAATTACAAGACAAACGAAACTAAAACTTTTCATAGTTACTAAGTTCCATGCATAGTTTCAAATCCCCAAATTTCATGAAAATCGGAAATGGTCAGGTTGGGGGCTGTGTTGATTTGCCATAGAATGACTCCTATATATTACGTCATGGGCCATATTACGTCAATACAATGAAAAACACAATAGTAAATTGTAGTGCTAGAACGCTTGAAACAGAATGTTGCATGAGAAAGAAAGAGTAAATGGATAGAAATAGAGAAAGGTTTCTGGTAAGAATGTCGTCTGTTACGTACACTATACCATACGTACCGGGTGGGCAGAATTAAAGTTGCTCTATTAGACCCTTCTGATCATGTATCAAATAGTTTGTTACCGAAATCCGATGTTTCAAACGGGCCCCAGAATGCTCTGAACAGCTCAACTTGGAGGATATGACCGATCAGTGTCTGATAGATGAGAAAAGAATTGCAGTTGCGAGGTAGAAGAGGAATACGTGAAAGGCATTTGGACTACTTGATGGGAGGACAGGAATACAGAATATTTAAGATGAAAGCTATGAATAGAGACTGGAGATAACAGAGTACTTAATAATTACGTATTGTACTATCTACAGTTTTTATTAGTTGAACACATGTGTAGAAAAGTAGAAAGGGGAAAATGTCTTAGATAAGGCGTTCCCAAGATTATTCTCCAAGGCAAGACAAACAGACAGGGTTTCCCAACCGGAAAGGTTTTTGTTTGAAATATTAGTTAATTCTCTCGTAGCTGTGCACACTGTGGACGTGCCTGCCATTGTTGCGCACAGAGAAGACGCCAATGAGCGAAGGTCTCTGGCAAATGGTCCAATAACAGTCGGCCACTGGGAAGAAATGAAGCTTGAGAAGAGCGATCTATGAAATGAGGCGGACGAGAAGGGCGGCCATTAGTTACTACGGGGTGGCGCTGGGTTGAGAAGCCTTGGAGCAAAATGTCCATCGCTACACATAAAAAAAAGAAGACGAGAGAGGAAGATGTATTTCTGCAAGAGAGTTTACGACGGAAGCCAAGCGAAAAGAGACGGCGCATACAGGATAAATGAGAGAGGAACTGCTGATGATTCAGAATGCAAAAGAGGATACGGTGATGAAGGAAGCGTCCAAATGCAGCATCTGATGTTGCCATGGCAGTCTTTTTTGTGAAATTGGCGAGCGTCAGTCCTTTTATACGAACGTAATCAGACGTTGATTAAGATAGCATCTTCTCGAACTCTATTCTCCGTAATAGCAGCACTCAGATCTCGTTAAATACAATTGCACGACTTCTCACGTTAGAGAAAACAATTGACACGAAACAGCACGAATAACGAAGCAGAAGCACCATTACCAGTGTGAAGTTTGAGAAATTTCCAGCGGGGGAAAATTGCAGACGTGATGTGAGCACATTATGAAGGGTGTCCCAACAAGAACACGCACTTTAATGACCTGAAAAAAATATTTTATTTTCTTGAAATGGCATCTACATCATTACAAAGGGTACATGCTGACAGTTAAGTATGAAAAACAATATACACAAAAATATGTACCTCACGACTTGCTCTGATATTATTGATGCACTTCATTCATTATATACATTTCAATCCAGGACATCAAGTATTGGTCATTCAAATTTGAAGTTGATTCGCAAAATGTGGAGGAATTACCAAATTCCACAGGGAATTAAACGGTGGTTTGGTTTGATTTGAGTTGAAAGTCTACTTTATGAACAGTAGGCTAACCGGGACTGGACCCACAGTTTAAAGTATAATCCGAACCACTGTGTGCCTCCACCGGGGATCGAATGGGGATTGAAAACTCAAGGTGATTGAAATCAAATGTACTCCTTATAAAATTTCAAGTATATATAATCCTTAAAATGATATTAAAAATGTGTTCAGAAAGTTGTAAAGGGATAATATTAACTAGCCACCACCATTAACATCGTCCTCCCGGGGTAAAGATTTACAACCAGAAGGGGTTGAAACAGATTTAGAAAGAAATGCCATGATATGATTTTCGCATGGGGAACAGAGGATAGTAGAGACGTTCCGCCTTCTCAGATCGAAATTGAATTGTCCATGAGAATTTTCACTTAAAATTGGTTTGGTTGGAATCTGGTCGCAATTGGCCGTGATCGCAAATGTCTGCGGTCGCAATTGTCCGTATCCCGTTGTAACAGTGACGTGCTCAGGAGAGGTTGGTGGAGAAAAATGGACGTTCAATGCACGTAAAAGTGGGAAGAAAATATACCCCATAACCTCTCCCATACTGTCACATCCCCCTATTTAATCTTGGTACATCACTGGGTTGCAAACATCCAAGGAGAGGAGATATTCTCCCTTATCCTCCCTATAAATATCTTAGCCTTTCTGCGGAAACCAGAAGATTTTTATGTTAAAAATGCCAGTACGCTCGTGAATCTACAACAAATGTTTTTTTTTTAAAAAAAAGTTCATTTAGTGCACAGATAGCCGGATCGTATTAATTTCAGTCGGCGTGGCTTATCTAGACAATGAGGATGGACTCAACACAAAGAAACGTCTACGCCGGGACTCGAACTTGGAATCTTCGGTGACGAGAAAGTGAGGTACCACCGAGTCAGTCACATCCACCTTCCTGTCGCGATTAACCTAAAGACACACAAAAGCTTCTAATTAAACCAATCAACTTTTTCTTGACTTAGCAAGACATATAGCAAACAGTGTTGCCAGCACATGTAAAGTAAATGTGCGGAAGAATGATGTGGGAAGATTGATATCTGTAATTCCAGTTGAGATGGAAGGGTCGTGTGGGGGGAAAGTCGAAGTGGCAAAGCCCTAAAGAAAGACGAAAACAAGGAAGTCGACAAAAAGCTGGAAATAGAAGATGATGGCGGGGAATTTATCACACAGAGATGAGAGTCTCTTGGAAATGACTGGTATAAAACCAAAGGACGCTCCATCGTTTAAAATAGCAAGAGAAAGCAAATTCCCCCAACTCATCTTGCTTGTTGTTTTCGCCTCTTTCCTTGTATCACGTATGTTTCTCTTTTCCGAAAGCAATTTTGAGAAACCATCCTCCTTAACGACTTAGATATCTGGCAAATTACATCCTGGCTATCATTGGAAGTCTCTACGCGTTATGGTTGTTCCTGTCAGCCATTATCGGTAGATTCTAGCATTTTAAAGGTTCTAGGACGATTGCAACCAAGGTTATTAGAACGACAGAGGTTGGGTCAATTGCATGTTGTGTTCTACTGACGTAATATAGAAGTGAAGTGAACTTATCCATGAAAACCGATACGGAGATATATGCGACAGTGTTGCACTATGTAACTATCAAATATATCACGACTTGACGTACGAAACAGCGTACTGAAATGCTATTTACTGACGTCACTAGCTTTCTTCGTTGACAGTTTCTCACTTAAAGTAATTATTTTATTTCTGTGTTGGACATTACGTGCGTTTTTCGGTGTAACAGCAGTTTCTCACGTATTCTGGAGTTTAACATCTTGTAACACTGTTTTTTTTGCTATTCCGTGACTTCACAGGCAAATTTTGAATCAACACATCGAAGTAAAATTGTTTACTTATGATCCTAAGTTACTGGCCAGTGATATATTAAAATATGGTATCATAGCTACTAAGCCCCCGACGTGAAGTGACACCCTTTCCACAAGGCAATCATTGTATGGAAACTTTTTCAGGTCTTACTGATTGTTCTGCAACACTGCAAAGACTGTTTTCCTGTAAACGCCTTACAGTTAACTGCAGTTTTACTGTTAAAGCTTCTTCTTGGGTCCAACTTTGGAAAACTAACAAGAAAATGTCAATTTTTAAATTTTTAAATTAATATGAAGAAAGGAAAAGTGTTGTCTGAATGTGAGAAATGATCAGATCTCGTCATTGTCTCGTGAAAAGATTGGATTTTACATATAGTGTTCATAGAAAACTGCGATGTAAAATTTTGGACGCTAGATGGGAGCTGCATCGTGATTCTTTTTTTTTAGTGCGAAACGTACGGATCTTTTATCTTCTACTAATCTTTTTTTACTTAAAAAAACTGCATTTTTGTCTGTAAAAAGTTACGTGCAAATAATAGACGTCAATGATTAGAACGATGAAAACTGCCAGAAATTTTGCGAAGTACCAAAGGTAATACTGGTACGAACATACTAAAAGTGAGTTGAAACTCATTAAAACTACATTTTATAAATAACAACAGGCTCTAGAAATGTAATATAGGCATTGGAATCTGGCTCCAAGGTAATTTAAGTACTAAAAATAGAATGGACGTTCTAACACATGTGATATAAGCAAAAATGGGAAATTGGTGATAACAAGTAATTTAGACACTAAAATTAGAAAAATCAGTTCTAAATCAAATATCTTAATCACTAAATGTGGAAAATGGATTCTCATACATGTAAATATAGAAGACAAGCAATTTAGGGACTAAATTTGAAAAATACGTACTACTCAAAGTACTTTACGCACTAAACGCAGGAAAGTGGATTCTCAGGCACGTAAATACAGGCACTAAAAATAGAAAAGTAGTTTCAAGCCATGCACTAAAAGGTTAAAGATAAATCGTAAGATATGTAGAATAGGCACAAAAATTAGGAAAATATATTTTTAAAGTACTTTAGATACAAAAATAGAAAAACAGGCAATAAAAATAGGTTGCTATCATGGAAATTGGGAACCAAAGGGATAGAGGTGCTAAAACTTGAATGCAGATGATAAATGCATTCATCTACTGTATGAAGCACATTAATAACAGCATAAAAGAACTAAATCTGCTTCTGTCAGTTTGGAGAAGCATGTGGTTGAAAAAGCGGAATACTTAAGACCAATTACCCGAGCCACGAAACAGTTATCAGTCAGCTCGTGGAGAAAATGGGTAATTTTCACGTCTTTTTTTCTTCCTTGGCTTTTTCTAGCTCGGACAAAAGAAACGACGGAGAAAAAATTAGACAGAAATGGACCAGTCATACTTTCTTATTTCAAACTCACAATCCTTCCTGACTCTCTCTCTCTCTCTCTCTCTCTCTCTCTCTCTCTCTCTCTCTCTCTCTCTCTCACTTAGACTTCTCTCCTTGTCCGAACATTTGTCTTTCTCCTTTCTGGGATCCTCCTCTTCCAAGTACGTTCCTTTCGCGCCGATTATACTTTCAGATTTCCGCCGCTGGATGTCGCCACTTACCGTGATG
>NC_139234.1:59679028-59726528 GCF_977018435.1 Lepisma saccharinum | reverse complement strand
AGTTTTTCTCCTTTATTGTAAAGGAAAAAGGGTGTGTGTCCTTCTCTAGCAAGCAGAGAGTCACTAGAGGCACTGCACTTGCAGCTATTTTAACTCATTTTAATAAAATGAATTACTGAAAATTATAACTGAAAACAAATTAACAGGAAAACAGTTCGAAGAAGGGATCTCCTTTCAATGTTGGCAACTGGTTTGATTGATCGCCTTGGTTTATTTTAAATTCCTTTTCTACCACTTTTGGCTAATCACGAAGATTAGGATGAGTAATAATAATAATAATAATAATAATAATAATAATAATAATAATATCGTCTTTATTGAGAGGGCGTGTTTCGGCCTCGCGGGCCGTTCTTACAACAAACCCTTTAAAAAAACATATTACAATTGACACTTTCCACTTCTTGAAAATCTTTGTTGCAGTAGAAAGAATAAAAAGAATAAAAATACAAAAAAAATACATTAAAAAAAAACATTCCTACTTATAATGTAAACAATTAATGTACTGAAGGTACAGAGTTAAATACCACAATTAAAGTTCAATTATTACAGCTAAAACTACAACCAATACCTCATTCCCATTCATTACAGAAAAGACAAAGCCAGGCACTATTGTTTGGACAGCAGATGTTTCTTTAGATTTATTTTGTATGTTGCAGGGTTAAGCTCCCCTGAGGTCAGTGGTGGGGGGAGGTCATTCCATTCTTTTATTGCGGTGACTATGAAAGAATTCCCATAGAATGTTGTTCTGTGTACAGGAATCGTGAAGTGTGTTTTTTGACGAAGGTTAATTTGTTTTCCTTTCTTCCTGTACGGAGCAATTTGATCATATAAATATCTTGGTTCCTTATTGTTCAGGATCCTGTACAATAAAGACAATGCCAAAAATGTTCTCCTATTCTTAACGTTTAACCAATTAAGTTCCTGTAAGTACGGGGATATGTGTTCTCTTCTTTTGACATTCAGTATAAATCTTATGCAACTGTTTTGAAGTTTTTGTATCTTGTAATTTAGAGCACTGTGGATGTTTATAAAAACTGGGGAAGCATAATCAATTTTTGGCATTACAAGTGTGTTGACTAGGTGAGTTTTCGTTTCTTTGCTTAGCATATGTTTTAATGGAAAAAGTGATTTCAATTTGGCTATGGAGTTTTTAATTATATGTGTAACATGAGAACCCCATTGTAGATTCTCGTCCAATATTATGCCAAGGTTGCGTGCTGTTTCTACTTTCTTTATTTTGGAATTATTCAGTGTAGGGAGGGGGAGTTGTAATTGTTCTAACTTTTTGAGGTTACTCGTTGTGCCTAAAGTTAAAATGTAAGACTTGGATGAATTCAATTTGAGTGCATTACATTCAGACCATTTAGATATTGAATTTAGGTCCTGTTGCAATGCTTCTAGGGCCATTGCACTGTTTCTTAATGGTGTTTGTATATATATTTGTGTGTCATCCGCATACTGGTGGTATTTGCAGTGTTTTAGTGAATCATTAAAATCTTTGATGTATAGCGAAAATAGGATAGGTCCTAGAATACTTCCTTGCGGTACTCCTTGTTTGATATCAAGCCATTTAGACATGCACGATTTATTCTCATGTACTAATTTTACACATTGTTGCCTGTTCGTTAGATAAGACCGAAACCATAACAATTCCTTATTTCTTATGCCGATAGATTTCAATTTCTCTGCCAAAAGGTTGTGGTTTATGGAGTCAAATGCCTTGGTGTAATCAAGGAGTACCAGAAACGAAATTTTACCATTATCCATCCCCTTGGCTATGTCATCAACAACGCTAACTAAAGTAGTTACCGTGCTGTGCTGTTTCCTGAAGCCTGATTGATGTGGAGAATAGTGGTCATGCAACATCAGATGGTCTACTAATTGTTCTTTTACTATGCGTTCTATAACTTTAGACATAATTGGCAGTACGCTTATTGGTCTTAGATCTTTAACATCAAGGGAAACAGTGGTTTTCGGTACGGGCGTCACTACAGCCTTTTTCCAATCTTCGGGAAATACCCCTTGAGAAAGAGAGCAGTTTATGATGTGAGTTAGGCTCTTTAGGCACTAAAGGGACACTGACAAAGAACATCCGGGAACAACGCAGCACAGATCAGCAGTGACATCCTCCTCCTGCATGACGATGCCCGTTCCCATGTTGGCAAAGACTACAGCCCAGACTTAGTTTCCCAGAACAAACACCTCTTGCAGAAGACATTCATTGGCTTACCTATCAGTGAGGCAGGTGGATTAATACGTATTTTGATTATGTGCAAATATGGGACAACAAGGCACATTTTATTTCAATCAACCCTCGTATATTTCAAATAAATAGGATTGTGAAAACATGGATCATATATTTAATACGCCGTATGGAGGTTGACAATCAAAGTAAACTTCCCCTTATGTTACCAACAATACATAATATCTCCGCTACTTTTTACATCCGCTTTGTGTTTTGACGGTATTGCTAAAAAAATGTGTACCTCGTGCAATTCTATAATTCTTCCCTTATGTTCTTCCCTAGCTAACTTAGCATGAATCAATGACGTCTTTGTGGGTACAAAATTCGTGCAATCTTGGCTGTAGTTTTCACAGAGAACTTAACACTTCTCGAGCAGAACTAATTCACCGGGAAGCCCTCAACTCTAGGCAAGCCTGGGCACTTGGCGATCCGTTGGATGACATTGATGGAGAGAGATAACCTAATCGTTTGCTAGTCACCAAAAATAGGCAATTTATGGCGTGTATAGTTTAGGTTTAAGGAACTAGTGGAATATTTACCACCAATTGTAATTGTCCCAGTGAACTCTTAACTATGAGGAAGCAAATGTGTCCCATATACAAAATATTAAGAGGCAGCTTTTGCAAAAACACACACACACACACACACACAAAGAGTCAGGAATATAGATTCCACTGTAAGGATCTTAACAATACGGCATTTTCATTCGTAAAATATACCAAGAAAAAAGGCACCGAAATACCACAGTGCTTAAGCTTGCATTTTGCAGACGTACAGTGCTGCCATCACGAGGTGAAGTCAGGAAGCTTACGGCATCTCCTTGCAACATGATTACAACTCTATATCTTAAGCTCGGAGCTAAAGAAATGTCTGGAATTACGTAATTTCGTTGTTAAGGCCTTCCTGCTTCCCTTCTCAGGAGTAAATCTCAGAGACAGATTCCTCCTGCTCCGGAAAGTGACGGGACTATCCCTCAGCTTCCCACAGGCGCCGAGTAGGGCGTAGCGGTCTAATGGGTGCGGTGTTCAAAATAATCGGACAATTGCTTTTTCATCTTGCCTGGTCACTGTTACTCCAAAATCAAGTTAAAGTTTCTATCACAGATGTGGCCAAGAAGGCATTGGAGAAGTTATAATACACACACACACCAGCTTTTGACACAGAAAAATGTCTTAAAAAGTGTACTGAAAAGAGGGGCTGACCATTCCAAAATTCTTGAGTTCATGGTTAGTCAGTATAGTAAAGAATTGTTTATTGATTGGGTTTATTTTGTTTCACTTTTCTGTTACTTTGGCTAATCGCGAAGATGAGAATGAGTGATGATATGGTGAAACTGATGAAGGGACATTAACAAACAACACCCATGCCCTGGTCACGATTCGAATACGGGACCCCTGGCGTCATAGCACGCTGTGCTAACCACTCTGCCACGGAGTATAGTGAAGAGAAAACACTTCATGGTCAGACTGTTCATTTGAAAGTTTGGTGACGTTAATGCTTGAAGTATTGCCGCCGGTCTCAATGGCGGAGTGGCTAGCACAGCGCACTAAGACGTCAGGGGTCCCGAGTTCGATTACCGGCCAGGACATGGATGTTCTTTGTGTGTCTCTTCATCACTATCATCACTCATATTCATCTTCATGATTATCGAAAAGTCGCAGAACAGCGAAGTGAAATAAACCAAATCAACCAACTGAAATATTGCCACGAACAATAACGATGTTTGCTCTTTAAGGATTTGTTTTCACTCATAAGATGAAGAATGATTTGTTTAAATTGATGAAGGGACACACACAGGTCGAGATTGATGCTCAGTTCCTTCGGTAGCGAGAACGTGAGTCGACCACTCAACGCACCTGGTCACCGAGACAATTGTATAAGATAACCGAGCGCCTTACTTCTGGAACCAGAGATTTCAAATTTCAATGCAACTTCGAAATGACAGTCCATGAACTTAATATGGAGAGAGGTTTAAAATATATTATTTTCGTCATGGCTATCAGCATTTTCTTTACGAGTTTAAAGTTTTTCTTCTCTAGCGGAGGTAATTCAGGAGATAAAAAATACTGGCTACTTTATTGAGGCTGTAAAAAAAACTAAGTTACCCTCTGCTAGGGACAGCCTCAGATAGCATGGGGGAATCATCGCCATGTACGCTTGCGTTCTATCGCGTAGCAGCCCTAAATACACAGAAGGGATTACCTCAAGTCTCATGAGATAGCAGCGTAAATGACCCGTGTTTTTCTAGCATGATAACTGGAGGGGTGGCTAAAGGGGGCCGTACACACTGATTACCCCTAAAACAAGGGTAGAAGTATTCCGGACTGCTTGTTACGGGTGGACATCACAAGTTATCTTCCTTTTCCCTTTCCTTGTTCCTATGTAACTCTAGCGTACAGATGAGGTTACTGG
Organism: Lepisma saccharinum; assembly: GCF_977018435.1. NCBI lineage: Eukaryota > Metazoa > Arthropoda > Insecta > Zygentoma > Lepismatidae > Lepisma > Lepisma saccharinum. The sequence continues at coordinate 59,721,871 of NC_139234.1, read as the reverse complement.
TATGGAAAATCACTGCAATTCCTGCGGCCGATTCCGGGCGGGAGTTTTCTCCCTATCTCGGTGCATCCTGCATCCTGCGTCGTGGCGGTTGCAATGTTGTGAAGTTTCAGTCTTAGAAAAGACTATGCCTCCCTACGTTCGTTAATCGTTTAGTCAGTTGTGATGGCTGGTTTGTCAAGAGTCGGATATTTCTTCTGCAACCGTCGGAAGTGTATTTCGGTGATGAGTGTGCATTTAACATAATAATTATGCACTAAGTGCCCCAAGGATCTACGAAACTGAAGCTCCTACCCTGTGACATACAGTAAATTTAAGACTATAACATATCCTTGTTATTGTAGTTTAATTAAGCACCATTAATTACTAGCCCGTATGCTTGCAAAATTTGCTTTCTTCATCTATTGCCACTTATTCTTCATCTCTCACTATTAATGCCCTCTAGTGTCACCAGTTGGGAGGAGTTAACAGATATCCAAGCATGATGAAGTTTCAATACATAATCATGGCAATATTCAATCCTAAGAGGAAACTGCTTCAACTCGACACTCCTCACCAGCGAGCTCACCGCGTCAGGGAGAGCAAGAACCTGAGCCATGATCTTAATAGGACACAATTCCAAACAACTGAAAAATTTACAGGGTGTCCAAAAAAAATGAAAAGGGAATCCAAATACCCACTACGAAATACCTTCGGTCAGTGGCGTATCCTGAAAATTTAACCTGGTTTACTGCTACAATTATTATTTATTATATATTATTTAACACCACCTCCCAATCTAGATGAATTCGATTTAATAGAAAGATAACACAAATGCAGGCATGCTAGTAAAATAAAAACAGGAGTCCGACAACTTCAAATTTTCCGGCAAATTTTGATATTTTTCATTAAAATGTCCCTCTTCACTGAAACTTGTGCCTAGATTTCTTATGTAGCAACACTGCCTCTGTCAAACACGGGACAGAAACAGAAAGGAACAAACAGTTTTCTCACGCCAACGCTGTTTTCAGCGGAACTGACCACACAGGGCGTGAGTTCTAAAACAGCCGCACGCCCACTTTTTTCTTTGGATCCTTCACCCTCCGGCGGGTCGGAAATCCGGTTTTCAAAAAGGTGCGATGGAGAATGATCAGTGGCGTACATAAAGTAGTATATAGGTTATTTATATAATTTACTTAGATTCGGGGTTAAAAGCTTGTTATAAAAGTTTGCATAATATATAATGAGCGATTTCCATGTATTGTAGATAAATATGTATAAGAAATATGTGAGAAAAGTTGGTTTGTCGGTGGTAAACGTAGTAACGTGGAGAATAAGCCACTGCCTTCGGTTTATCTCTTTTGAGTATCCCTGTATATTAAGCTCTGTTACTTGAATTTCTTCAGAAATCAGGCGGGCATTGACGATGCCAACAAAAACCTTTCTGTTTGGTGACACCTTAACACTTGTCTGAGTCTCGGAGAGTCGAATCACACAATATTCTGTGACGAGCGAAGAAGTAGTTCGCTCACTGAGCGCCCAGTTACTTGGTGCTCGCGGTGTCGTAAAGAAGAAACTTAGCAGCTATGATAAAAACACCGGAATGATTACGAACGTTTAGTTTCAGTTATGTTTCATATAATGTTCATAATTCAATGTAAATACTGTCAGGAAACATCTTTGAGAGAAGCCCCCCGATATGGAAAATGTTTAGTTTAAGAACAAGAGGGTTGGTAACCCTGACTTCGACTCTTGCTAGCAAAACCGAAGGATTCAATTTGGGCCGGAAACGGAGGATGGTGCAGGAGGTCATCCGTGAGGAAACGGGGGGAAGAAAGAGAAATGCAGGAACTTCCGGTGGATTCACGAATTCACCAAGTTTGGTAAGCACATTACGAAGTTTATCCGTCGCTTAGGAGATCTCCACACCCAGAAGAGAAGGGGAGGGAAAAGGGCCCCTGGAAGATCTCGGATATCTGTGTTCACCCTTAAATATAAACGCAAGGAGTAATTTCCAGCAGATAATACCGATTTCTTCCATGTCGGTCGACTTTTCTGTGGAGTAAGAAAAGGAAAGTTGATACTACGAGAAGTATTCCATGGTTCATTTTCTATCACTTTCATTTGTTGGTATTACTCCTAAGTACTTGAATTTGGAAACTGATTAAATCAATAATTAAATTTTGATTATTACAAAACACTTAATACTTAGCATATACTTGCTCTAAGATTGTATCTGTATGTCAACAGTCACCAGAAAAAGAGAGTCGGGTAATTGCCGATTTCGTATATTGTTCTTTAATTTTAAGACAGCATGTAAAGTCACGGACACTTCTGGGTAGTTATAATTCCATTGAATTTTAATGGAATTGTTACAACCGAGAAGTGTCCGTGACTGTACAATGTACTACCAGCGCGAAAAGGACAAAGTAGAAGACTATAGTGAAGAGAGAAAGGTAAGGAAGTAGGGAATATGAGAAGAGAGTAACTTTAATGCCAAGAGCATTCCACGCGTATTTTTTCTCCCGTATTATTAAGGAAAGTATGAGGATAACAGGACGTGGTCGACTGTCTAGAATGTTCGTTAATATCTTCGCGACCACTGTACCAAATATCATAGCAATTATCACATTCATAGAAATGCTTCATGTAAAAGAATCAGACGTTGCAGCGAAAACTCCATTTACTTCCATTATAAGCAGACGAATACCAAGCACCGGGCTCAACACCAGCGCCTCTAGCGGATCATTTTCGAGTGGAACCAGCCAGAACGCGCAGAACTGTGCCGTTTTCCACACTACGTTATTCAAGGCGCTGTACTTTAAACTATGAATAGATTAATTGAACAAGGTTAAATAAAATACAGCCGTTTGTAATTTTTCACAAATTTTGTGAACACGATGTATAATGACGATGGTGAACTCATATCATAGACATAAGCATATAAATGTTATTCTTAACCAAATCTCCTTCATTGTTATGAAGTATGAATCCACACATAAGAGCATATAGATAGAAACCCACATTTAATTTATGATGTTCCAAAGAAGAGATATCCTTTAACGATGTAGATGTTGGATTTTTCTTGGTTCAAAACATGTTATCTGGATCGATTACCTTCGTACGAAGGCCAAGTGGATCCTAAACGAGGGGAGGGGATGTAAAGAACGCTATCTTTGCCCTGACTTCGCCATCATGAATCATCTCTAAGTCCTCCCCGTTTTCCTCGAGTATTCTTTCTCACGCTTTTCATTTTCTGTCCCCCCCCTCCCCCGTATTTCTCTTGGAACTTTAGCGGGAATATTTCGCGGCCTCATCTTTTATACAGGGTTGACAGCTTTGATGACACCGTCCCTGCTCCTTTTCTGCGAACACGTGACGGCGGAACCACGTGGGTGCATCCATCAAACGAACGACCTCTGCTCTCGCTCTCACACTCTTTCGCCCTTGCGAGTAAATTATGAACAATTTCGCGCAGTTTCTGTCACGCTTTCGTCTTTCTCAGCTATTCTTTGCTTTCATTTCTCTTTTTGGCATTGCCTTCCCATTCCACCCTCTCTAACACTTCTCCTTTATCGTTGTAGATGTCGCATAAGTACGTGTTACTTACTCTAAACTGGTCTTCCCGTAGCAGAGTTGCCAGACGCATTGAAATAATCAGAACAATTAAAGAAAGTGAAAAACTTTGTTCCAACTTATTGGCATATGGAATTCAATATACAAGGTTCACGCTGAGTTCTGAGAAATTTTTTAACATAGAATCAAGGATTCTCCTCCAGTTGAGAACTACATCTCAACTCATGCATGTGTTATAATGAAGAAAAAAACAGAACTCCAAAAGCAATATTATAAATAAATCATTCCAAGCAATTTTTCTTCAGAAAGAATGCAATGAGATCGTGCTTCGACACTAGCGTAGCTAAGCGAGTGGCCTTAATTGGAACTAACTGATGCCACAATGAACCACGCTTAACACGAGATTCAAACTCAGGTTCTCTGGAAATCTCAGTTGTCGAGACCAGTTCGTTGTTATTTCACAAGGATCCTTATAGCAACATTACTATTTTTAGTACTCTAAGAACATGCTACTTAAGACAGCTGCACAAAGCACATGGACGGAAAGAAGATAGGTTAACATAGAACTGGTTGTTACGAAAAATGTCGAAACTCTGCTCCGATTAGTGAAGAATTCAAGATGAAGAGTGGGCTTTTTGATTCCCCACAAGAAATACACGGGAGACGGAAGAAATTAACAAAGTCTGCCTTGCTTAATAATCGACTTAAGATGTCAACTCATAACTGCAACGTGAAGGGAAGACCATAGTCTATAATTCGCTCTTATATTTTTTCTAATACTCGCGCACATTTGGACATAATTGAAATAAATGTGATCTTACGTGAAACTTCACCTCTATCCTTTGAAACAAAATGTTCCCATCCACTTGCCTTTTATTTGAAAAACAGGATCAATAGGTTACCCAGATAACAACGCACATTCTGCTGCTGTAGTAGTTCCTGATAGTATACACTTAGGATAATCGTCGGTAAACCCTTTCGGTTGCAAATTCTCACCAACAAAACTTGAGTCATCTACTGTCTCTATCTCACTTTCTCCTTCTCTCTTCTCCTCCTATCTTCCAACCTCTCGCTCTAGTTCCTTCATTCCTTTGGGCTTCATTGGTCTTTATTTCTATTTCTTCCTCCTTTCAACTCAATTTATGTTTCTCTTTTCATTCATCGCTCTCTCTTTCTTTTATATATATTCTTCCTTCTCTGTAGTTCTATTTCTCTCTTATCCTTCTCCTCACTCTCTCATAGCGCTCTGCCTCTGCAACTGTCTCACTTCTCTACCTCCGCTTGTCTATCTCTATATTTACCTCCTGCCTCTCTCCCTTCCTCCATCCCCTTTACTCCCTCTCCAAAGAGGTTGCCATTCATAAAAAAATCAAAGTTCCCAAAGATGTCAATATGCAAAAGTGGCACCTAGATCGAATATCCCACAAAGAGCATGAAGACACTGGAATTTAATTTTAGATGAATTAAGCAGATGCGGACAAGTATCAACAGGATTCAGTTTGCAGTGAATATTTTGATTTGATTTGATTTTAGTTTATTTTACTTCGCGTCTTGTCCTCTTGGCTAATTTGCGAAGATGGGGATGAGTGATGAAATGATGAAATTGATGAATGGACATTCACAAACAACCAAGCCCGACCGGGATTCGAACCCGGGACCCTTGGCGTCGCAGCGACAGTGAATATAAAATGGCTCCGTGTATATACACCCACGCATATGATGCTTGAAATTAAGATCAGGGCTCAAAGTATGAGTGAACGCGAAGGGGTGCTACTCGTATTTCCGGCGATAAAAGTTTTAGAAAGCATTCCCCAGCTACGAATATTAACAAACATCCAGCATCTACTTGATTGCCTCAGAAGCATCCTTCCACTAGTCCCCAAATTCGAAAATACCTCAACTAGGAATTTTGATTTCGAGCACCGATTAAATACTAATAGAAACATTGCAGATTCGACGGAACAGAAAAGAGACGACACAGTCGCACATGAGAAGCAAGGATGTGACACCTTCAAAGGTGTCTAACTAATGATAAAAACTCATTACATTTTGTTCTGTCGTGTTTCGTCTTTTTAGCACAGCGCGCTACGGGTCCCGGCTTCGAACGTTGCCTGGGCATGTGTGTTATTTGTGAGTGTCCCTTGACCAATTTCATGATATCATCACTCATCCTTATCTTCGTGATTAGCAAAAAGTGGCAGAAATGAGAAGTAAAATAAACCAAATCATTTGTGTTTTCTTAAAGGAAATCTCTCTCTCCATGTTAGTGGGGCAATTATGAAGGAGTTCAAATCCAAATTCTAACTGAAAGTACGAAGGTTTAAAGATGCATTTCTTGTTGGATGTTCAGTTTCATTACGATTTTCTTTTGTTTTTAGTCTACAAGCTACAAACGTATGATTATGTTGTGTTTGCAGTACGTTGGGTGGAATTTATGAATAGTAAGATTGATTGAGTTTGTGTTTTGAGTCCACTTTATGAACAGTATGGCTAACCTGGACTGGACCTACAGTTTAAAGTTGGATCCGAGCCACTTGGATATCGATCTCGAGACCCCTTTATTACAAGGCAATGACGTTACCACTATGCCACCGGAGAGACTCGTGAAGAGAGAGAATTTTCCTAGTACATACAGTATGTATCCTGATCATTATGCTACTTCTAATGAAAGTTCTCTAAAAAACTCAATATGCTGACCAAGGCTGTAATTTATTTTATTATAAAACATAAACTAAACGTAACGTTTCAACCTAATAGCAAGGTCTTCTTCAGACTCTGCACCAAATACGAATGTAACAAGATACAAAAACAGGACTGAGAAGAAGAAGTCTGAAGAAGACCTTCCTATAAGGTTGAAACGTTACGTTTAGTTTATGTTTTATAATAAAATAAATTACAGCCTTGGTCAGCATATTGAGTTTTTTATATCATGGAAACAAGGCTTAATGGTGTTATTCTCTAAAAAGCTGATATATTAAAGCAACATCAAAATTGTGATTTGTGTGTGTGGGTGTCCCTTGGCCCATTCGCGCATAAAAGTACAATTTAACGTATTTATAAAAGCTGCTTTAGGATATAACGACATCCATGTGAAAACCAATTCGAGGATAATTTAAAATTGCACCCAAACTATATTGTACTCCCTTGAATGCTATTTAAACAGCCTCAGTAGCTCCATCTTCCTCACGAGCCGAGCATAGATTACGGTTTAAGAAAAAGAGATGGAAAGAAAACGACAAAAAGAGCAACAAAAGGCGAGAAGTGGGATTGAATGCAGATGCGAGAAAATTCCGCGGAAAAAAAAAATCCGAGGCAACTTTTTAATACTGTTCATTCGGGCAACTAGCCTTGGGGAAACTTGTCACGTCCTACCAACCCTGAAGGGACAACTTTTATATAACTCTTTCCCAGAAAGCAAATCCGTGCTGGATTTATGGAAGGCTCCGGTCTCCCCCTTTTTTTTCTACTGAAAAGCGGGTGGAATTTTTTCGCTGCCTGGAACTACAAAGGAAGGGAGCTGAATTGTGGTCTTGACTTCGGCTGTTCTGATTGGAAGGTGATAGTGTCGTATTTATGATTTTATTTCGGGGGTAAAGCTAAGATTTTTACCGATTTTCATTAACCTTATACGCAGTACGTGACATCCTGGTTTTTCATACCATTCAGCGGAATAGCGTATCAGTGATTTTTTTACTGTTTTTATGTCATAAATGCATTTTTGTTTGCCATTTTTTGGAAAGTTTTAGGACATTAAATGTCTTATTCTAATGATTGGATACCATCCCTAGTATGAACAGCAAATGTAGAATGTCAAGTTTTGTATTTTGTATTTTAAAAAATGCTTTGTTTGTTCGCGTTACTGCTCTAATCGCACCGAGTGACAGATGAACTTTTTCCCAGCTGTCACCTGTAGTTTCAATCAAGGTGGAATAATTTTAGAGCGTCTGCAAAAACAACTATATACGAAACAGTGTCTAGATACCTTTATGTTGAGATTTTCAATGACATGTGAAAGCGAGTCAAACAGACGTGAAGTTATTCTATCACTTTTATGTTAATGTACGTGGTTAGTATTGGTCCGATAGTTATACGAGTGAAAATTACTATTGTCTATGTAGGCCAAAATACGACACGGAGATATCAACAGTTACAGACTGAATCGTGTCTTCTTGGCCTGTCGTTCTTCGTCTCCGAGGTAAGCGTACTGGCAAGATAATCGTCGTACGAGTGAAAGTTACGAAGTACTACGTACATTCCATTTACATTTATGAGTATGGAAATTCGACAATTAGCTGTCTAGGGCCAAGAACAATACCGAGTTAGCAACACTTACCGAGATATTTACATTTAGGAGTACGGGAATTCGACAATTGTCTATCTAGGCCCAAAAGCAAAACGGAGATAGCAACACTTACCGACTTGTTTACATTTAGAAGTACGGGAATTTGACTTGCCTATCTAGACCCAAAAACAACACGGAGATAGCAACTCTTACCCACTTAATCGTGTTTTCTTGGCTCACTGTCGCTCGTCTCCGAGATAAGAGTATAGATAGAACAACAGGACCAGTGACAAGATAATCGGAGGCAAAAATCGCCACACCTCTTCGCTTCCCATTCCTCCCAGCATCCTCTCCGGATCTTTATTCACGATCCTTTAATCAGTGCGCGGACGTCTTTGTAGAGTGGACATAAATTTTGACTTTTATGCCTCCTTTACGCCCCTGATGTGACTTTATGGAATGGCTCACACCCCCCGGATCCCCGGAGTTTCATCCTCTTATCCAATCCGAAAGCGATTCATTCCGGGCAGTAAAAGGTCTTCCGGGCCACGTAAAAGACCGCCCGCAAAATTTTTTGACATCCTCGTATCGCGGGAAGATAAAAGCTAAAGACGAATCCAACTGGTCCTGGGCAATTTCTTTCTCCTTCTTTCTCCATGATGCTGCAACTTCTTTTGGGCGTAATATCTTGATAATCCTCTCTCTCTCTCCACGTCTCCATCCATCTCTCTTTCTCTCGACTTATGCCCAAAGAACGTAAAAATGCCAATTTAAAAAGTCGTTTTTGCTTTCTGATAATTCCAATCAAATTTGACTTTCGATAGTAATCTCGTAGGAGTTCTGTTCCTGGATGTTAAAAAAAAAGAACCAGCCTTTAAAAAAGAATTTTTTTTTGCCTGTAGAAGCGGTCCTAGGAGTAATATGGAGATGAAGGAATAAAGTTTCTCTCCAGAGACGAGACGGAAAACGCTTTAAGATGCAATTGGGTGAGGAAAAGCGAAGAAATCTCGAGTCTAATGGGAAGTTAAACGCTTTATTAGCACAATGCAATGTTGGATTAGAGAGAGGGGGGAGGGGTTGTGGGTAGTCTACTTTCAAATTTCGATCCAAAATTATTTTTTCGGAAAGAACCTTATTTATACACGTTGCCGTTACCATCTATATGGGTCACTTATTAGCTACCTTTAAACACGTGTCTCCAGATGGCACCAGTGTAGGCATCCTGGTCTCACTCATTACTAGGCCTCGGTTTTAGGTTTTTAACCTATTTTTTTTCCTTTACAGGTATGTAAGAAATAATAAGTTACGTTAGCGTTTCGTTAAAAAACGGAACAACTGCTGAAGTTTAGTGCCTAAAAGACTATTTTGCTTGTTAGAACGCATGTTAAGTTTATGCGCCTAAATCAAGCATTTTTAAAGGTTTTTACAGGATTTTTATGTCACACAGAGGGATTTGCTTTGTTTGGTCACGAAAAGATTCAATGAAGAACGTGCTTCATTGTCGATTTCTCTTCCTCCAAGTCCATGGTGATTTTTCAAAGCTCTAAACAAAGCCAATTGTCTGGTGCCACTGTTACCTGTACAATCCAAAGTGGTGTGATCTGTGTGGTCTTGCTCACTTTCGAGTCACTTTGGTGCTTTATGGCATTCACGCCTTGCAAACTAGCATTTCAGCATTGAAGTTTACCGCTGACTATGTTTTTGTTGAAAGATTATTTTCAGCATATACGATGATCCCCACAGACAAAATTGCGGAGTAACTGAAAAAAGATCGTTGCCTAACTACACGACGAAGAGTGGACTTCAATAGCAAATTTCCAATGGTAAGTTCTGCCATCGTCGTAGGGTTAGGCAACACACATAACGTTATGCAAGACAGTGCGAATTTCAGGATATAGGTGTCCCATTTTCATTGCCGGTGACTATACCTAAGCAGCATCTTTCAGGAACTATTTTAAGTTTTTTTGAACCTACTGCAGGATTTTTCGAGCCTAAGTAATGATTTTAGGAACTATTTTAGGATTTTTAGAACCTATTTTAGTGTTCTTCGATTTTTAGAGCCTATTTAAGAACCTAAAAGCACACTGTTTAGAACCTAAAAATCGAAGGTCTACGCATTACACAAGCCTCAACCAACTTCCTCGCCTTCTGACGTAAGCGAGCAATGCTTTCGTTGTTTAGGTTAGTAGTTCTCATCATATTTCACAGCCATTTTTCGGGGGTTGCCCAGAAGGTTAATATTTATTCTAAGAGAACTAAACCTAACAAGCTTAACCTAACAACGAAGGTATTTAGCCTAACATTTTGGCTGACGTCAGAAGGGAAAAGGCGAAGAGGTTGGTTGAGGCTTGTGTAATAAGTGACAACCGAAGGCATATTGCACAATCCATTTCATACTACACAGTGGTTCGGAATCCATTTTAAACCGCAGGTTCAATATAAGCATCAGTGGACTTAAACTCATTATATTGGGCTAATTTATGTGCCTCAATTGTGCAATTTTGCATCAACACAGTAACTAATGGAATTGACCCGGTGGGCGAGCGCGTTTAGTGGCAGACTTGTAATCTCGGCACCACCGTTTCCGGCTTCGAGTCCCAGCCTGGTCATGGATGTTTCTTTGTGAGTGCCTCTTCATCAATTTCACCTTCATTACTCATCCTCATGCCTCAGTTGAAAGTACCAGAAAAGCGACGCTAAATAACAGAAATACGGTACAAATCAGTTCCCGTTAAGCACGTGCGTCTCCCTCACCATTAACACTCTACCTTCGAAATATTTTTTTAATTTCTATATTTTTTTATTGTTACTCTACGTCACTTTTTTCCTCTAAATTAATCGTGGTGATAAGAATAAAGTTGGGGATGAGACCAACACAATGACACATTCATCACTTATCCGGGATTCGATTCTACGAACCTTGGCTTATGAGTCTCAGTAACGATGCAAGATTTTCTTGCAGCCATATACACAGTATGTGTCTGAATGCTGGACTGCATTTTGCAGTCTAACGAGGCTCTGACACCTGGTTAGTCCTCTGTCGGGTTCGTGTTGTGTCGTACAGTCACGGACACTGCTGGGTTGTAATGATTCCATTGAAAGTCAATGCATTCATTACAACCCAGAACTGTCCGTGACTGTACATATATGTTTGTCAATATCCCTTCATTCATCTCATCACCATTCATCGAAATCGTCGCGATTAGTCAAAAGTGTTAGAAAAGCAACGTAAAATAAACTAAATTTATCAATCAATATGTCTGAATGGTTCTCAGTATGACATATCAGTAGGACACTGTCTCCTGGCTAGTTTACCCTTTAGCTATTCGAAAAGTGTGTATTAATTGATCGACTGATTTTGATGGGCACTTCAGCACATAGTCCATTTTTGTCCGTTACACAATCCAAGGATTAGTGCCTTAACTATAAACAAAATTATGACAGGCCCTATCAAGAAATGAAATTACGAGGTTAGTCATAGATTCCTTAAAAGATCATAAACTACGCTGTCCCCGAGGATAAAATCTGCATACACTAGTTAAAAGCTTATGCTGTAGATGGGCACTCGGCATACACAGAGACAAACACAGGAGAAAAGTACCCCACTGGAGATACAGGGTGGAGCATTTTCGACTACACAGTTTGAGGTTGGCAACACTGCAAACCAAATGCATTGGGAGGGCGGTTTCCTCCTGCCTCGTGTACACTGCGACTTTGTATTTCAGTAGGAATGGAGCGTTAGCCTCTACAGAAACGTATATTTTGTGTGGAGCAGTTCCTGTTGACGAAGTCAATTGTAGCGGTGCAGCGTGCATTCCGCAGGGAGTATGGTGATCAACAATGCCGTGGAGGAGTTCCTAACAGGAAAACAATCAATGAATGGTGGAAACAATGGCGTGAAGTTGGAAGTGTTCAAAATAAACCGCATGGGAGAAAAAGAACAGTCAGAACACCAGAGAACATGGGTCATGCGTTGCTTTCAAGACCGTCTTGCACAATCTGTTGCCTGCCAGAGACGTCATTTGAAAGATGTTATTTTCAAGAAATAATTGTGTGCACATTGTACATGTATACATTTTCTGTAATCCAAAGGTGCGATGTTTGTTCTAGAAATGAAAAATGAAAGTAAATGTAATCAGCAAAAAATCTGTCTTCATTATAAAATAGGTAGTCGAAAATGCTCCACCCTGTATATTGACTGGCAGTTCAGAGGCAAGAGCCACGTTGGCCTGAAAGATGGAATTCCCAGGATGTACGACGCAAGATTGTTTTTTTGGTGTCTTCTCAGATCACCCCTTTCACGCCATAGGCTAGTACTTGTATTAATTGTTGTCGCCAGTTACAATCAGATATTTTCGAATTTTTTTGGTCCACTCTGTGCAATCGCCTAACATTGATGACGTCACATACCCCCACGCAGGCTTTCTTACAGTAAGAAGGCACTGGCAAGTTGACCCCGTCAGTTTCCCGAGTTCACAGTACACGCATCACCACATGACGTTCGCCGAATCAATCGTCCAATCATAAGCACTTTCCTAGCGGTGAATGAAGGAGACAGGGTGCCTCAAAACCCGACCTCCTCGAGCTTCGTTATTCACGGTTGAAGTCCGCAACCTAATCGGGCTTTTGCGAGAAACCCCACGCGAAGAGATGGATCCGCGGCTTTCACGGCGCTACCTCCTCCCCCCACCCCCGAAATCTATTTTTTCTTCGCGGCATCGACGAGACTTTGGAGGGAGGATACTTTCCCCTTCATGGTTCAAGGCCTACAATAGAATCCGTCTCAATTCCGTAGACTCCTTTACCCCCTTTTCATACTTATTCTTCCTCGCTTTCGGTCTCCCTTTCCGAATTGGCGGTCGGAGAGACAGAGAGAGAGAGAGAGAGAGAGAGAGAGAGAGAGGTCCACCCGGAGATGTTCGTGACGTGGAGATGGAAGCAGCATCCCGGCGTGGGACCTCGTTATACAAGCTTCAGATCTCCACCGCAGAGGGGCAGCACGTTTGTCGCTTCGGCCACTGATTGCGGAAATTGGGATGGAATATAAAGCGAGCTTGGAGCTGCGTTTAACAAACATCTTGCAAGTAGAAAATATATCGCCAGCTGGCGTTGATGCTTCGGTGGGGAATACTTTGGGCATCGACACAATCTAGAATTCATATTCCTCAAAGGTGATATCCCAGCAGTCTCTACTCCACCTTTAAGAAAAGTAAACAGTACGTTATACTCCCTCTGTCCCATAATTATAGTCCGCTATGCCAAAATGGTAGTACAGGAATGACAGGCGAAGAGGCAGATGGAAAGCACAATTTGTACTGATCCTTGAGTAGTAAAGTTGTATGACTCATTCCCTTGTTTCATGTTCTTCTTCTGTATACACCAATGTCACAGTTTGAATATCGGGCAATTATTATGAGACAACAAACAAAGGTGTACCGGACAATAATTATGGGACAGAGGGAGTAATATATTGTAGATATTCTGTATTTACGTGCTCTATGAGTAGACTGTGGAGTTACTTGAATTTATTGACATCGAAAATAAATAATGTGGAGCGTATGATTTTACTGGTTCTTTAATATGAATATATTAACATCAGGACAACTTGAATATATTGGCTCTTTAATATGAATATATTAATATCATGGACAACTTGAATATCTTGGCTCTTTAATATGAATATATTAATATCATGGACAACTTGAATATCTTGGCTCTTTAATATGAATATATTAGCATCATGGACAACTTGAATTTATTGACTCTTTAATATGAATATATTAACATTATGGACAACTTGAATTTATTGGCTCTTTAATATGAATATATTAACATCATGGACAACTTGAATATCTCGGCTCTTAAATATGAATATATTAACATCATGGACAACTTGAATTTATTGACTCTTTAATATTAATATATTAACATTATGGACAACTTGAATTTATTGGCTCTTTAATATGAATATATTAACATTATGGACAACTTGAATATATTGGCTCTTCAATATGAATATATTAATATCATGGACAACTTGAATGTCTTGGCTCTTAAATATGAATATGTTAATATCATGGAAAAACTTGAATTAATTGGCTCTTTAATGTGAATATATTAACATCAGGACAACTTGAATATATTGGCTCTTTAATATGAATATATTAATATCATGGACAACTTGAATATCTTGGCTCTTTAATATGAATATATTAACATCATGGACAACTTGAGTTTATTAGCTCTTTAATATAAATATATTAACATCATGGACAACTTGAATATATTGGCTCTTTAATATGAATATATTAACATTATGCACAACTTGAATATCTTGGCTCTTTAATATGAATATATTAACATCATGGACAACTTGAGTTTATTGGCTTTTAATATAAATATATTAACATCATGGACAGCATGAATTAATTGGCTCTTTAATGTGAATATATTAACATTATGGACAACTTGAATGTATTGGCTCTTTATTATTAATATATTATGATGATCCTGAATGTATTGGCTCTTAAAATGAATGGAGTTAATCGAATTTATTGACTCTGAAATCAATATTATGGCGCTTATGATTTAATTAGCTCTGTAATATGAATATATTGTGAAGAGTCTCAATTTATTGGTTCTGAAAAATGAATATATCATTCTTGTGTGCCAAAGAATATTCTCGATTTGTACATTCGTCTGTCAAGAACTGAATTGTCTACTAATTCAAAACAACACTGATGTACGGGTTAACTAAATCTACAAATATGTCATTTGAGTGACCGTATAATTGAAGATCTTGCTGTATAAATACACTTAATGAGTTCGTCCTTTTACGTGTTCCAATCACAAACGAATGGAAATGCACTAAGTGTTTAGTAACTATTGCCAATTCAAAGCTAAAAGTTGTTATACCGATATAGGTAAACTGACTCATTGGTATCTTCCAGAATCTGTAACCAATGGAATGGCCGATATCCCTGTTATTGAATTATTCGGTTGCACGGAAAACACAAATTCAACCTCATTTCATCCAATTACCCGTCATTCCTTCGACGTCGTGGCCAGTCTACCTGTACAGTTAACATCAAAATTGAGTCTCGTGTACAAGTTATTTTATGGCTCCTGCAAAACTTACATTTAGGTTATTGTTCTCAATTAATTGGCAAAATGTGCACTAGTGTCGTCCAGTTTCTAGGTTGAAAGTAAGATATCGCAATGAAATTACTTGTGCTTCAGGGTGTACGAGTCGAGAAGGAGGATGCGTCATTTTAAAAACAAGCACTACAACAGAGGAACGCTCCTGGCAAAATATTAAGAAACGTCTTATCACATTCGCCTGTGTAAATGTGCATCATATTTCTACGTAGTATAAAAAAGGTGAAGGGTGCTATTTTCAAAAGCTTTTCCAGCGACGGAGAAAAGTTTGCCGGAGAGGGCAAGAGACATACAAAATTCAGCTGAAGGCCACGCTACAAAGTACCACCTCTTTTCAGGTTAAACAGAAACGCTAACACGGGACGGGGACCGCGAAATACGATTTGGCGGCGGGTCTTTGATGTTAGAACGGAGAAAGGTCTGCGGACCTCCTGGGTCAGCTGGGGGATCCGACAAAGATGGAGAAAGACAGAGAAGGAAGAAAAGAGAAGGGGTGGGAAGGCAAGCGAGAGGAGGAGGGGGCGAATAAACAAGGCAGGAAACCCCACTAAAGAAGAACTCCGCTGTTGACGAATATATTCTGTGGAGAGCCGGACCTCAATGCACAGGCATGGTGAACCGGAAGGCTCGGAGTTTCCATTTCGAGATTCGCTTAAGTACGAGGAGCGCCATGAGGGTCTCTTTGGAACTTCTGGAGGAGAGACTCTCTTCGGAAACTATTCCTGCGAACTCGACAGGTACTTTGGGCCAAAAATGCGTTTCAGAGACAAAGTTGCAAACAAGATTCCGCACACTACTCTCGTGTCTCTTCATCTGCAAGGAGACGTGGGAGGTCGGTTGCTAGGAAACGACACAAGCAGTAAAACTAATGTCACAAAGCTATGCAACACAATTATGAAAAACATAATACTTGTGCTATTTTTTTTTAATTTGCAGTTGTGCTCTCCCTCTCCCCTCATCTTTCTCTCTGATTGAAAGATTGGTTTGTTGTTGTAAGTCCACTATGTGCCTCCACGGGGTATCGAACCCGGAACCCCTTGATTTCAAGGCGACGACGTTACCATTACGCCATCGGGGAGGCGAATTAAGATTTGTATTCTACAGCAGAGAGGTAGTAGTCTAGGTGGTAAGGCGTCTGACTGCCACGTGGTTCGATACCGGGGATGGGTGTTGTCCAGTAGGTCCGCGGAAGTCAGCAGGGAGCTTCAATAGTCTCCGCCAACCGCGGATATTGCGCAAATGCTTCCAGGTTGGTTGGTTGTTTGATTTGGTTGCGATGATGAGGATGGGTGATATGATGAAATTGATGAAGGGATACTCACAAAGAACACCCATTCCCAGGCCGAGATTCGCCAGGACCCCTGGTGTCGTAGCGCTCTGTTGTAACCACTCCGCCACGGAGGCCGGCTGCGAGCCTCGAGATCTTTGTCCATCGCACCATAGAATCTCCAACTAGCGAGAGGTTCTTACCAAAATCTAAAAAGAAAGCCAATTAACAAGTAAGGCTTGGACCAACAGAACTCTAGACTCAGAATCACTATAGGCGCTAATATATATACTTGATTCCAGCATCAGCATCGAAACCTACCAGGACTGCGAGCTAATCCAATGCAAAACGCGCGCACACAAGCTTTAGGACGAGGAGCGCTTCAAAGGCCTTACGGGAGTGTTCACTCGTCCAATAACTGCGTTTGATTTGTTCAATTCTATCTGCCTATGTAAACGGCAGGAAATCGACCGCCCAAACCAATAAATCCATGTCCACTAAATGCACATCGCTTTCTCATCAATTATTGACACGGAAATCCTCCATCAGGGGCTGAAACCGTTGGCAGGCCCTTCCACCAGCAGGAATGCGGTTTCGGCCAATGAAAAATCGCCGCTTGTGCACGTGTCCTTGCCAAGACTTGGAACAACTGTAAAGGTTAGCTCCAATCGCCTACCTTCAATAGTGGTAGGACACTCAGACAGAAGTCAGCCGCTCATGAAACATCGTGCTCGCCGGCAGGGACTGAGAACCGAATTTGAACTCGACTTATAGTTCGCAACCGAACCTGAACTGAAATGTTTCGCTACATTCTGGTGCACCATAATCCTCCATGTACTTTCAGTTTAAGTTTTGTCTCGGAATAAAACTTCGTAGTGAACAATTTTGGTATTTTGGGAGGGTACCAGATCCGAAAATTTGGAAATAGATAAGATCCAAAATGCTATTAAGGCAGTGTTTATCAAACTTTTTGGATTTCTCTAAAGACATTTTTTGGCGCCGCTACAGCCGTTTGTGGCGAACACTGCAACGCCAGGTGACTTTTTCCGACATAAAAATACAATGTTCAGGTAATTTTTACATCAAATCCATTACGCTTGACAAAGGATACTATTTGTTTCCTGTGAATTACGCAAAGTGAAGAATCGATCTGAAAGGTTTCAGCGATCTCTACGAAGCGACCGTAGACCGAATATATTTGTTTTTAATGGGACATGTTTCACTTTCAGCTGATGAAAGGATTATACAGTTCACTAAATTCACCATGTTACTACTTATAGGCCACCTCCTTCACCCGCTTCATTTTAGTTTTTCACCTCTTTGCTCTCCTAAAAACTTTATTGTATTTGTATTTTGTAATCCTTCATACTGGCAGTTTTTATGTATATCTTGTGAACATTTTCTATATAAAGCTTTATGTTGGGCTATCTCTGTTTCTTATTTTCTAATATGTTGAAAGCTGATTTTAGAGTTATTATATTTTGTGATAGTCGTTTTTCATCAGCCACTATTTATTAAATTTATGTTACTTCTCGATGTTAGAAATGATTCATTCCATGTGCCTGCTGTTCCACACATTGCTGTGTATCTCGCGTAGCATGTGAGTACAGATAAAGATATCTGTGGTATGAGGTTTTCATTCATATTTAGGTTGTGCATATAATTTACATATACTTAATACATTATAAGCCCCTGTGCTGTGGTATTACACGCGCATTGGCGGAGAAAGAAACATTTTATTTGGGGGAGGGGCTGATGCCCGTCTATTGTGCCCGACATAATAATAATTTGCCCGTTTCTTGTGGAACACATAATAACAATTTGCCCATCTATGTGAAATACATAATAATAAATTGCCCGTCTCTTGTGGAATACATAATAATGAATGATTTCTCCTTCCGTCTGTAAAAACTTTTTGAATGCTCATATCAACTCACAGCCTCCGGCAAATGAAATAGTAGAAAAAAAATTGCCTGGCGAAAAATAAGTTGGCAAGCTGCACACACCGAAGCATTATTGATAAGACGCCTGAGGAGCCTCCAGCAAACTTCCTGAAACGCACAACATCAGTACCGAAGGTCAAGCGACAGGTGGATGGGCACCTTTCAGGAGCATGTTGTCTGTCTACATAGGTCTCCCCAAATACGTGTTTGAAAATGAATCTGCTGTTCACGATTTTTGCTAATGTAGTTCTGGTATTGCAGTAATCTTACTTTTTTTTAATTAACTTTAACATTTATCGCAACTATCAGAATGGAAATAATTAGATGATATTGATGAAAAGTCACTAAAAAGATAACCATGCCGAGACCAGGCTTTGAACTCGGAACCAAAAGTGAGGAAGTTTGGCCAGATCGTTCTGGCCACGAAGTAGATTATTATTTGTAATTGCTAATTAGTTTGTTAAATGTTAAAGAGTTAATATGTTAAAAAATGCAGATCCAGTATGGATTACTAATTGTTAATTCATGTAAATCAGCAAACATTTTTCGTTGTTTCTAGACTATCAATTAGAATAAAATTTAGACATGATTCTGAGTAGCAGAAATGCACGTGTCACACATTACCGGTCTCCGTATTTAGTGTTTTGCACGTCACACTTCAAGTATGTACAATTACCTGATTTTGTTTCAAACTATCTAGTACATAAGTTTGATTACTCATTTTCATACAAGGTATCAATAACACCGTTATTTAAATTTTATATATAGATATATTGAAGTAACTGCCATTTTGATACCTTATATGTATATATATAAATATATATAGTTGGGTTCTTCCATGTCAAATGATTTGACTTTAATCAACACAATTTCTCAAAAAGTGAAAATTTTATAATGTTGAAAAAAAAATCGCAAAATAAGTTTTCAATTTGTATCGATTTAAGTTAATTTTTTTAGTAGAAGATAATTTTCATCCCATTGTTTGATGCCATTTTGAACTGAATCAACTACGGTAAAAGTGACACAACGGATTCATATAAACTTTTCGTTTTCATTTCACAGATAATTACAAAAAATACAATTATCAGTACAATGTGAGATACAGTTCTTAAATGAAGAAAATGTAAAAGTTACTCAGTATTTTTCTCGATCTCAAACATCGCAAAACGCGCCCAGATCCTTAACTTTTGGGTCTGCTAACGTTTAAGTTCGATAACTGAAACTGAACTGAAAACTTTCATTCCGGGCCCAAGTGCAAGCTCAGACCATCTAATTACAGTTCGGACAGATATACTCGATATTTTAGTTCGAGAACTGAAAATGAACAAAAGGGTGTTTCATTCCGAACTGAAACAGAAACTAAAATCCCAGATCATATCAGTGGAGTCGCGACAAATGCGGACAGCGACATATGGGGACAAGAGGAAATTCCGCGACAAAAGCGGACAATGCTTTGCTATAGGGCCGCAGGGGAAAGAGCGAAACGTCACTCCAATTTTAACATGCGACATAAGCGGACAACACCTGCATGTGCCAATGTTGCAAACATATATTTATGTTAACTGATTCCCATCACACTTTTTCCTGGCTTTGGACAGACAAAATGATTACCATTATAGTGACAAACATTTTGGCGTGTTTAAAATCAGCTTTTTGCCTCGTCATATTCAACACAAAATTGTTTCGTCACTTCAAAGTTTGTTTTTCACACATCTAGTTTTTGAATATAAGAAATTGCTTTCAAGCATGATCTGATGTAGCCTGTTTGCTCATACTTTGCAACAATTCTTCCAATCCTGTCATCCAGCTTAACGTACTTGCAAAAGACCAAACGCCACTGGATAAACGTTTGTTCTTCCTGTGTACTTTCGAAGTCCGCATGTATTGTATAGATCTGTTCAAATTGCTTGCTGCAGCTCTGGAACGTTCCATCCATGAAAAATACCGTCGATTGCTTCAGACTTTCTCTACCTTTCTCGCCACTGAAAATTAAAATCCTTTCATCCGATGACACGGTCGTGCCAGGTTCAACTGTAGAATATTAATAACCATAAGAATAGATTTATCTCAATACAAATTGAAATTGACTAACATGAGACTGTATATCGGTATACACGTGATACCTCCCAGGGCACGGGAAAACATTAAGATTTGCAGTAAATTAACAAACTCAGGACTTACGTGTTAACATCTAGGTTCAGAATATATTTATCTTGATTATGCAATTAAGAACAACATTTTACATCATAACGAAATGCACTAAAAATCATAGTAACAGCAGCACAAAAATTATCACATGAACTTCCATTAATTAATCTCGTAACTTCCATTCCAAGATTCCTATCTATCAGGCGGGATGATGTACTTCAGCAGACTGTTCATACGTCCGGGAAGGACATGTCAATCGCCCCCTCCATTGAGAAACAAAATCGACGACGACTCGTGGAAGCACTCACAGTCTAGGAGATTTTGGATTCAACCTTCTAAAAGTATTTTCCTCATGTCTGAAGAACAATTAAAAATCTTCAGATTGTCGAAATTTACCTTGCACACTTCCTTACGAGTTTTTGTGTCCAATAACACTGCCGTGTTGAATTTCACTTGGGTAGCTATGAACGGTCCTGTCCACAAATAAAACAACTTGGAAATGGTTCGGTTAACAGCTGAACTTGGACGATGACTTCTTAGCAGCACCAGGTCATCCTCCTTCAACTGCAAAGCATGGCACTTCTGCTTCAGTTTCCGCCTCTGCACAGAATATCGTTCCCTTAACTGCACTTAAACAACCTTACTCTGCCAGTCTTTCTCACCTTCTTCGGATTCGGGCTAGAAATTTAGTACAATCTTGGATAGAACTGCACGTACAAAACAATTTGTAATTGTTATCAACCAATGAGGCAATGTTGAAGAGCATTTTGAGCAATATCAGGTAGACACACTGGCAATACACGTGAAGAAAACGTAAGAATTTCTGCAACTCAACTGGATAAAGTCTTTGACTCACTGGAACGTCACTGGACAGATGAATGTCACAAACTAAGTCCTTTCCCGTGCCAGACCTCTCTGAAAACACCTTACTATGTGCAATAAATATCTCGAACAATTCGGTTCCTTGTTCCTTAGCCAATAATTCACTGGAGTCAATCTTCTCCCTTATATCCTCTAGCGGTGTAGCCCATTTATGGTAGCTAGCTTCAATCCTCCGGATGCTCATTTGCTTATCAACGGAATCATCATCATCTAGCTTTTGCTCAATTGGCTCTCCATCCACCATTAGATACAACTTTTTATGCTTGAGATTGATCTCTGCTTCATATTTCTGCAGGAACGAATAACCCAATAATAAGTCTGAAGGCAAATCCTTCACAACAAAAATTTCTAAAGGTATGGTGCTCTCAGCAATTTCCAGCACGATTCTGCGCTTTCCCACAACTCGAGTTCGACTTTTTCCAGCGAAATCAATAAGTCGCACCTCTGGAGTAGCTTGTAACATGGCCCCTGGCAAATTTTGCTTTATTTTCTTCCAAATCTCTAGACTCAGAACAGATATTTCAGCTGCAGTGTCCACTATACAAGTGATATCAACATTTGCTACACGTGCCTTGAACTCAAGCGCTCTTCCAAAGTTTTTAGACTGACTAGCCTGACACAAATTGTAAAGAAACTCACTCTCTTCATGATTAATAACAAACACCAGCTTCAGATCATTACTTACAGACTGGGAATTATTTTCTGCAGGCCCAGTTCTATCCGAGACCGCCCGACATCAGAAGGGGACGTTTCTATGCCAGGCGTGGGGTAAAATCCCGCACCTGGTCGAGATTTGCTCCATTCTCCCAGCAAAAATTTCTGGTCAGCTCAACGCTCTGTTGCTGCTCGTTACTAGGGTACGACACTGCAGCATCTGTTTGTAAGCCACTGCTCGCCGCTTGGAATCGTGGAGAGCTACGACCTTCCCTCAAAGGTTCACTGTGCTCCGGTGAAGATACACGGTTCTCATTTCGTGGTCTCTCACAAGGTTCGTATCTGGGAGCAGCATACTCACGTCTCTGCCTATTTTGGCTTTGTTGACGATAACGATTGCCGTTTCTATATGGACCTGCAGGGCGATTTTCACGGTAATTATTCTGCCTCTGGACCATACGAACCCTCGGGTTTCTGTTTGCCGAGTTGCCTGGAATATCTCTGTTGTTCTGGTGAGTAGGATTCTCCTTCCTCCACGCAGTTCGCCAAGCATCCTGCTCTTCCGCTTGCTCGTATCTCTTAACAAAATCTGCAAGCAAATCAACAGTTACGGGAGCGTGGGCCATACACAATTGCTTCACTCTATAAGGCAATTGGCCGATTATGAGGTTTACCACTTCCTGCTCTGTGTAGTGGCTACTCAGGTTTCTGTAAGCAGAGTATACAGACCAAACATATTCTTCCAAACTATTGTCATTGTTTTTATTGTACCGTTTGGCCCTAACAGATGCCAACTCCCTTTCTTTTGCCTCTGAAGACGCAAAACGCCTCTTAAACGCCCTACGGAAATCTGAATATGTGTGGAAATCATTCTTATGAGAGTAGAACCAATGATAAGCCATGCCCGTTAGCAAACGAGGAATAATCTCCAGCCTGTATCTATGCGGGATCTGAAGGATCTCAAGGTTGGTATCTAATTCTTTGAGATAAATCTCAGCCGAAGTGGCTATAATATTTCCGTCGAATTTCCGCATGGAATTCAGGTCAGCCATCCGGGGAGTAATCCCACCACGCGTAGCATTGGTTCGAGATTTTCTTTCTTTTCTCTTTTCCGATAAAGTCGACTCGCTGCCTGAAGAACTGGAAACGATCTCTCTGTGGCGTCTTTTTTTTAAATGTGTACGGTTTCGTTGCCCCGAAGAGACCTCAGAACGACTAGGAGACAGTAACCTTGGAAAAGGCGCGCCCAGCTGGTCCACCCGCGGTAACTCTGGTTCACCGGAGAGTGGCAACTTGCTTAAAGTGGTTGAAATTTGAGCCACTTCGTCACAAAGATTACGCATGTCTGAAGAAAGCTTCCCTTGTTTGGATTCCATATCATTTTTCCACTCTTCAGCATTCTCTCTAGGACCTTCTGTGCCTTTAAGTTTTTCCGCCACAGTCTCTTCAACTCGCAAATTCAGGTTTTCTCTCAGCTGATATGCCATATTGGTCACCTGGTTGTCCAACTCTCTGGACATTTCTTCTCTGAAACCGCTCTGCGTTTCACTGATTTCCTTTCGGAACTCCTCCTTGGTCTGCTCAGCTTCTTCCCTCAACAGAACAACTGTTTCATCGAGTTTAGATTCCAGCTGCTGAGAATTTGACTGACATGCTTGACGTAAGCTCATCATCTCAATTTCAAGGCTTTCCTTCAATTTCTGCTGTCCCTCAGACATTTGCAGAGTCAGTTGTTCGATCCTCCGTCCCATCTCTGAATTGGACGCAGCGAGTTGTGAACAACTATGGGCCAGTTTCTCCTCCATCCTTGCTTCTAGCCGGCACTCAAGAGTTCTACTACTTTCTTCTAGTCTTAGTTGTAAACTGTGCTCCAAGATATTCATATTTTCCTGAAGTTTATCCTCTAACCTCCTAGAGTTCTCATGTAACTTAGCCTCCAAGCTATCAGAATGTTCCCGCATTCTAGATTCTAGATTATTAGCATTTTCCGTAATCCTTTCCTGGATTCTAAGTTCTAGATTACTAGAATTTTCTGCCATTTTAGCTTCCAGATTGCTGGAATTTGCCTCCAGCATTAGCTGCAATGACGCGAGCAAATCAGTAGTAACAGGAACAACAGGAACTGCAAGTTTTTCTTTGCATACGAGACATGTTAATTCACAAGGAGAATTACTTTCCTTTGGTGACTTTAGCTTTGCACAATTTAAATGAAAAGTATTGTGACACTCAGTGCAAACAAACGTATCATCAAGCCTTGATGTAGTCTCACAGCAAAACACATGAACTGTGCTTTCGTCAACATTTAACGCTTTGCTTCCACTTCTTAATATTTTGTTTTCCATTGTTGCGAATCAAAAGTTCTGAGTCAACTGCAAATCTAAAACACGTTACCAAAGATTAACGTAACTAATGCACAATGTGTTCGTGGCCCCACGTTCTGTGCGCCAAATTATTGACACGGTCGTGCCAGGTTCAACTGTAGAATATTAATAACCATAAGAATAGATTTATCTCAATACAAATTGAAATTGACTAACATGAGACTGTATATCGGTATACACGTGATACCTCCCAGGGCACGGGAAAACATTAAGATTTGCAGTAAATTAACAAACTCAGGACTTACGTGTTAACATCTAGGTTCAGAATATATTTATCTTGATTATGCAATTAAGAACAACATTTTACATCATAACGAAATGCACTAAAAATCATAGTAACAGCAGCACAAAAATTATCACATGAACTTCCATTAATTAATCTCGTAACTTCCATTCCAAGATTCCTATCTATCAGGCGGGATGATGTACTTCAGCAGACTGTTCATACGTCCGGGAAGGACATGTCACCGAGGAGTCATCACTCAAAAGAAAGCTGCTGCCATCAGTCATTCTCAAACATTCATCGTCAAGAACAACTTCGTCGCGCGTTGTAGGTTCCTTCTGGTTACCTCTAGCAGCGCACCTGTTCCTCTGCAAGGTTCTCCTAATGTGGAGAGGTGATGGAATTTCAGTAACGAAGTCGTAACTTCTATTATGCAGATCAACAATTTCTTCAGCACAGATTTGCGAGATGGGGGTGGATTCCCCCCGTCCTCTCTTCTTTGCCTGCAAATATATAATATATAATATTACAATATTATATATTATAATATAATATTAAAAGGTACAGTTTTAAAAAAAACTTGTAATTGTCAGAACAGACCATGATAAAACACACAAATGATCCCGTCCTGAACAACAATTAATCTACTCTTTGAAAACTTGAAAATAAATCGATAAATACTGATTGTACAACGTACCTTGAAAATTTGTTTCTTGACATCCAATTAAGCTTCTTCCGGTGGTCCACACTGATGAACGGTGGTTTCCAAAACGATATTACCAGAACTTTTCATTCTTCCTTTACTGTTCCGAGATTTTTCTTTCAGGCATGCCCAGGAAATAACTCCTTTTGTATTTTCAGGATGTTTCCTATAAGCATATCCCATGTAATGTGCTGATGGCTTCCCCTTCTTAGTGTTGATAACTTCCATTGCAATAGAAGCTGTGTCTACAACTGACTGATCCTCGCGAATACGTGAGCAAGTTGTTTGTGACCTTGGCATGTGCAGGTGTTGTCCACTTATGTTTTAGGTGAAAATTTGATTATCGTCTCCGCTCTCCCCCCTCCTCTGTCCGCTTTTGACGCGGAATTTCCTCTGTCCGCATATGTCACTGTCCGCATTTGTCGTGAAATCCATTTCAGTTACGGTTCGGACATATATATTCAGGTTTCATCCCAGTTTCAGTTCGAGAACTGAAAATGAACCGAAAGGTTTAATTCCTGGACGAACTGGACGTAAAACATGAGATCATTCCAGTTCTGGTTCGGACATATATATACTCCGATTACATTCCAGTTTCATTCAACTGAAAGTGAACAGCAATGTTTCATTCCGGGCCAAACTGAAACTGAAAGTAGGTTTCAACTGCAGTCCCTGCTCGCCGGATTGTACACACATTGTCGCCAGCAGCAGAGTATTATACTATAACACTGTTCCGGAAATCTGTGGAACAAGGCCGCGCATAACGGTGGAGAACAGGAGAGAGGGAGTGAGCAGAGCGAAGCAGTACGCGTTGATCCTAACAGCTGGGAGCTGGAGTCGCCTTTTCCTCTTCATACACTTACTTCCCCTTTCACACGTTCATTGGTCGAGCCCTGTAGAGTCAGTACTTGCACAGAGACTTGTTTCCGTTCACTTGCTCCAGAGATTGCATGGATAGACGGTGTTTCTATGTCCCGCATATATAAAGTCGGGTCTCGATGACGTTGGGGGCCTCCACGATGGCGTAGAGGTAACGTTGTCGTCTTGTAGCCGTAAAATTCTGGTTCGACACCTAGTTCGGACCCACTTTAAACTGTAGGTCCAGTCCTTATTAACCTTTCTGTGCATAAAGTGTACGTACTTATTAAACAAACTCAAACACACTGTTAGAACTTACCGCAAGTTTTACAATATCCTACCGTTAAACTTTATCAGTCTGAATGTTAATATATCAAAACCGAACGCAACAGTTTTTAATTTAAATGCCAATAGTTTATCATAATAAATATTGATTATAAATTACAGTTGCATGCATCATAAATACATTTTAAAACTAAATCGTCAAAATTACGTTAATTAAGGAAACTATGTACTTTTAAACGGCCATGCATTCTTTACGGTATTGGGATAGTAACGAGATTTGGCGGTTTTAGACCATCACCTTTTCACAATGTAGTACATTCCAGTGCAGAAAAGATAACTTTTTCTAAGATATTTCAGGAGGGTTGAATCCACCAACTTCCCCTATCGGCATGTCAAGAAATACACTTTTAACAGTAATGTAAAAATGTTTATATTTGCTCTAGAGAAAAATCAAGTTTGAATATCCTCAGATTTGTTTTAAACAACTAAACTAATCATATCCTTAACGTTGTTCTTATTGCACATACTTTCTGATTGTGCCCTATCTAACTTCGAAACTTCAAATAACTTATTCCCATGAAAGTCATAAATTCTAGGCAAGGGCATGTATGTGTTTATTGTAACATTTACTTCGCAATTTGTTAATTACAGGTATATAAATAAATATTTCCTAATTTGCTTCTTGCGTGCAATTTGTCCATGATTTACTAATATGAATGTTGTCCACAAGAGTACAGCCATTTCCTCTTCTCCATCAATCTCTAACAACTAATGACATCTAGTTTTACATTTTGTGTATTTATTTAAAGCAGCTTAAGTATACTTTCTATTCGAATGTTATCCGTCTCATGGCTTTCATTTTTCATACTTATAACTATGTATCATATCTTTGTAGCTTTATTTACCTTTCTTAAATACTTAACTCAAAGATTTATTGTAAACCGGTATAAATAATTTTATAATTTTGTGAGCCTTTCTTCATTAGATACTTGGGATGCTGATTTTATATTTTTTAAATCAGTAATTTTTTTAAGCTTAATAACGTTACTGATGCCTCCCCCTATCCTTCCCATTACTGATTCTCCCCCATATCCTCCCCAAAGCCTATCAATTCTCATCTGGGGCTGGGAATCTACTTGCTCTCATCACTTTCCCCGTGGCTGTACTCAGGCCATCTCTCCTCTCAGCATCCCATGGATCCATAAAGAACCCTCAGGACCACATCGACGGCCAAATACAAGTAAGGGGAAGGGACTCCAATGTCCCGGCCCATGTAATTGTCGGGACACTTAGTTCAACTAAATTTCACCACGTGGCAGCAGCATCGTTTCGAAATGGGGGGCCCTCCCCCTCACCGTACCATTCTTGCGTATAGATTTTTGGAGGTTTTCCAAATGAAACTTGTACGAGGGCCAACATTTATTGACCGTATCCGCGGAAGGGAAACCGAAAGGAGGAAGGGGGTTGATGGGGGGGGGGGGGAATATGAGAGGGTAGCTTCCAAATGGATGATGTCCTTCCCGGAGCACCCTATCGTCTCCCCTCCTCCCTCTCTCAGGGCTGACGACACTTTATGACCTACCCTCGAACCTCCCCCAACCCTCTCCTTTTTCGTCTCACTTCCTCTCTCTCTCTCTCTGCAGCTTCCTTTGCTCTCTTTTTTTCTCCAGAAGAATGTGTATGTGAGGGGGTGAGAAAGGAGAGGACATGCTAGGATAGGAAGCTGCTCGTTGCCGAACAGTCCTGCGGGAGGTCTTATCTGGGGAACGCCAACAACCAAACAAATCTCAACGAAAAGTTTGGTTTCCGGGGGGTGGAAGAGATGCATTGTGAGAGAAAAAAGAGCGTTGCTATACATTACGCAGACATAAACTGCTTCTTTTGCCTTGCACCGACTCTAAAACGCCGTTTGGTGGACATATTCCCGCATTTGGCTTTCACCGGATTGCAATCCTCCAATTGGAACTGCGTCTTTGTCACATGTAGGCTCTGTAACAGTTTGATACGCGTTTATCGTATGTAGCTTTAAAACTTCACATATTTTAGTCAACCCCTTGCGAGTCAATTGCAAGAAATTGTGGACGCACACACTCTAAAGTCTTTGTTGTAATTCTTTCTTCTTCGCACCATTGAGTGTAACGTCACTTGAACATTGTTGCCGATGTGATCCCGTAGTCTGATGCCATACACGGTTTAAACAAGCCAGGAAAATCTCTTCTGATTTCTGCATGTTTATTTTGAGCCAACAGGTTGTGCCAGGGGGAATATATAATCACTTGCAGGCAACATAACCGCACTAACTTAGCGTTGCAAGTTTTAGATATGCCCACATTCTGACTAGGGCGCCGTGGAAAAATCTTGAAGTGGGCGCCGTGGGAAAATCTTGAAGTGGGCGCCGTGGGAAAATCTTGAAGTGGGCGCCGTGGGAAAATCTTCAAGTGGGCGCCGTGGAAAAATCTTCAAGTGGGCGCTGTGGAAAAATCTTCAAGTGGGCGCCGTGGAAAAAATCTTCAAGTGGGCGCCGTGGGAAAATCTTGAAACGCGCCGTGAAACGAAAAAGTTTGGGAACCTCTGTCCTAAGGAATTTATTTGACACAAGTTTATTGTGCAGGATTAACATGCAAGGAGAAAGATTATGATTAATACAATTTATGCGGACTGAGTTTGATATTCTGGATAATTTTTACACGGTCTACAGGGAGCCATGTTCTCACGTCAGGATCAAAGGCTTTTCTTGTTAGGTTATGCTGCGTAGGTTAGGATCCCTTCTCAATAACGCACTGCGAATTTTGGTGACGTCTCAATTCGAAGGGTGGGCTCGAGCAAAAAGGTGTTTTGAATTCCTTGCGAAAAGTGAGACCCGTCTACAACAGGGTGAAGAAAATTCAAAAAACATTTCAATACAGCTGTCCATATTTTCATAACGTAAAATCGGGACATTTCTTTCTTAACCTCGCCAACTGAATACAACGGCGAACATACAGATGAAGCAGGGGGAATTAGATAATAGGAGGAAAATAAAATTCAGTGATCGCTAATGTACTCTCCTGTTCCATTTCTGTTTACCGTCTCGATAAAATCAACAATACATTTACGTGGAGTCAAATTCTACTTCATTGTATAAAGATTGGCATTGTTGGCATTGTACACACAGCTTTTATTAACGACGTAATGATTTTAGTTTATGTTTAGAGAGAGTTTTCAACTCGATAATATTTGCTCTTGCTTTAAAAAAATACTTTTGTAAAGTTTTGTTAGAATAAAATCAATTAATGGATTGTTCCCTCAAACGAGGGCGCTAACCATTGACATACGCAGATCCCTTAATGTAAATATGGTCAAAAAACATATACTAAAGTGAGGAAAAAAACAGTGGGTTTTACGTACATCATTTTTAACATCCAGCACAAATTTAGAACTAATTATGATCCTTTGATAACAATTACGTTGTACTCATAAAAATCTAATTCGTGGTCTTGTGTTTTCAAGAAGTCCCAACAAGTTGAAAGAAAGAAATACCATGCTTTATCATAATTTCGGAACACGTATCCTCTGTTTTTTGTTACTGCTCTCGGTTTGACTACTTTTTTAAAATATTTATCTTGTACGAGAAAATATACTCTATTGTCAATGAAAGTAAACACACACTAATGGATTAAAACTTAAGTTTCACTACTTAGGCGCAGGCTTTGTAAGGCCGACGAACAATACCAGTAATGTTTACGATGCATTTGTTATAAGTCCTCAGTGCAAGCAAGAGAAAGGACACTAAGTTAAATTCTGTTGCTGTACGGGTGCTGACTTTCCTAACAGACCTAGTTTTCAATTCAACTGGACAAGATTCACGTATTTTCGATTTTCGATAACTAATATTCGTTCCCAAATGCTTTTGACGTGGGATTTATCAATTTGGTAATTTCATGTGTAACTTCAAGGGCTACTTTTAAGATTTTATGTGCTATTTTTCATGTTTTTATTCTTCACTTCATCACGTCTCTAATTCTTAGTTAATCCAATGTGATGGTTTAAGTTTTCTCTGTTTGGCATTCAATCAGCGCAACACGCGGCAACCTTGGAATTCTTACCTCCTTCAAGCGCCCAGCGAGGAAACAGAACTTTGTCCACGTGACCGTTATGCAATTTGATTGGGCGCCGGTAGGTAGCGCAGCACTGCTTTTTGGTTGCAGCTATGAAAAGGTGTATTTCCCGTAAGGATGTCGGTTTTTTCGAGTCCAGCTCATGCAGACTTTACTTACCAGTCTAACGTGGATTCAGAATCATTATAATACACGCTCAGCAATGGTAAATCCTTAGGAAGTATTCCAAGTATTGCCTGAATCTCGGAAAGGAGGTAAACCATTCATCGAAATGGCTCGAGAGGATGAAAAGTTAGATTGAAAAGAGAAACAACGATGACAGAATAACAAACGAGGGCAAAAAAATACATGCTTAAAAGTCATTTTGAGAGAAACATCGTTCACGAGCCGAAGGAAAAGCATTTTAAAAGGAGAAAAGGCAGAATTCACCAAATTAGAATTCAGTTCGAAGGTAAGGGCCGTAAAAAAAACGTAAATCAAATTAGGTTGGGACTAGTAAATACGGGAGGAAAAAATCACAATACAAGTTTCTTCTTCTCTTTTCTGAGGAAAGAAGGAAACGCAAAGGAAAACAAGAGAAATGAGCGTAACAAAAGGAGATGATCTAAGAAAGCAATTGGAATCAGGAGACGTGGAAGAGAAACGGGGAAAAGGGGGGATTGCGTGGAAGAGACGGAGAAAATAAGAAATGATGCGACCGTATTGTTTATTTCCATCCCTTTCTTTCAGTTTCCCTTTTGCTTTTTTTCGCTTTTATCCTTTCTCCCTGCCTTACCGACCATCAACTGCAGAGGCAGAATAAGTACTTGATGACTGCAAGAAATTGCCCTCCCCTTTCCATCACGGACGTCAATCTTCAGAAGCAATAAAAAAATCTTGGAGGAGAGGGTTGTTAGCTGGAAGCAGCGACCATTACAGAAGGAAGATGTTTTCTTGATGCTGACGCGGTTTCACTCGCGCTTTTGTTTTAAGCGAGATTACCCTCCTCTTTCTTTCACTCTTGTTTAGCCTTGAGTTTTAATTTTTTTACTTCTTTGGAGATAAGGTTTTTCTTTCAATTGTCGCCTGGCTGCGAATAATTGGAAAATATTTCTATCAGTTGCTGCTTTACCAAGGAAGTGCGATAAAATGGCTGGGCATAAAAAGTTAGGGAGATGATGCAATGTTTGAGCAATGTTGTTCAAATTTGAAGTTCTTGTTAAACTTTCGGAAATCAATAATGTAACGGAAATGTCATTTGGGCGCATTCGTTCCTTCCTGGAAAGCAATTGTATAAGTTTCCAAAGCAATATTATAGTAAAATGTTAACTACGTACGAGGACATACCCAATAATAACCTGAATTTTTTACGCAGTTGTATTGAACTTTGCACTTAAATATTTTAGTTCCCTTCAAAGTATTCTCTATGCGAGCGATGAACTTGTCCCAAAGTTTTCCACTGCTGGAAACAGCTCGGAATACGGAATACTGTTCAATGCCGTCATTATATTTTTTTTCACCTCATCCAGGTCACTGAATCGCTTCCCTTTCAGTTTTATTCATCCGTGGGAATAAAAACAAAAGTCACATGGAGCTAGATTTGACCAGTAGGGTGGGTGGGGCACAAGCACCATGTTGTTCTTCGCCAAGAAGAACTCCTGCATTGTGGGCAGGAGCATTGTCATGGTCAAGCAACTAATTTTCACTTCTCCACAATTTGCTGACAGATACTCCATGACAATTTGCTTCGTCCTTCTACGATATTTATTAGCGGCCTGTCAAACTTTTTCGATTATTTCCCCATTTATGCCCGTCGAAGTACGACCAGGTCATTGCAAGATTAAAATTGATATGGTGCTATATTTGAAACGTGGAAGACCTGTGATTTATAAAAATCATCATCTTAAAGATGCCGAAGCATAACAATGGTCACAGCTGAATTTTCCCCAAGTAAGAAACACCCTTCATGAAAATCCTGGATACATCCCTGGGAAATACCCAGAAAAAGTTATACTGAAAATATTGTACTTACCATGATCTCACGTGCTGCTTCTCACCGAAGGTCGCCCTAAAAGAAGAGAAATGTGTTTGTGAATCGGAAAGTAACATTAATAATTTATAAAAACAGAATATAGATGGAGCGCCAAACCATGCTGATTAAAATTGATTATTTGTAAATACATTTCTATTACAAACTAGTTTACAGTTGTGAGCTTCGTTTATCTTTTATAGGCATGTTTAGAAACTTAAATAAAAGAGGAAAAATCAATAAAATATAACTTATAAATTGAGCATTCCCACAGGACAACACTGTTATCTATAAGTAACCAGTAAACTCCATGTTCCAGAGAAGCTGCTGTTATATATCCCCTGTAGATGTTAAATTTGATGAGAAAACAGTTTCAGGGGAAATGTCCAGCCACGTGTTTACAAAATCCACGTGGAAATCGAAACTGTGGGCGTGGCTGAGAGTAACAGCCAATAGTAGCGCACTTCTTACATGATGCCACGTTTCATTAGCTACGTGTACCATAACTGTGAAAGAATTTGATCTCACGGTCTTTATTCTGGGTCATTTTATATGAGTAAATTATTAAGAGCATAAAACCTACTTAAAAACGCAAAGTTATTAATAACATCAAACTAAACACTCCTAACCGAATAACAAAGGTAAAATCGTCTTGAAAGATGTAAAGAATTAACCAGGAGTCGATCCTACGAACGGAGAACAATTACGAGACACCTTGACGAACACACTCTCTCCGGGCCGCTTGGCACTTTACGTGCATCAAGGAATGAGTTTTACGACATTGTGTCACGTAAGAAATGCGCTACTATTAGATGTTGGCATAAGCCACTTGCACAGTTACTATTTCCACATGGGTTTTGTAAATATGCTACGCGCTAACCGCAGGAGTTGATTGTTAAGGTGGCCTGAAAGTAATGTGAAAGGTGGAATTGTCAATGTGACCAAAAGGCAGGGCAGTAATCGGATAGGGGTCAATTCAAGACAGAGATCCTGAACGTGGGATTGGGGGCTCAGTTTGAAGATGAAACTTGAACTGCTACTGCGACTCGCCTTTCAAAATTT
This sequence comes from Lepisma saccharinum, assembly GCF_977018435.1. NCBI lineage: Eukaryota > Metazoa > Arthropoda > Insecta > Zygentoma > Lepismatidae > Lepisma > Lepisma saccharinum. Next base: position 59,688,368 of record NC_139234.1, on the reverse strand, counting down.
CGTTCATCTAGAACCTCGGTAAAGAAGACAATACTGTAATCTGTGTTTAAAATAAATATGGTTTCCGGGTGTTGTATAGCTTATGATTTCCTTATGACGATCTTACAAGTGCGTAACGAGTGCCGTACGATTGCAATGGACGGGGCATTGTAAATGTCTTCTTTAGGAACCTGATTTCCCTTCATCTCGTCAATCCTTCATCGTCTTTCCTGGCAGTCATTTTCTTCTACGTTCTGTCATTTCTTCACATGTTCTATTTGTTGTCACTTCACATTATTTTCCTTCCCCAATGCAGATCTAGCACCTCTACCATTGTTCTGTATTCTTTACACCTTCTTGCAACCTATTCCATATTATTTTCGTAATCACTCTAGATGTATATACTTTTATCTTATTTAATCTTTTCATTTTTCATTGTAGTATCAATTTCTTGCGTTTCATTCCTGTGATATTATTTCTTTTTGAGTTATCTTCCTTCTATTAGTAACATTGCATACTTCTTCTTATCACCTCCTTCTATCCTCTTGACACCTGGTTCTCTCCTCCAGAACTATATAAGTTCCTACTCTCTTTGTTTACATTTGATTTTCTATTGTCTGGTACTTCTTTCTTCCGTAAATTTAGATCTTATCCTTACCTTTCTTCTAAGCTTGTTTTTAACTGATTCTACCACATCTTTCTCCCCTCGTTTTCAAAGTTTAACTTCATAGCAATCCTTCCATTTTCCTTCTCGTTCTTCGTAGTCTCATTTCTTCTCCTTCGTGTATTTCTTTCCTTCTCCCAACGTTTTACTTCATCTCGTACATCTCTCATCACCACAATTTCCTAGCTTCTTCTCTCGTGCCTCCCCCCCCCCCTTTCAGTTTCTGAACAAGATTTCGAAAAATCGAAATCGTATGGACTCGCCGTCGCCAGCAAGGACTGCTAGAAACGTCGGCATAACAAAGGGGGAGGATGATGTAACATCTCTTTGCAGCATCCTGCACAAGTTTCCTTTCGCAACAATGCGGGCGCGCTAATCTGTGACGAGGGTCTGAGGAATTAGCTAAATAATCTGACGTGACGGTTTCAGATCCCTAACAGAACTTTATTGAACATGATAACAGATTTCGGGGAAGCTCGGGTTACATAGTAGGGCCATGTCTTTCCAAACCGGAGAGAGCGAGCGCGGAAAAAAAATCCCAGAGGCGCAGTTCCAGGTGACCTCTGTCGGCGGATGACAGAAGTAATCCCATGTAATCCGACGTGTGATTTTCCTGAAGCGTAATTAAACCACCCCTTCCCCCCTCCACGCATGAACGGAGGGAGGGAAGGGGAGAAAAATAAAGCGTGAACCCAGGGAGCCAATTTAATTCACTTTCGTGGGGCCATCAGCGGGTTATTCTTGTTGAAGCCGAGATGATATATTGTTGCGACACTCTGCACGCTACCATTGTTGACTTTTTAGTGATTTTTTTTGTGTGCTCTAATCTCTGCTGCGATACGAGGGAGAATATATATATTTTTTGGCTGACTAGGTTAGTAATGGCAGCTGTGGGAGAGAGTTGAGGTAATTTGGCACATGTTCATCGCAATGCTGAGCCTCGTGCGGTTTTTGTATAGAGTAACACATAGTCACTTGAACAGAACCCACCCCATTTTGTGATGTTCCTTTGATCCCCTACTTCACCCTCAAGCCAAATCGGTGGTAAAATTGCCATACTTACAAAGTAAAAGTTGGTAAATGAATTAGGATATGAGTAATGAAGCATGACGTTGATAGGTTCAGTTTATAAAGAAAAGGTAACAGAATTTATATTCCGTATTGGTTACAATGACCATACGAATATGTTATATGGATAGACAAACATGGACTTAAAAGATGCATGAATATGTTATTAATATTATGACTAGTTACGTGTGAAGTTTTCACTATTAAATTATTGTTGTTATGTCAAGTGATGTGCTTAATGACTTTTATTTATCATACAAGAAGTCTAAACATCGGAGAGCGAGACGACATCAGACATATGTAAGAATTCATTGACTAAAATCAAGATAAACCGTGCTAATTTTGGATAAACAGTAATTATGAAATTCCAAAAGGGGTGGGGGGTACTTTTGTAGGTGACTTTGTTCAGTGGAAAGAGATAGAAGTTTATAAATTGACTTAATAACCATTTGTTGTTGGGTACCTGGAGGAAACTCCGGGGGGGGGGATAAAGGCGGCCAGGGGCGTGGTGCTGATCACATCACTCCCACCTGGTATAGGTGTAGTATGTCTCCACATTTAATCACGGCCATGTTTCTCGATACATAATTGTGAACCATGTTGGATTAGGTTAGGTTAGCATAGGTTAGGTTACGTTAGGTAAAGAAATCGTACACACCTTTTATTTATTTGTTTTCTTTACCTAACCTAACGTGGTTAACAAGAAAATAAAGTGAAGAAAAGATACACAACTAAAGAACTTAAGACATACATATCACACCTATATTCTTCCAATGTGAAGACATACTACACCTATATCCCCCCCTTCGGCCGTGATCAATAAAGTATGGGTCCCTAACTCCACAACCCCTATTCGCCCTCATGGCGTGGTGCAAAAGACAGGGGAGCACTTTACTTTCTAATATGATATTTTTGTACCTGTATAGCTTAATGACAACAATGAGGATGAAACAACCACCTTGAAAAACAGATCCTGGAACCTTAGCGATACAAAAGCAACTTTTGCAATGCAGGAACTCGCAAAGTTCAATGGCTTGCTATTACCAAATAGCTCTGTAGCGATTAGCGATACTTTACACCGCAACAATAGGCGGTGGGTGGGTGTGTATATATAGAATCTCGATCCTGCATCAACTTTAATGTCGCTCATTTTGAACTGAGTCATAACTTAAGTTTACAATTCGTGTCCATCCTAGGTTGAATTTAACCTTAACCAAGGAGCGTATCTGCTTCTGCAGCTACCACCCCTGAAATCTCCTATCCAGTTACAGTCCGAATTCGGTTCTGGTGCGGGGCACACCCAGCTTTCAACGAACGCCAAAACTAAATGCTATGAGCTATAAACCTGGCCCTCCTAACCTAACTCAGGGGTGTCCAGTGGGGAAAATTTTGGGGGGCAACATTTTATAACAATTCTCTCTCTCTCTCTCATATATATATATATATATATATATATATATATATAGACAACTTGTTATTGATTTTTAGTTATGGTTATTACGTACAGTTTTTTTTACCTACCTGTGGGGTGATCGCGGCGATGAGGTTGAAATAAAACACCACCTCTTATGCCTTAAGAATCGGTTTGGAAGTGGGAGGGTGATGTTCACAAGGTTAGTCAAGTAGACAAAGTGTTAAGAATAAGGTTCAGTACACTAACAATAGCAGTGAGCCTGAGCAGTTTTGTTCGTTTTATGTTAGCAAACATGAAGGTGAGCCTACAGTACTTAAAGTAAACATATATTGCTTAAATATAAGGTAGGTGAGCCAAAGGTAGCCCGTGTTCCCAAGGTGGCTCACATTACGAATATTATATTACGTAGTATTTAACACAGCTAACAAATGGCACTACATTAATATACCCAATCCCCCTCAGGTGCGCCATGCAGAAACGAACTGTCTCGGGCTGCCAGCAGCCATTTCATTTAAGTTATTGTGGAACCCCTGTCGTCGTAGGGACAGTACAGACCAGTCCTCCACGGAGGTCTGCTATTCGTCGTTACTGTATATAATGCATGTCAACAATCAAAAGCTTGATACCAACAATTTTCTCTAATAAGATGTAGAAACGTGAGTAAACACTAATAAATATGTTTTCTTGAGCACAAGCATCATTTTCTAAGCCAACTATAAGGGACCTACGGGCCACCTTCGGAACAAATGTAAGGGTTTTGTAATTATTTTTTGTTTTAAGTAACAAGCGATGTTACAAAATATCCATTTGGTACAAGTTGTTAATTAGTTATAGGAGTTATTTCTTTTAATTTCAGAAATTTATCTCTCATTAGAGATTTGTAAATTGCCCTAGAAGCTTAACTAGGGCCACCTTTGGTTCACCTACCTTATCTGTATTATATTGTCCCGTAAATGTTGTCTGAGAAAAATAATTTGAGTAAATAATACGGCTTAAAAGGGTGGATGTTCTACCTTTTAGGGGGGAGTGCGTCATAGGCCTTGGGGGATGGGCACCTCTGGCCTAACAACATATGCATTATTAGACCTAAGAGGAATTGTTAGGTTAGGAGGGCCAGGTTTAGAACTAATAGCATTTAGTTTTGGCGTTTGTTGGAGGCTGAGTGTGCCTCGCACCAGACCCGTCCGAATTCACTTCATGGGCAAGGCCCAAGGAGAGTAGGTAAAGGTGCATCAAATTCTCTTTGTATTTGCTTTGTCTCGCTGACATATTCTAGCTTTCTAAATTAGAAGTCAATGTTCTAAAACTAACTAGGCGAACTAGAAGGTTCTTTAAGCTATATTGATGACATTTGGGTTAGAAGAGCTGTAGAATAAATCACGTGGTACATTTTCAACTTGGGCACGAAATACGTTTAAAATATTGCGATGTTTGGTTGATGCATGTTTTCTGTTTGCGTGATGTGTACCTGTATTCGAACTAATACCTGCCGGTCCCCGTGGCGGAGTGGTTAGTACATCGCGCTACGACGCTAGGGGTCCCGTGTTCGAATCCCGGCCTGGGCATGGATGTTTGTGAGTGTCCATTCATCAATTTAAGCACATCATCACTCATCCCCCATCTTCGAAAATTAGCCAAAAGTGGCACAAAAGCGAATTAAAATAAAGCAATTCAATCAATCAATCAACCGAACTGACACCTGGAGAGGAAAAATACAATTATGCTCTCCTAATTCTCTTCAATTCGGATGTCTGGAACGAAACGGAATATAACTTAAACAGAGCTGTTGCAGATTCGGGCAGGCCAAAGTTATTGCGTTTCAATGTCCCGTCAAAACCGTTGCCTATCCTTCATTTTCAAAGGTATGAACATTTCCAAGAAGAAACACCAAGAGTAGAGAAGTAAGTGAACAGGTAATTGTCGATTCTCTATAAACATTTCGGAACGCTAAAAGGAAGTTCGAGAAATAAAATGGATTTCGTTTAATTCCATGTATTTGTTCATCACAGGACCGACATCCCAATTAAGTTAAAAATAATATACACAAAGTTAATGTTAATAATACACACAAATGTTAACAATAATGGTTATGTTAATACATAAAATAATGTTAAAATTTATGATAGTGTAACAACATATTATAAATACAGTCAAAACTCATTAAAAGCCAAATCCAATAAAATTAAAAAAAGGTTTTACAGAATTATATGAATCTAAAAATATGTCCAAATCATGCACTAGGAATAACTCAATAAACTATTCCTGAACTCTTACTATTGGAGAGTTCTTGTGTACGTTTAAACTTGAGAATGGCGTGTAAAAAGATGTTTAATTCCACGCTGTGAAAGGTGTTACATGGAAGTTTATTTTTAACAGCTCAGAACATAGCCAATCTTATCTTTATAATAGAGAATAGATTATGAAGAAAAAAAGGCAGAAATTGAGAAGGGAGTAACGAAGAAGTCAATATAAATTCTCTACAAACATTGTGAAACTTTAAAATATGATTTCAGCACAATTCTGAAGAAATGAGAATGGAATAAGAAGTCACGAAAGTGTGTGAAAGGATAGCAATTATGAGGAATGAAAAGGAAGCCAACGGAATTGAAACGAACAACGAGAATATGAACATTAAAAGGTTAAAAACAACACAATACAATACTGAGAAGCGCTTGGTCGACTTCAAGCCGCGATATGTACATGGCGTATTGCGTTTCCCAAAACAAATCCCCGACTTTACCGGAAACGTGAATCATTGACAGTCTACGGGGAACAACAACTCCGCAGGCTTTGCAAAAAGGAAATCGCACACGGCGAAAAGAGAAATTAAATCAAGCAAAATGTCGGTCGCTTTGACTTTAAAGCAGGAGTTTTCAGGAAGGAAGGGAAAACCTAGGAGTGCAAAAATATGCTCTCCGTCTTTGCGGTTTTTTGATTAGAGTCGAGTGAAGCCAGAAAGAGAGACGGAAATGGGAGGGGAGGAGGAGGAAAGGTATCAGGTTTCAGCGAAGACAATATGGTTCCGGTAAACTCCACATTTCGCCAGAGGATAGCAATTAATTCACGACCCGATGCTTTGTTCGCCTGGTTAATGAGACCAATAAGTCAGTGGGCCGGAAACAGGTGGGGCCTCCCTCTCTCGCTAGCGATATCCTGTTTCCCTCTCTCTCGCTGTCTCCCTCTCTCTTCCTGCAGGACAGGAAGAGAGAGAGAGAGAAAGAGGAAGAAAGGAACATTGCGTGAGAGAGGGAGTTCCTACGTCTCTAAACCCAGTAACGAAACGCGACGTTTGGTGCTTCCGATATTCCTTTCGTGGGTGGCCGGTTACTTATCCAGATCAATAACATGATTTCCCTCTCCCTCTCTTTCTCCTTTTAGCTTTTCTCTATTCATTTTCGAAAACCTTCTCTTAATTGAGTGTGAAATTACAAATGGCTATCGATATCCAGTTTTCATCCTCTATTTTATGTACTTTCTGCTTTGATTGATTGCGCCATTATCTTCACTGTCACGTTTTCAAAACTTTGAATTCAATGGCTATAAAATTATGACCGAGTACCTATCCCTTTAACATTTGTGTCTTGTTCTTCTCTATATACCCTTTTTAAATTGAATGTGTGATCACAGTGCTGCTAATTTTATTCTTTCTCCTTCTATCCACTTATATTTTATGTTTGGGCATTTCCCTTTTTTCTGTGGGAAGTTTCTTCCAATACCCGGAGTTTCAGCCTCGTATATTCCTGTTTTCCTTTCTTAGTAGTTGTGAGTGTTTAGTACAGCGCGCTATGATGCAGGGGATCCCGGGTTCGAATCCAGGCCTGGACATGGGTGTTCTTTGTGATTGTCCCTTCATCAATTCATCATATCATCACTCATCCTCGTTGTCATGATTAGCAAATTATGGCAGAAGAACCTAAGCTCATAAAAAAATTAAAATAAAAAATATTTTTCCTTCACCAACTATAAATAATGACATTCTTTATTTCGTTCTATCTTCTTCATATTACAGTTGTCTTTCCTTAGTTGAATGTAAAGTTTAGTGGTTTCCAGCAAATACAGTGTTGCTTCTATCATATCCTATTCTATTTAATGAAACGTTATTGATTTCTTCGCCTCTTGTCTGTAGATTTTAGAACCTTTAACTTGATTGAGTGTAAACTCCGAGTGGCCACTCTAAGCTGCTTCTGCATAATTCTTCACTTCTCAAACTGCTGGCTCTGGGTGTGAACTTCCATGAAAAGAACCACTTACGCTAAATGCGGTTCGTTTATGGTCTTTCCGATGGATTGACAGTCTCGGGAGATTTTCAAAATCGAATCCATAAGGATTTTCTTGCTGAAGTCTCTTCTTCGAATGTTTCTGCGAGGTGGATCAAGACCATTCGCCATGGATGAAGAATTCGCATTTTCTCTCTCTCTCTCTCTCTCTCACGCACACATACACACTCGCCTTCTCCTTGTGTGTTTGTATTACTCTGTCTATCTGTTCTCCACTTCTTCCTTCCTCTCTTTAAATTAATCATCTTCAACCTGTGTGCCTCTCTCCGATCTTTTCCCCCTGTGCTTCCAAATCCTTTTCCTCTCTGAGTCCATTACCTGGCTAGAGACATGGACAATGAGGATTAAGACAAATGTTCTCATGTCAGAAAACAATGAGAATGCATGGTGCAGATGGAATGGTATCCATGAGTATTACCGTGCAAATTGTCCATGACTATTTTCATTAATTTTTCTCTTACATCCCATGTGTTCTTAAGCGATGGATATTTAGGTATGCTGGTGCAGAAGTTGTCAACAGCTTATTTTGAGTTTTCTTGTAATTCTTGAAGTTATTATTGGGTCAAATGAAGTGCACGAATATGGTGGTGGACAATTTGCACGGGATTACTCATGGATCCCACTGTACGATATGAACATGTATTGTACAAGCATTTCTATTTTAAATGGCGGTTGCATGATCATTACGATATTGTAGGTCTTGATGATATTCACTTTTCCAATGAATATCCTTTGTTTTGTTTTAAGCTTATGAAGGCTCAAAGGTGGAATTTGGAGATAATTCAAATCAAATTCTCCATATGGCCAGTAAATAGAAAGGGATAATTAATTGTTAAAGTATATAGATAGATATTTAACCTGAACATGAAAAAGACAGACAAAATCAGAAATACACAAGGGTGTAAGGGGTGGAGACACCCATATGTCAACCTCCCTTCCACGTAGTACACCCTGGATTGCATTCTGCAGACTGGCGTCTGGGCTCACAATCGATATATGTTTGTGACTGTCCATTCATCCATCTCATCCTATCACCATTCCTCCTCGTATTCGCGATTACAAAAATGGCAAAAAAGCGAAGTAAAATCAAACAAATCAATGAATCAAAAAGACACAATGTTAGAAACTAATAAGGAAGAATGTGGGCAATATGAATATTAATAACAGGATATTATGCAATCTGAAAATCGACAAAAACACGAGAGATATCGAGAAGAAATAAAAAAGTATAACGAAAAATAGAAAGTTTGAAAATAATGTTAAAAGGGAAAATTAACAATCTGGACATAGCTATAAGGTGCATATATTTGAAAAACATGAACAAGAAGCTTCCTTTAAAAAACATGAAAGAGACAAATTTTAAGTTCTAACAAGGGCAAGTTTAGTTTCTTCGATTAGTATGTTCGTCCTGCTCATGCTTGTACTCAGTGGCGTGCTCACGAACTCACTGAGGGGCTCTAATACGCTAAAGAGTAGTAGTCAATGCTACATTTTTAGCATCTTTTCATGCTGTTCGTGAAGGATTCTTTTAGCATATCCGGTCCAACTTGAGTAACAATTTCGTGTTTGACTAACTGAGGTAACGTTTAACAGACCAGGAGCCATGGCTAGGAACGCACCTCAGGCTTTAGAGTACTGTTTACGTCCGCCAGTTTTCCAAAACTCACGTCGCTGGAATTCCCCCCTCGGTGAGAACTAAGTACATTTGATCCGTCGCGTCCTGAATTTGAGAGTCGAAAGGGTTCTTCACGAATCGGCTTATTAGGATACCGGCAATTGTCAACTCTCTCGTGAGACACGGCTTCTGAGTTCTCCTCTCTCTCGAGAACAATATTGTTTGGGGAAATACAAGTCAAACGACGGCGGAAGCCGCTTTGGAACAATTGTCAACTTTCTCGTGCGTCGAGAAACCTCAAGCGACGAGATGATGGTATTCTG
>NC_139234.1:59638586-59678928 GCF_977018435.1 Lepisma saccharinum | reverse complement strand
CACTTGACCCCCCCCCCCCCCATCCCACCCCTTGACGTCATCCTTTATGATTTTTCAAAACAGCAGTGTATCCACCCTCGAGCATATATGCGAACACGAAAAGTTTACTTTCCTATGCAATGAAAGGCAAAAGACAAAGATTTTGTGATGTAAGTCCACTTTGTCCACAGGCTAATCGGGGCTAGACTGAACCACTATGTATCTTCACTTGATTACAAGGCGACAACGTTAACTACTACACTATCCGATGGGATCCTTTAGTGAAAGAGGCAAATGAAAAGATTAAGAATACGAAAATATTTCGACCTTTTTTTCCATTAAACTTGTATTGAGCGTTCGACATTGGTGTTATAAACTTTACAGAGTTCCTGGAAGCACACAGGAAAAGTCAAAAGGGGGTGAAATAACCTCCTGAAATAACGACAAATTGGCAACTTATTCTTCACTTTCATTTGTAACTTTTATTTTCTTGTATCTTCGTTTCAGCTTTCCTTAATTTTAGTATCTCTATCCTCGATCATTTCATTCTCTATGTTTTCTCACTGATTTTCTCTTATTTGCTATCTTTCTCTGTGGATCTTCTCTTCTTCTCCACCCCTGATTTAATTCTCTACTTCTCTCTCTCACCCTGTCTTTTGTGTGTTTCTGACCTCTTTAATCCTCTTTCTTTCGTTGTCTCTTTATTTACGTATCTCTCTCTTTAAAACTTGTCTTTATCCTGATACGTAAATATGACGTCACTATATTCCATCAGGGAGCCGCGGCGGTCTGGTCGGTAGGGCGTCTGAGTGCCACGAGGGAGACTCGGGTTCGATTCTCGAGGTGAGTGATCTAACATCGAATTTTCCAGCCCAGCATTTCGAAGAAAAAAACTGAAAATCTTTCTTTAATGGCAGGGTTTTATAAACATCACTAACTGGAGAGCACAATCCAGGAATGAACTAAGTTCAAGCTTATATCATGTTGTATAAAGCTAACTGTTGATTTGTCGAACTTCGATCAAATCCTGATCTTAGGTCAAAGAAATACGTTTAGAAACGTGGCAAATCCAGACATATCGCTAGTGTGCCTGTGATGTTGCCAATTGTCCCACACTGAACAGCAAATGTTTAAAGTCGTTTTCGGATATATTCGAATAAAGAATAAATCTGAGGTGCTGGACCTAGTACAGATGCGTACATGTTACAAATTTAATAAACTCACGGAAATTAGATACTATACGGCTATTTATTGCTTGTGAGAGTTGCACGTGGATGATTTGTCATTAATAACGAAAGCAACAATCAGTTCTCCATTGAAAATATGCTTGCATAAATAAGATTTTTTAAAAAAAATCTGCATTTCCTTTTAATGCTAGAAAGAAATATAACAACTTCCTTATACTTGGATTTGAAGTTATTGTTTGTGTGAGGAGATATTTATTATATTTATTTCGTGATTACACGATAACGTGTTACAGGTGGACCATTAGTTCCTATTAGTAACATACGGAATTTTCCTTGCACTTAATTGAACTGTAAAAAATTGTCCGCGTTTTCCCGAATGGAAAGAAATAAAGAAATATTGGAACATCAATGGCGTTTGACGTCTCGAATGTAAATTATGCCCAAAATGTTTCATTATATGATAAACCAATTATTTTTCAAAATGAAACAAGATATGTGTTGTTTATATATCAGGACAGAAAGCATTACCAACTAAAATGCAACGTGATCAGTTGATAAAGCAGTAGATATATACACTACAGCCAATGTTAACATGATCTATTCCATTCTGCGGACAAAATTGAATTGCAATGATACTTGGCTGGATGCAGTAAAGCGAAATGGAAATATTTTTATACTCCCTCTTCAAGCGAACTCAAAATGATATCAACAAAATAAAACGTAAGCGGGTCATATATTCTGTTTCTATCAACACTTGGTTTCTCTCAATTTTATCTTTCTCTGATCGTGAAATTAAACAATACGCTCTTGCAGTCATTTAAGGTAAATTTCAAGGGAAAAAATACATGACATTTCGAACAGTAAATAAGAACGAAACATGATAATATGGAAAGAAATATTTATCACTGTTCACCTTGTTGTGCATGCCTGGTGCTTATTTATTATTATTATTATTATTATGGTAACAGGATTTATGAATTGATTCTCCCGCCCTTGAATCTTGGCACATACGTTCACTTACAACACATTTTTTAAGCAAATATTCGTTAAACAATCGGCCCTGAGAAAATATAAACCATGTAGGAGGTGAAAATTAGTTTTGGAAATTTACTCTGCGATAAAAGTAAATTATTAATAATAACACTTTTATTGTCACAACAATATTAGCAAGATGAGTTGACTACGAATTTCATGTTATTAGGAGATTACAGACAGATAGAAAATAGTACTTGTTGCATGACGGTTGACACAAAATGATTTCATCCTGCAACATAGGCAACACACATAACCTTCTGTACGTTTGGTCACATACCTTGCAGGCGCTTTAGAACAAGTATAGAAGTGAATAGCCAGCCAATAAGGGAAAAAATCGGGGATAGCTGGAACAAATTTTATTATCTTCCTAGAAGGGTTCTTAACAACATATTAATTTTCCACTCTTGTACCACCCCGGATTTGGTCGCCATCTTTGAAAAATGGCGCACAAAATCAGTTTTTTGCAAATATCTCGCTTGTAAAGCATTTTACGGAAAAGAAGGTTATGATGAAATATAATCTACATAAAATTCTCTACAAAAAAGGTTCTGTGAATTTTTCTTTTAGAATGCTCCGTTTGGGTGCTAGATGAGCAAGAAAATTTACGTTATTTTCCCGTCCCATTTTGCAAGCGCGGAACTCACAGAAGCACCTCGTACGTGATGTTTTGCAGTACTTTATAGCAAATAGCTCAGTGTCACCCGTGTGAGATAATATGTTTGGTCTGAAAGTCAAGGTATCTCTAAAGGAACATGTTGACTTTGTCCAATAGGGTTATTTAAGAATAAAATGCCAATCTAATCAAGGATACCCGAGTTCGATACCAGGTGGAAGCACATTACACAGTGGTTTGGAGACTATTTAAAACTGTAGGTCCAGTCTTGATTAGCCTTTTCGTGCATAAAGTAGACTTAAAACAACAATTCAAACCACAATAACACTATTAGAAACGTTTTGGTCTCTGATCTGAACAGATATGACGACTGAGCCGTGGTGCGCTCCATGAAGAGTTGTGGGGAATGGCTGAAAAGTGACCGACTTAATGCTAAGGGGATTTTTGACATGCCTAATCAAGGTATAAGGAAAGACTTTCAGTTCTTGTGCCAGTGACTCTCATCTCACCCACCATACCCTGATTTTAATGCTACAAAGTCGACAATTACAGGGAACTAGAAAACCAATCCTTCCGCTGCTCATGATGTTGGAATGTCTTCATTGTTGAGTATTTGGCAAATGTCAAGTTTGAACGAAATAAGAGAGATAATCACTGGATCAGTCACTTCTGAAGTGAAAATCAGAGATGTATTGTATCCAGTTGATTCAGAGTTTTTATTTAAAATAATATTTTTACTAAAAACTCACAAGATCTATTCAGAGTACAAAACGTGTTCCGTACCCGTTGTAGCTGATGAGTTAGGGATGTGCAAAACCAAAAAGTCTTCTCTTTATGATCCTCTTTGTACCACTCTCTGAAAGTATCACAGAAAGTATCAACAGACAAAGAAGCAGCACCTCCAGAGCTTCTTCACATTATAATCTGTAAACGCCTTCAAAGCTCCGCAAGGGGCCTTGTAGCTGTAGGAAAATTGGGCTAAAGCGTTCAGTGATATGTAAGCATTTCAAAGATTAACTTGTTCAAAACCTGACACTGTTCTATACTCTGTCCGGGGAATCTCTAGAGCAAGGCCGCGCAATTCTGTTCCATCTCATGCGTTCATTAGCCTAGTATTCTCGAGTTACTACCTGCACAAGAGAAATGTATTCGTCCGCTCTCTCCGGAGATTTCCGGGACATGATGTATAGAAGAGGAAGCGAGCTTTCAGATGGAAGCCGCACGTGTCTCTTGGAAGCTAATCTTAAGAAATAAATGAAACTTTTCGATTGGAAACTACACGACAAGCTGCACGTGTCGCTCGCTCCAACTGGACCATGTTCTTAATAGCATGCATCTAAGCACTTTGTTATTCGCGCATACACGGTGATTGTTTTCCTTTAGACTAAAGGGGGCCGTGTCATCACTTCGGTTTGAAATCCTTGTTTACATTGTGGCCTGTAGCTTTCGCTTCGATATGAAATCTCACGTCAACTGTGTTGATCTTATTCATATGTACTTACAATAATTCTTGCTGGTAGAAGACAAGGGATGGTTTGGTTTCTAACAGTAGCAGAAATACAGACATTATGGTCATTTGTTTTATATTAAATATTACAAAATTATTGTTTAATTTACATACACATATTACAATTTAAAAACACAATTTCAAGAAAAGTTGTTAGAACATATAGGATTAAATAAAAAGGAAAAGAAAAAAAAAGTGCTCCCTTGTGCTTTGCACCACGCCATAAAGATGCATAGGGGGTGTGGAGTTAGGGCGGCTCCACACTTTATTGAGCACGGGCTAAGTTGAGGGTCATGTGATCAGCACCATGCCCCTGGCCAGAGTTTCCTCCAGGTACCCACTTTATACGACGCTGGATGGCCGACGGAACCGCTTGAACAGTCGGAAAAAATCTCCGTTCTCCCCCGCCGGGAACGAAACCGGGTCTCCCGCATGATAGTCAGACGCCCAAACTACTTATTTTTTTAAAGAATACCCCTACGCGATAGTATTCCCCACTATTCACCATTTTCTCAACTTTCACACATATCGCTTTTTACTAATATTCTCGGTTTTACTCATTACGAACATACACAAACATCCTGCCGGGATTCGAACCCGGTATCCCTAGCTTTGCAGCGCGCTGTGCTAACCACTCCGCCACAGATGTCGACAGGACTGAGCTACCGCGGCTCATGCATTTAGAATAGGTATTTTAGAAATAAGCCGTCAAGTTACCTTGCAAAAAGTTTCCTTGTCTTTCGCTCTTGCAAAATGGAGCGGAAAAAATGAAGAGAAATTTCTCGCTCCTCTAACTTCCTAACGGTGCTTCTTAGAAGGAAATTGTACATAACCTTTTTGGTACATAATTTTATGTAGATTATTTTTTATCATAACCTTCGTTTCCGTAAAATGCTTTCCAATCGAGATAATTGCAAAAAAAAAATATTTTGGGCGCCATTTTTCAAAGATGGTGGACAAATCCGAGGTGGTACAGGGGTGCAAAATTAATATGCTATTAAGAACCCTTTTAGGAAGATAACAAAATTTGTTCCAGCTTTCCCTGATTATTTCCCTTATTGGACCCCAAAATCATCCCTTGTTGACTGGCCTATATGTGTTTAAGGGCAGTTTGAAGAATGTTGGAACTAATTATCGCATGACCATTACATCATATATATTTTTATAGGTCTTGTAGGTCAGAGTTGATTGTTTGTAGCTGTAGTTTCTTTCAAATATCGATTGATTCGATTGTTTGACTACCATAGGCACATGATATATATCGATGGACGTTATTTATATCGTTATTTGCCTTACCAGAAACATATCCTAGTCATTGCTCAACTCCAATGAACATTATAAAACGGCAACATTAAAAATTTATGAATTACTGACATATTTATTGTTACAGACAGAGGCGCAGGCTCACTTGAATATTTATGTCCCGTCTAACTGCCATTCGGTGGATCTTCAATTTTGGAAAATGTTAGATCTTCATATTTGTTATGCGACATATCGACCACATTCTACACTGAGATGACTTATAAATGTAGAATTTAAGCACATATGGTCCCCTCTCCTATAAAAATAGAAATAGTAGCATAAATGGGGCAAAAATTAGTACAGAATTCTTGGGGGCGCTTTGGAGTAGTTGGTCAGAGCATCGGATTTGTAGTAAAATTTGTGAAAAAAGATTTGTGGGTTACGCCCCACACATTCTCGATCTCGGCCATTTTGAAGGTGATGTGATCAGTACCACGCTCCGGCCGACTATACCCTCAGAGTTCTCCCAAGGTTCGATTTGAGGCTGGGTGATGTGTATATTTTCCTGGGTCTATTTCCTATGTACGCTGCAATTATCCTGAACGTGTAAAAAGCAGTTTCTGTTTTTTGTCAACAGGTGCCATCTTCACAGAGGACCAAAAGGATAGCAGCATGGAGCTGGCTTTCAAATATGCTGTGTACAGGATAAACAAGGACAAGAACATTCTCCCTAACACAACGCTAGTGTATGATATTCAGTATGTTCCTAGGGACGACAGCTTCAGAACGTCAAAAAAAGGTAAGTTTCTCACAAGAATTTACTACACGTTTGCTATTTTATTGATTATTAAGGTCCCAGCTGCTTAGCACTCGGTAAATGGCAGTGCTTGCAACTGAGCATGCCTTCATCAAGTTCGTCTTAGATTTCTACTGGCCCCTTATGTCTACATTTTCTCCAACTCTAACAGTGGCTGCAACTCAGTGCAAATAGAAATGGATCCTGGGCACACAGAAGTAGCGGCAGAACTGAAATTGTTTGCATCGTGAAAGGCTTCCAGACAAGATATCAGTGTATCTGGTTGACCGTAGGATCAATCAATGTTCAGCTGCCACCGAACAAACTATTCTTTATAAAGGCTGACCTGAACACGCAAGTTTGTCTGTACTGTCGGACGTTACATTACGAAATGATTGTAGAAGTTAAAGCTTTCCTGGCAACGGAATGCAAACAAGTGTTCTAAGGAGATCAGCATCGTTAACGGCGTTTAGCCTATTTCCAACGTTTCTAGATGATTATTAATAACATTTTGGATTGTGCAAACCAAATGCTCATCTGTTCGTAAAGTCCAACTCCCAAAGATTTCAAAGTTAGCGGTGCATCTCCATAGTACTTCACTTCACCACCAGGCTCCGCCACTTTCAGGAATGGCGCCTCCCGCGGAGAAGAACTTTTATGTGATTGGCCATGCGAAAATAAATTCATGATCATTGGCCTTTCAGGCAACGGTTCCACTGCATATTGAAGTTTAGAATTACCGCAGCTATCGTGGCATTGGCAAGGATGTGTAAATAGAAAATAGTATGGGATGAGCTATATTGCATGTAGAGTCACGATTAAAGCTAACATTGAGCATCTTTAGTAAATGCAATCTTTCAGTTTCTCTTTCAAAGTTACAGCTGTACAGATGTTATACTTATCTTGGTATACAAAACATATCAAGCATTGAGCGACATTCTGTACGTAGTTTTAGCAGTAGCAGCTGCTGCCTATTCACGCAATCGCACGTTCACAACCAAATAAATGTGCAATGTAATTGGTTTTTATTATATTTATTCATTGAAAGCCATTTCTTGAACACATCAAATGTTCCCGGGCCATTTACTTCCTTACGTCAGCTTTTCTATCTGAGTAACTCGCGTCGAATGGGCATGAACCAGCATGA
The DNA here is from genome assembly GCF_977018435.1 of Lepisma saccharinum. Classification (NCBI taxonomy): domain Eukaryota; kingdom Metazoa; phylum Arthropoda; class Insecta; order Zygentoma; family Lepismatidae; genus Lepisma; species Lepisma saccharinum. Next base: position 59,671,422 of record NC_139234.1, on the reverse strand, counting down.
ACACAATTGGAAAGTGCACACAGCTGCACATCGAATGGCGCTGTGTTCGACGGTGAGTAGAGAACAGCATCATTGCAAATTGAGGGATTTTTTTCTCATCAAGGGAAATTTTGATCTCTCTCACCTCACGCGGTTCTGAGCAAAGCATTGGAATCCGAATGAGGGGAGGGCGGGAAAGGAAGGGGAAAGGGCTTGGGGTGTAGTGACGAGCGTATTCAACCATGCAAGGCCAGATGCAATGAGTGAATACGTTGATACAGGTGCTGGAAAAATAGTTTTATAAAATGTCAGCGGTTTGAATTAAAAAAAACATTCACAATGTCGTAGGAATTGGTGCATTTAGACACTTTTAGTTCGAAGTTCAACGAAAATTTCAAATAATCATAGTTTAATCTTGTATTTTTATCACAGAACAGTCAATCCAATTCTCTATTCAGTGCATACGAGAATCTGTAACTTGTACTATTATGTCACTCATGTGAGATAATTTTTGTATAGGTGCTGGCAAGAACTAGTTGTATTTGATTAGGGTTTCGAAGATCCTCATTACAGTTACTAAAGTAAATAAGTACATTAAAAATTAAAATTAACTTAAGTGTATGATGAAATGTTTATGTGACATTAAACTTGAGTTTCTGATGGGACATATTTACACTGAAGAAAGATAATATGCATTATTAAAACACGCAATTACACAAAATTCTGGCAATATTATTATCCTTTACAAACCATAGCAGCTTATCGGTATAGCGTTGCAAGTGATATTGTCAGGTCGTCGAATGCTGAATTTTCTACAGGTCACGAAAGAGACCAAAAAACACATCATTTCTCGTGATCAATGAAAAAAAATCACTAGGGTATTTCGATTTTGTAATAAACCTTATTTTTAAAAAAAATTCATCAAATATAACTCTGCTATCGTCTCATTATCAGGGAAAGGTACGTCACAACTTGGATTGCAAATGCGATTAGCAGAAACGGGCAGGAATAATTGAGTGGGAATAACACTTCCTCTACACACGAGGCCAAGGTGCACACCCATAGACCCAGACCACGAGCCGCCACTGGCTTTTAGTTATTAACACATCATTACAATCTATCTGAACAGAACAAATAATTTCCAGGAATGATCAACATTTACGAAACAAGATATATCACATCTCGAAGTTAAATATGTTTTTTTGTAACTTAAGACGCCTATTATACGGTAAGCCGTGATGAGTTTAATACACCTTTTGGGAGATTTTCTCTACTCAATCCGGCATTTTTCAAATCTTTTCATTATGATTTCAACCGTTTATAGATGGCACAATAAGACATATTGAGAATTATATCGAACGCTATATTCGAGTCGAAACGAAACGTGTTTATACCACTAGACGATCGATACAAATGCTTATATTGAGTTTCAAGATACAATGCTACTCTATCTTCCTTTTCAGAAAGTTTTCTGTCAGTGTCCATGATGACGTAGTATCAGCGTTAAAGGTGCGAAATTCGTAAACATCTCTGAACTACAAGATAAAACAGAAGAACGATCCATCATCGCAGACTTAAATTTCTCCAGTGGGCGGTTTTAAGCCGAGAAAACGGTCTCTGGACAAACTCAGCCGCAATTTCTTTAAATTCCCCGTTTGTTATTACAGAATAAAACAGCTTTCTCCCCCCCCCCCCGTCCACCTCAACGTGCTTGCTCGTCCCTTTGAAAAGCTACGACTTTAGCAGAATTTTATGAGGATGCTACCTCAATTACAGGAGAGAGAAAAACGGTAGAAGAAGCGAAATTAGTAAAAAAAAAAAAAAAGGAAAGAAAAGCAGGGAAGTGAATTTAAAGAAAGCTGAGCTCCTTTTTTCTGTTTTTTTTTCGTCAAGAAGAAGGGGTAGCAATCCTAACTTTTCTTTTTTCGTGTGTGTGTACGGTGAAAGAGGCTTCTCATTACGCGGTTGACAGGCAGTCGATTGGGCGATGAAAGAAGCAGAATTGATTAGATTTACTTTATCTAATCGATCTATCCCCCTTTTTTACGTCTTCAAGATGGCGGGGTAGAATTTCAAAGAGGACATGTTGGCTGAGCAGGCTATGAAGGAATCAAAAGCAGAGACAGAGGCGGAGAGGGGGAATTTGGGGGGGGAGGAATTGCTCGGTTAAGGAAGAAAAGGAAAGGAAAAAGGGTCGGGTGATGAAAGGGGCGGGGTCTTGGAAACTGTGCTGAAGGCACTGACTGACTGCGGAGATGATGTCGTACTCTCGACTCAGCTCTCGCGGGATGATGGCGCTGGAGATTATCTCAAGAGTGTGAGACGAGGAGAAAGTGTAAGATGCTTACACTTGCGGATACCTTTGTTTTGGTTTTGTTCGTATACTTCTTGCTCTCCCACCCCCCCCCCCTCTCTCTCTTTCTCTGGTAGAGAGAGATAGAAAGAGAAAGAGAGCTTGCTCTCTTTCGCTTTCTGTCACTCCTTTCCCACCCCCTCCCCTGTGTGAGAGAGAGGGGTTGAACCTATCTCTCTCGCTCTCTCTCTAGGAGAGAGAAAGAGAGAGCGCATTTCTTTTGGGGGCCAAGTCTTTGCCCCCCCCCCCTTTGAGAGGGAGAGAAACAGGAAAGAAAGAAAGCCCTCTCTCTCTCTCGCTTTGTCTCTCTCACCTCTCTTCTCTCCTCTGCATTCTCTCTCTCTGTCTCTCTCTCTATCAGGGGGGCTAAACTCTTCTTTCTTCTCCCAAAGAGAGAAAGAGAAACGGGACAGGGAAGAGAAACATAAGAGAGGAGAGAGCGAGAAAAGGAAAGAGAGAGATTGTTAAGTTCATTTTATGCTTGGGTAGGCTAATCGGGACTGAACCTATCCAATATCCGAACCACTGAGCTCCTCCGTATCGAGCCCGGGAACTCTTGGTTACAAGGCAGCGTCGTTACCACAACTCCATCAAAGTCACCGCCAGTTTTGGGTAATCGCGAAGATGAAATGAATAAATGGATAATAACAAACACACAGGACACAAAGCAGACCCTACAGAGAATTATGCTGACCGTGGGCCTAGACGCCAGAGCGTCGCTAGTCTACAAAATGCAGTCCAGGGTGTACTATGTGGAAAAGAAGTTGACATTTGGGTATCTTTTGTCGGCCTCCGTGGCAGAGTGGTTAGCACAGCGCGCCACGAAGCGAGGGGTCCTGGGTTCGAATCCCGGCCTGGCCATGGGTGTTATTTGTGAGTGTCCCTTCATCAGTTTCATCATCACTCACCCTCATCGTCGCGATTAGCCAAGAGTGGCAGAAAAGCGAAGTGAAATAAACTAAATCAATGAATCAATTTGGGTGTCTTTTGAAAATGTTACCGCTTACAACCAAGTTGATATTTTGGTGTATTGAGAAAGTTTCATCCCTTACAGCCTCAAGGGGAAAAAACAGGTTTTATGAACACCACACACATGTAGCTGACTTGAGTCCTATTTCGGAACGTTTGAGGTCATTGACACCTTAAGGAGCTAAATTTTTAAGTCCACTTAATGTTCAGATAGACTAATCAGGACTGGACCTACAGTGCTCCACCACTTATCGAACACTTGCTTACAATGCGAATTCAGTGACAGAAACTGATAATATTTGCCAGAGGAACGACAAACGAGTTTCATAAACAAACACGCCGATTCCGAGGACCCCCAATCGTTATTCGATCCCTCGACACAGCGGCGTCCGACTCGTTATTGAAACCGTAAAGACCCCTCGGGGGGGCGAAATTTCACGCCTGGTGGCGCTGCAGTCGGTGATTTACGCTTTCAGTTTTCCAAACGATTTATGAAGTGAGTCGACGGGAATTTCTTTCTTTCCCCCCTTTTTTTTAATTTGTTAACGGAACCAGTACCGTATGGATTATTGGGAAAACGTCATGTATTGTAAGCATCAGTTTGGTGGGAGGGGGAGGAAAGGAAACGTTTTCAATGGGGGAAAACGAACAAAGGAGAATCAGACCAACCGGGAACGGGGATTGGACTATTAAAGGTTAAGGAATTTGATTTTCGGCAGCCATTAGTGAAGTCGAATCGTGAATTTAGGAGCACATCTCGTCAAAATGTAGAACACACATTGATTTTTTTTCTTGCTTTATGCTGGTTCTTTAGTTTGTAAAGCTATCTCCTCTAACTGAGGTTGTAGCTAAATCCCTTGCCTCCATATTTAAATATTCATTGATTTGTTGTGGTAAGGAGAGATGGGTAAAATGTAGTCACAAAACTATTGCGAATATCTAGACAACAGCAAGAGCAAGCCACACGAAAATGCATGTAAATACTCTACAATAAATTCTAAAAAGATGCAATTTATCAGCATTTGGAATATCATTCCGGTGTTTGAAAGCAGAGGAATTTTCATCAGCATCAGCCAAAGGTCCAGCTGATACTTTCAACGTGCACAACAATGTTGTACAGGGTGGTGGACGAATTGTTGACACTTAAAAATTAATAATGATCATAATATTAATATTACGCATATAAGCTCAGTTATGATTGGAAATACGTATATGTCTCTTACATACTATTTGGTTTTAGTATCATGTTTCGTAGTCACGATGGCGCCAAAAATCACCCTCCATGCACTCACTTCCCCTCTCGAGTCACTACTTGCGCTGAGACTTGTGTTCGTTCGCTTGCTCCAGAGATTCCCGGGACAATGTGTAGTTGTGGCTTAGTACATAACAACATTCTCCTAACTGTTGGATTTCGAAATGAGCAATTATTTAAAATTTCCCCCGAGAACGATCAGACCTATACGTCATCTTTAACCCTTCCTCGCGAGGGTGCAGGAACATTAGTGGACATCTTCAACGATCGCCTTCACCCCACGTCCATCCCTCCCTCTTCCAAGATTTTTAAGAGCCGAAGAAACTGAGCCCTGGCAAGAGAAGAAAAAAGTAAGGGGGGGGGGGCCGCTGTCAGTGATGGGAGTCTCTCCAGAAGTAATGCGTCATCAGCTCTCCTCTCTCTCTCTCTCTCTTCTTCCGCCAGTCAACTTGGCGGAGGAAAGCGCAGAGACGCTATCTTCGACAGAGTGTGCCGAAAATTGAACTAAGCTGTTTGCCCAGGGTCCACGAGGGTTAATTTCATTTTCATTGCCTGCTGGAGTCTCCTCAGATAAGTAAACGTCGTCTCTATATAAACCTCTTCCTTAGTTTCAGATATTAAAAACTTGAGATGTCGCTTCTTTTTTACATTAAAGGTATTGAGATATTGTAAATCGAAGTATGAAATAAAATCCAGAGGACTAGTAGAGATAATGTACATTTTTAAACAGTACATACTCGTATACAATCAATTTAAAACTTGTCGCCCTTCGAATATAGTTGTAATGTACTCCCTAAGCATGTTACTATTGAAATATTTAATGTAATTGTATTTAGAATAGCAGACACCTAGGGACTCAATTGTCAATAATTAGCACAATTAAAACTACAAAGAACAAAAGACAACACAGAAATAGTAACAACCATCCCTCAAACTCTAATAGAGTTCATTACAGTAGAAGAATTCTAAACAGACATCCAACGGACAACTCAGACATAAAAATAACAAATTGGCCCTTCTTAGGACCAAACTCAAGTCGGCCCTTCTTAGGACCACAACTTAGGTTCCATCGTAAAAGACCATCACCGACCGAACTTTGAGCGACAGTTGCAGGGGTAACCATTGATCCAATCATCGCAGCACGCCAATACCAAACCAATAAATCAGAATGATAGAAGTAATGGAAACGACACTTCGCTACGAAAACTTCAAGAAAATTCATTCATTCATTCGGAACTCAAGGGGAGATAACTTCATGTCCTAAAGATTGGTCTAATTCCATGAAACTAATTCAGGTTAGCAGTTCACTATTCTGGGGGAGCGGAAAGGTTTAAGTTACCTCTTTATTCTCACCCAACGGGCTATCAGGTGCTTGGACTTGCCCAGTCTTGATGACATCACTGAGAATAAGTCCTGCTCAAGGATTCAGTGGCAGCCCGATGTGCAGGGCTCGTTACAAATGTTCATTATCGTAACTATATGTGCAAGGATTACACGTCATCCTTGATTAATTCACAATCTGAGGGTGCTAGACAAGATCTAACAGCGCATTCTGGCTTAGAGGGTCAAAGTCTATAAAATCAGTTGGTTTCATTTAACATTTTCACTGTTGTTCGGAGTAATCTGCATTTGGGATAACTTGAAGCGAGGCGAGGTTCACTTTCTCGCTCTTAATTCCATTTATTCCATATCTCACTTTCAACCACGGTGTTGCCAGGTACCTGGGCTTGCCTATTGCTGGAAAAGCAATAGTTATGAATTCTCGGGACACGTAAGAGTAGAACTTCAGAAAAATAAGTTAAATTTCTCAAGCCCACTTTATGCTCAGTTAAGCTGGACTGGGCCTAGAGTTAAAGTGAGATATGAGCTACTGTGTAATGTATCTCCACTGGGAACCCTTGATTACAAGGCGACGGCGTTACCACTGCAACAAAGGGACAGCTGCAGAATTTCAAAGTCAACAACTGACATAACCGTAAGTTTCTTGAGTCAAGAGACATTTCATAAAAGAGGGTTCAAGTCTGGTAGCTCCGCTTGTTGATTTGATTCATTTGACTACCCTTTCCTGTCACTTCTGGCTAATCGCAAGGGTGAGGATTGAGTGAAGATACAATGAAATTGATAAAGGGACACTCACAAAGAACAACAATGACCAGGCAGAGATTTGAATCAGGGACCCCTGGGGGCCAGCTTATTATGTGGCTGGAATTAGCACAACTAAGACCGGCTACTCTAAATTATAATGATTTTCGATCAAACGAGACAGGAAGGAGAATGGTACGTTCTGCATCAGAACCATCATTTCTGGTTTTACAATACAAAGCGTTCATTGAACAACAACAAAATGCGGAGCGAAACAAAAGAAGCGAATGTTAACCCTGGGGTTCGTTGCTGTTCCATCGGAGCCATTTAGATAACTTGTAATGGTTTTCCAATAATCTACGAGTGAATATGAAAGAGTTGTTTTGGTCGCAGAAAACAATGCAGATCGAAGATAATTACAGTGAATGGATGTTCCCATGTATTTTAATACAACGGATCACGAAAGGTATTTAAATGTCCTGATCTGAAGTATATATATTAACATGGACTGGAATAGAAAAAGAGTATGCTCGCATGTATGGAAAACCGGGTCTGAAATTTTTATACCAGCTTTTTATCGTTCAAAAATATGGTTTTATGAGAAATTTTCAAAGAAGTATTTTGATCCGTTTGAAGTGTTCGCGATTTACTTTATTGCGAGGTATGCCTTTCCCTTCAGCATGCTTTAAAATTACAGGTTGGAGCAAAGGCCACCATCGGTGAATCGGGTCAAAAAGTCAAACAATGTAAATATTTCCTACAGCTTCATTCAAATTTAAAATAATCGTGAATATGGTAATAAAGCAGTCCTTTAACTATAATTTCCAGTAATTAATAATTTGTTAATAACTTATCTTATTTTTTTGCCCGTAGTATTTAAGCTTCAACCCTGCATGACCATATTCACCTTTAAGAGTTCGGGTCAATCGGGTGACACGTAAGGGTGATTCGGGTGAGTTACCTAATGTTGAAATATGATTACTAGTATTTAATTTCCATTACAAACCTTATGTTCAGAGTGTAGGACCTTATATTTTGCTCGCACATTTGACACAAATAACCTTTATTCTCCCTTGTGCAGTCGCACATTTTCTGTGATAGTCATCTTTATATTTTCTTGCCCCTATACCCAATTAACCAATTTCACAGAAACAGGGTCGATGTACACATTACAGAACACACAAACAGTATCGTTTTCTTCATCACTGACGATTTCCGACTCTGAACATGATGATGGTGATGATGAGAACGTTCGAGTGACTTGACAAATTGGAATGCAACCTTTCTCATATCACTGGGGTCGAGGCAAAAACCACACGAATATAATTTTAGTAACTGCGATACCAGTTCATTCTTCCGCTTCACGGTAAAGTTACTTTACCCTCTTTGTCTTAGGAATTTGTCCTGGCCACTCTGTATTCTTTTTGGAGATACGAATAAGGAACACCAAAGAGTTCTACGGCATGTCGTTGGTTCCTGACTTCTCTAAATGCCTTAATCGCTTTTTTAACGAAACAATGGACTGGTTAGAACATGTAATGACGCAATGTATGAAAGCTTACGGAACACTCAGAAGTCTAATTCGTCTCCGTGACTTCCTCCCTGTTGAATGCAAACTAAGACTCATCCAAGCATTAATATACCCATTCTTTGACTATTGTGATAATGTTTACGGCTCTCAACTCTCGAAAAGGCTCAGTGTAAAAATACAAATCGTGCAAAGCATCAGATACATTTTCAACTAAAAAGATCCAATCATATTCTTCCGATTTTAAATAACAATCAGGTTCTTACTATGGCAAACAGAAGGAAAATGCGCTATCTCTGTTTCGTCCGCGGTATATTAGCAGAAGGTAAAGCGCAGTATCTGTTGGAAAAAATGCATTCTCGTAGGGGTATTCATAAATATGCTACCCGTAAGCGGAACGATTTCGATTTACCCCATCATTCTACCATGGCCTACAAATCATCATCTCCTTTTCGGCTCCCAAAGCATGGAATGCATTGCCTGCAAACATCGCATGCATAAAGAACCCCGTAAATTTCAAAGGTAAAGTAAAAGATATACTGTTAATGGAACAATGGCAGATTCGCGGCATATATTGAAGGTATGAAGTCACTACATGAAATTGTATTTATATTATTATGTATTACTTTTGTCTTTTTTATTACTTATTACTTTGTCTTTTGTATTTGTAGTTAATCACTTTGTGTATTCATTTAATTTTGTGTATCTCTTACAAGTATTATTTTACTTGTAGCTCACTGCTCCACATGCAGTTTATTATATATGTAACATTACATTGACAAGGGTTAGGTAGCAGAGCAGCCTATAGGCTGAACCTCGCCTGCTTAATAAAGAAATTTATTATTATTATTATTATTCCACGAAATTGACGATTTCCTTATATATTTTCCCATCTGTAGGAGATAAATTAATTTAGAAGCCTCTTTCAGGGCAAATGGGCATATCATGTGTTGACCCTATTCACCCGATTTTCGTGAAACCTATTCGCCCAGAAGTGCAACATTTTTCATCAGTTGGATGCATTGTGTGGGGCGTTACCCCCACACCCCCTATACGCCTTCATGGCGTGGTGCTATGCACAGGGGAACACTTTACCTTTTTTTTCACTTTTGGATGCATTGTATCAACGACAAAGATAGCGGTAAATCTTATATCTCTTCAACGACAACTAAATACCATGTTATGCACAAATGGCCTATAAAATATCGCATGTAGTACAGTACAACGCAAATAACTACAAGGACCCATATTTTAAACACGCTTTTCCTTGTCCACTTACATGTAACACGACTATTATTTGTAGTTTTTGACAGCTCCAAATACACAACTTCTTGGTAGCTTCTACGTTCAACAAATGCTACAAATTCCCTACTTCACTTCCAGATCAAAATATATCCTTCAGTTCTTTTGGTTTTGAGTTGGGAGAAAGAATTTCAAAAGTGCACCCATTCACCCTAAGTTACCCTATACCCATAATTAAAGTGTCCCTACTCAGAGACCTCTGAAGCCCATTCAAAGCATCGTATTACATGAAACTTGGTATAGATGTTATGAAGACCATGGGGAAGCGAATGCTGATTAAAACAAATAGTTCAAAGTTTCACCACCAGGTGGAAAAGTGGCGCTGAAATGTGTTGCACAGTGAAAAATATCAAGGGAAACGCTTCTTGTGACCATTGAGGACACTGTCTTACGATTTCCATAGGGTCATTCACGTTGACGGGGTGCATATTGACTACCAACATAAAGTCAAATTACTGCTTGTTGATACATCAGCGCCACATTTCAACCTGGTGGTGAAAATTAGAACTACTTGTTTTCATCGGCATTCGCTTCCCCATGGTCTCCATAGCCTCTGTACAAGGTTTAAGAGCATTCTGATGCTTCGAACGGTTTCCGCAGGGCTCTGAGGTAGCGGCATTTCAAATATGGCCACCTGGTAATATTAAAGGAAAATGCTAAATATGGCCCCCCTTTTTATGTTGTCATTTTCGGAGGAAAAAAAATAATATTTCAAGCACCTGCCAGATATACTTAAATGTAATAGCATGCTAAAGTTTAGAAGATCTCCATTTTTTAAAGAAAAAAAGCAATTTTCAAAAATGGTAAATTGATGTATTTCAAAATTGTGGTCTAAATATGGGCTACTAGTGGCAATGTCACAAAAAGCAATTAAAATTTAAATAACAATCATTTATCGCTAAAATATTATAAAATTCATATTTATGAATAATCTGTTGTTTTGAAAATCACGCGGAATGGGAAAAATCAATATTAAGAAAAACAACCAAATATTTGTTGAAAATGTGATATCAAAATTAGACCTCATGTCATAGCCCATATTTAGACCATCACGCTATTTTTATTCTTCAATTTATTTTCGCTCTCTGTGGTACATATTTCACAAACAAATCATGACGTTATAAAAGCCCACATTTGTTTTATATACCGCTAATATCATAACCTATACAAAGCAGATGCCAATTCCGAAAACACTGAGTTAAAACATACCTGCAAAAAGTTTTCGGCGGTCACAATTCTATAACAGCGTCCAAGGCCGAAACTAACCACCACTTTCTCTTGCGATTTGGCGCCGCAACCTTTGTCCTTTGACAGATAACCAGTTCCCTCAGCCTCTGCCAGGCTGCAGCACCCAGGAGCGCTGATAACTCCAAAACCCATATTTAAACCTTCGCCCATATTTAGACCTCATCCTCTGTTGTGAAAGAAAATGTGGTAATTAATGCAGATACTGTATTGAACTGAACAAGATGCATTAAAGACTGCAACTCTCAATGATCGAACTTCTCGGTATGTTGGCCATCATTCTCGGAGTGCAGCTGGATTCGTCGCCATGTGTGTGTCGGCTTGCCCGCCTCAGCATTTCGAAAATGATCATTCTGAAGACAAGGTTAACAAATCTTTATTGACTTGGACATTATGGACAAATCAACACATAGGCTATTTTTTTGCCCGTCACAAAATACGAGGATAGGTCCCTTAACTAAAACAAAATTGAGGACAGACACCTACGAAGAAACCAAGAGATGTCCAATAAAATTTTCTCACTCAGTTCTTAAAACTCATTCATTCATTACTATACTGTTTCCGAGGATAATATCTCCTTACCTATTAAAAGCTGAGGCTGTAAAGAGGCACTCAGTACATACAAGGACAAACACAGGACAAAACCACTCCACAGAGAATTTCCTAGTCGTGGATACAGGCACCAGAGCAAGAAGCAGTTACAGGGGTGTACTACGGCAAAGTGAGGTTAACTTTCGGGTCCCTTAAGAGAAGGTCCACCCCTTACACACCATAAATCTTGAGAACAGAAAAAATCAATTTTGGTAGTGTCCTTTTGACAGGCTAGACATGTCACACTACTTCGAACAAGTGTTCTCGGCTTACCAGCCAGGTTAACTCGACGTTAGCTTCTAACGTTTCGAGCGCAGGGAATTGGAATCAAGGAATCATTATGTTCATATTCCCTGATGTTGATAGCAATGTATGCGCCCGAAACGTTGGAAGGTAACGTCGATTTAACCTGGCTGGTAACCCGAGAACACCTGTTCGAATCACGTCGCCATGAAAGCTACAATTCCAATATGTCACGCTCATCTAGTAGCATCTTCGCAGATAATTCGTATTTTAACATCTACTGGAAATATAAGAATCTTTGAATAGGCAGGCGCAAATGCGTAACTGATAACTCCATAATATCGTCAACAGTTTCCCTACTCACAGAACAACAAAGAAACGAGGGAGTTGTCCTCTTGCTTCTCCAACTCTTTTCTCGTCTTCTCCCCTTCACGTTCTTCCCATTTCGTCCACCCTTTGCCCAGAGTCACTCCAGAATTATCTCTTGTCTATTCTTTCGTTATTTGCTGCGACCAAGATAATCGATTCTTCTTCCTGGCTGGACCCGTGGGGGATGCTGCATTCTCAGAGGGACAAACCCCTTATCAAGACAGCGATGCACAATAGTCAGTGTTTCCATCTCGATCGCAAACGTTTCAAAACTTGACTTGCGTCGACTCGTAGCGAATTGAAATTCTCTATAAACTTAAGATAGAGTACATGTATTCCGAAATACTGGGTGTCATGTTGTCGAATATGCTTGGCACCGATATCCTGGACTATTCTCTAACCCGCTCTTCTCTTCGGTGTACCAAGGTTGCCTACATGCAAGGAGCGTATTTTCCACGGGGCCTCTTTTAAAATACTCACCCAGTATATCTAGAATGCCTCTTTCAGTAGTTATATATGTATCGAGTTTGTCTAATCGGGACTGGACCTACAGTTTTAAGTGGGATCTGAACCACTGTACAATCGAACCGGGAACTCTTTGAATACACGGCGACAGCCTTACCATTGAGCAGACCGTTGTAAATTCTGTTATTAACGCGTAAAACAAGATAGGAACAATTAACATGTTAACCTGTTGCGAATGAGAAACGCTTCCTCTCCTCCCTCTCTCTCTCTACACTCTTTATCTCCATCGAGCTCTCTCCCTCTCTCTCTCTACACTCTTTATCTCCAACGAGCTCTCTCTCTCTCTCTCTCTCTCTCCGTCTCTCTTTTGCTCTTTCTTTCGTTTTCAGTTTTCCATTTCCTCTCCTCTCTCTCTCTACACTCTTTATCTCCATCGAGCTCTCTCTCTCTCTCTCTCCGTCTCTCTCTTTTGCTCTTTCTTTCGATTTCAGTTTTCCATTTCCTTTCCTCTGTCTCTCTCTCTCTCCACTCTTTATCTCCAATTCTCTCTCTCTCTCTACTTGTGCGTTCTCACTCTCAACCTCTCTCTATCTCTGTGCATCTCTTATTCTTCAGTTTATCTTTCTCGGTATTTTAATTTCAGTTCAATTCTCTCCAGGTTTTATCTATATCTCTCAGATTTCTCCAAATCTTTTCACACTTTTTCTATCTTTCACTCGCCTATATCCCTATTTCTATCTCCCCGCTTATCTTTCTATAAATCTTCTTATTTCCTTTACTTTACGTTTTCCACTTCTTTGCTTAATCACGACGATTGCGACGAATGAGGTACTGATGAAATGGATGATTGAGCAAACCCAATGCTTTGCCCAGGGTTCGAAACTGTGACCTCTGACTTCGTAGCTAGTTAAAATGACCATCCTCACGTAGGTCTGCTTTATCTTTCATCTCTCTTCGTTTCTGTCTCATTCATCGTCCTCCTTCTCTCCACCCGCAGTCGCTTGGCTGCAGATGCGTCTGACGCGAGGGAGATTTGCGCGCTGGTGGACGACCTGCTGACGAAGCGCTGAGGTAAGGGACCGTGATGCTTCCCCACCGCAAAAGGCTGGTGCTTCCGTCTCCAAAGTGCCCAATATGTCCACTTCTAGGATAATCCAAAACGGCGGATGACATTCCCACAGTTTCTTCATCTTTAACGCGACGGGAGTCGAAGAAATATGACCCCGAATTTAATCCTGGCTGTGGAGAACCCAGACAAGCGGCTTAGAGGTTTACGTTGGATAGACCCTTTAAGATATCTTGAGTTGCGTCATACCGTACCTAACTGTAAGTGGAGTTACGATTGTCGAATGTCAGTGCAATTTACATTGCTTTTATGCCTGTTTAGGCTAACTAGGATGATGATAAGGAATGACTACCTAGATGTAATTGATGAAATCGTGACGCGATCGTAGAACTATCGTTCAGCGTTCTTGGTCACCGACCTAGATAAAAGTTAACGTAGATGTGAGTATTCATACACAGGGTGAGACCAAAGTCTGGGTACATAAGAAAACAAATACATGCATAGAAACATACACATGATTGATATGCAGTGATTACAGTTACAGTACATGTTCAGTATGCGTGAATGCATGTTTCAATTCGACGCTCCTAGTTTCGCTAAACGTATGCTAGTGTGGTAGTGGTGATTTGGGGGATGACGACTGTGGCCCTTTCTATGTGGTGGTCCAGGCTCTTAATTTTCTTAGCGTACATGTTCCCACATGTAAAAATGTAGTGGTATTCGTCTGGCGACCATGGAGGCCATTCACTTATGGTACCTGACTTTTGCCTCACCCTGTACATGTAATGTTAGTTTAGTGAGGATATAGTAACGTGCAATTTTTAGTTTGAAGCCTGTTATGAGTGTTTATCTTTGATATTCCTTTGTAGTAGAGACTCGGTTGCCCAGTCGATAGGGGGTCTGACTTCCACGCGGATGATCCGGGTTCGATTCCTGGGCTTGGGGCTTTGAGGTGGGAAACGTTCAGACCTTGCACAGGTGGGTGGCTCTGAATTCGTCCAGCCTATCATAAATTGGGTACCTGTAGACAACCGTGGTGGGTGAAAGCAACCCGGAGCGTGGTGCTGATCATATCACCTCCGCAATGGCCGAGATCGTGAATATATCCCCTTCTGAGCTTTCAGTGCTTGCTGTAATATACAGAGGACGTCACGTGGACAAGCAGGAGTTCTTTATAAGCAGACCATTAATTAATGATGGAAAAGTTTAATTTCGACAGGATTTTCCTTAAAATTCTGAGCTTATTCCTGCCGTACACGACGAACATGAAAATTCACTTGGAACTATAGAATGAATTATTGTTTCGAAACAAATTTGTTTTGGCCTCGTGTCTAAAATCTTAGTGTACTACAATGTCAGTCAAATAGGTAAAACAGAACTTTTTAGCCAAGACTGTTTCCTAAATTAAGCTAATTCTTCTAGAACGAAATATTCTGCTAATTTTGAATGTGGCAGCTTTCTAGCCATTTATTACCATGTTTTGTTCCCTTCGTATGCACTTTTGTTCTAATTAGCAATATCTTCTTATTCCTTTTAGGAACATATTTCACAATAAGGATCTGCGCAATCTTTCGACAGCTTCGTATTCCTGCTTCATTACATGGTGATATGACAATGCTTAAATCTCATTAGACCTGCGTATCTAGTTTTATTATACATCTATGGTCTAATGCAGTGGTTCCCAAAGTATGCTTACAGGGACGCAGCGAAATGCTCCAATATTTTCACTGAAATGACACTCCTTAGTCTACACATAGTTTTAGTTCTTTTTACACATTTCTGAATTTGAAATATGTGTTTATTTTTAACTTAAGGCAAGCCATCTAACCACACCAACTGAGCGTTGCAAGTGTTAGATAGGCCTGCATTCTGATTGGGGCGCGGCGGAAAAATCGTGAAACTAGTAAGGGCAACGTGAATCGAAAAAGTTTGAGAACTAGCCTAATGTATCAATACAAATTTAGGTAACGTTTACAAATGTATGAATGAACTACTAAAATTATTAATCTATTAAAAACTATTCACGTTTTCTTCAGTTAAAAATTCAGGATCAGCGTGGCGTGTAATCAACACATCGAAAACAAATATCCTTTCACCGTCCAATAACTTGAAACCAAAATATTTCAGGCTTTATGATCGAAATGTATCAGTCAGTGCATTTGAACAGATGACTTTAGTTACTAGCAACAACTCCCACCATCTATCGGTCAATTTCTGCACTGTGAGAAACATTTAAATATACCAAAATATGCCCCTAAAATTTCGAAGCGTATTTTAAAAGCAAATGCTGGAGTTCGATAAATTAATGTGAACATCTGAGAGAAGAGTTATAATTAGTAACTTCATACGATGTAGGATTACTCTTGGTACTCAAAACAGCAAGAACCATCCTTGGAATGGACACATACCACTCTGGAAAGAAGTGCGTGGGACTTCGTACTGCTCCATCGTTTTTCTCCAACCGAGACGCTGGTGGAGGATGAAAGAACCTTACTCCGTTTTAAAAGAGGCTCAATTATGTTTAAGTCTGGCGGATGTGGAGGCCAGGAAAGACACATTTCGTCTGCTTGATTGTGTAGTCTCAACTGTGGTGCTATCGTCGTCGCCTTGTAATCAAGGGATCCCGGGTTCGATTCCCGGTGGAGACACATAGTGGTTCGGATCCCACTTTAAACTGTACGTCCAGTATCGATTAGCCTTACTGTGCATAAAGTGGACTTAAAGCAACAAATCAATCCAATACAATTATTTTAAAACTTGAGAAACCATCCATTTAGATACTCCCGTGGCGGCGCTTGTGGACTCGACAACATTATACTTAAGTTTATGTAAGTCCTTCTGATTTCGCAAATATGTTGCAACATTGTAAACAATTCTTCTGGCCTGTCCTCTAAGAGGCATCCGGAACAGATTGTGGATTTCGTTGGACCCGGCATGATTTGATTTTTGCATTTCAAAAATATGCAGCCAAGAGTAAAGAGCAAGAACATTTCAGTGCTTTAAAAAAGAACACAGGCAAGCGAGTTATCAGATTGCCTTCCCGTAGAGATTGTTGTACGATAAACAAAATAACCCCCTCCCCCACTCGGCTTTAAAAACAAACAAAAAAAACCAGGCCACTGCTCAATGTCGCATTCAGAAAATGAAGTCATTCGCCCAGTAGTTTATCTTCGTTATAAACGTTAACGCGCGTGCGTAAAACTACAGTTTACGATCCGCGCACCGCTCGCATTTTCAAAGACCGGATTAAATCAAATGAACCACTGATAAACTGATATGAGCCGGCACCGACAATCTACACGGTAAAAATAGTTTGTCATATTTGTTTTAGCTTAATTTTGCTGAGTTGGCACCACTCGTACTCTCAAGGCCAGACTAGTACGTAGAAGAGTGGTGGGGAGGATGACGTAACAGGAAGTGCTCCGCAGCGATCTGCGCATATTGGGACTTAACTTGTCAGGTTATAGAGCCTGTGCTTTCCACCACTCCCCCACAAGAGAAGGCTAGAGGCAAACCCTCCACAACCCTTCACTTCGTGTTTGCATTGATTTGTTGTATTTTTCTTATCTTTTCTGCCACTTCTGGCTAATCGCGAAGATGAGAATGAGTGATGATATGTTAAAATTAATCAAGGTACACTCACAAAGAATACCCAGACCTGCATTCGAACTCGTGACCCTTGGCGTCGGAACGTATTGTGCTAACCACTACGCTACGAAGGTCGGCTGATTCGACATTAGTAGTAGTAGGGCAAAGCAGAACTTTGAACAATTCAGGTAACTACATGAAGCGATGAATATAGCACGGGAAGACAAGCAAAATTAATATAATACAAGCATTCGGAGAGACAAAGAAGAAGTTAGTGTCAAATCTGCGTTTCCATCTACATTGTTACATCACAATCCCCTCTCTCTCTCTCTCTCTTTCGCTCTCTGTCTGCACCAAGAACTGGAAATTAACTGCCTGAGAGATTTAAAGTAGTAGCAACAGCAAGGCATGCTCTGTCATTTGTGATCGAGCAACGAAAACGTCAGTCTTTGTAGAGGTAATTATGGCTGTCATTCATGTCCCCCGCCACCCACTGTTTGAACGCGTGATTTGCATGATTACTAGTCGTCGAAAGGTGATCAGGTTCCATATTCTCCTTCGCTCAAAATCCCTCTTTTGAAATGCCCTTCCTTACGAAGAAAGGCGATCGAGTTCCAAATTCTCCTTAGCGAGACTGTCAAGCTTCGTTTCTGTTTGTTACGTAAAATATTTAATGAGATGCAGCTTTTAAGACAAGTTTCACGGAATTATATTGGAATGTGCAAAGACAAAATAATGCAATCAAAAGTAAGTGAAAAGTTTGTTATATAACCTTAAAATAAATTAGGAGTTTTAGTGAGAATTTTAGAGGATGCACTTGGAGAGAAACGATCAATTTATAGTATGTAACCTTTACGTATATTTTCGTACTGATCAAATGATGTAACACAATTTATACCACAGCGTGATGCTTGTATTTGTGCATGCTTATTATTAACATTAAAACAAATGTTACAATAATATTAAGCAAGAGATTTGCATTTGCTGAGATATGCAACATGGGCAATAACTAATCAGTACATAGGAACATCTGGTTCATTGGGTTTGTTTTTTATCGAATTGCTAACTTGGATAATCTACACTATATCGTAATTAGCATTTGAATCATAATTCAGTATACAATATTTCACGTTCGTAATATTTATAATTTCACAAATAGCAAAATAGATATTACTAATGTTTTATTAACATATTTATTAGCGTTTTACCTACAAAAGAACATTAACCTATGGGCGAAATGATCAGGAATGCGCCACAGTTTAATAAATATCTCAGAACATATCTTCTTCTTCCTTATTTTATTTTGGCTCACACCGCGTATTTTTGCGATTTCTAGCCAAAGTTGCGGAGTTCAGGTACTATTCCAAACTGTTGATGATTCTTTCACTTTTTTCGAAATACTATTGCCTTATTGGGTGCTGTAGTCCATTCTGTTTGCAAGGTCTTTTGTATTTAATTATCGAAACGGCCAGAACATATCAACAAATTTTACTGTACTTACCAGCTTATTACAGTTTACGTCTGGCTGTTTCCGCCCAGCGTACAATCTCAGAAACATAGACATTTCCCATTCCCTGGGTGCTAACTGTCAAGGTCAATTAATCAATTCAAATTGGAATCTCATTGGACGAGACAACGCGAGACTTTAAAAGTAGCTTGACGTCATTTTACTTAAGAGTTAAAAGCGACCAAAAAGCCATGATCCATCTCTCCCGCACCATTTCCAAAACGATGGAAGGATTAACATTTTACAGCCACAAACACCAGGTGGCAGAACGGTCAGTGGTCAATTACTGGCCTCCAAGCGGTGGAAGAATTGTACAATAATTGGCCAAAATCAGGCCGTGCCCCTTGGCTCCCCCTCCCAACCCTTCACTGACAATGTTCGCCACTATCTCATTAGCAGCGCAGCACGGCGTTTTGCCTCGGCAAACATCCGAACGTTCAATAGCTAAGCAGGATTATTTCCGCATGAATGAAGCGCCCCCACCCCCATCGCCCCTTCGCCTCAATTTTACACAGAGCAGGCACTGCAACGAGGCAGAATTTGCTAATCGGCTGATAGGACGGCTCAACAATGAAGATGGAAGTTAAACAATAACGTGATGTATTTATGCGCTTTACAGGATGGTGATTGAATATGTCAAGGACAGATTAGATACTTCCTGATAAAAATAGTTTGTAATCGTACATCGGAGACACTACAGATTACAGAATTACGCGCGATATTTCCATTGTTGTACTTGGAATACCGATTTACGAACTCGCCCGAGGTTATGTCAATCAAAATGAACAAGTCACCGCATTCCTACTTGCACGTATCCTGTTGCAACCGTGTTGAAAATAGGTCGTATTCGGTTGCTTGAGAATGATTTCGTTTTCGTGGTTAGCATCCCTGCTCTGAAGGTCACATGGAACGCTCTCTCAATTGTTGCGCAATGGCTGATGTGAGCGGACATAGTTACAGCACTGAGGAATGGCTAGTGACGAACAGGAACCCACGGGGACTTTTGGGATACCCTGTATAATACATACAGAACTATCTGTTGGGGACTTTTGATTATCATATAAGTATTTCCATACTACCAGGTTTTGGCTGTAAACTTATCAATTTTAAAAAGTTACTGCTCTTCGAGCCTGAATTTCTGAAAAGCCTCTTCTCAGCAGGTGCTTACGTCATAAGAGGAGGACAACCCAAAATTTTCAAGTTTCTGGGTGCATGGGTTTGTGCTGTGCGTTAATCAGTCATTGAATGAGGAGAACTCAGTAATATTTCATGTGCTACACGCGCTGCCCTGACTTCAAAATTGCTTGTTATCTGAACTCGTAAATTGATAAGAGATCATCTTTCTGGAACATTGCAGACAAGTCTAAACATGTTTTTCTTCAGTTTGAGAGCGATGGTGTCATCGCCCTGTAATCAAGGTGTCGATAGCCGGTCCCACTTTAAAATGTAGGACCAGTCCCTATTAGCCGGTCTTTGCATAAAGTGAACTTAAAAACAAAAACTCGAACTCATTACTCTAAAACTACAATTTAGAACCAGAAAACGTATTTTTCAGATAACATTTATTGCCTTATGGGAATAACAGATCTTTTTTAGTATTTTTGCAGGTTTAATTGTATAATTATCACTTTTAAGGTTTTATAATGGGGTGTAAAGACAGTCGGAGCGTGGTGCTGATCATATCACTTCCATAATGGCCGAGATCTTGAATGTGTGGAGCCCTACCTCCAGCCCCCCTCTCCCCACCGGGAGCCTTCATGGCTTTGCCTTTTATGTGAGCCACCTGTCATGATGAGAATCGAAGTTTACATACAATATTTTTCTTAAAATTGTCAGGTCATTTTCTACAATTTTAATGTAATTGTACGTCATTTTTTTTACCTTTCCCTCATCAATTTCCACCTCTCGTTATGAACGCTGTGTTCTGCTGTGTCCGCTAATCTCAGCTATTCAAACAAAGCAAATTAGGTGTCAAGGAATGTGAATAGACTGACGATATGTTAAGAGGGATGTAAACAGTCTAGGCAGTAACGCATACGCGTCAAAGAAAGTAGGGCAATTACTCTAAACGGGAAAAACCCACGGGCTGTCTCCGGAAAATATGCCTGACGGGCTGCGGAGGGATATCCACGATGTGCGAGGGAAATTGACCTGAACGTGCAGAAAGGGGATTAAGAAGAAGGAGGAGGAAAACCGGTACGGAAAAAACCCGCGGCCTACGAGTAAGAAGAAATGATAATATTTGGAGAGGTTCCTTAACGTTTGAGGGTAGCTACACCCGCAGAAACCGCCTTAGATTATGGAGTACAAAAAAGAAAACGGGGGAGGAACCGAGTACAAACAGTTTCAACCAGGGGGGGAAACGAATGCGGTTAGTCAACAGTCCTCACCGAGATCAGAAAATTATTTGGCAAGAGTATGCAAACACTGGAATGAACAAACCGACGAGAGAAATACACAGAGAAAGACGGAAGGAGAAAATACAGAGGAGAGAGAGGGGGGGGGGGAGGGAATCCTAAATCTTGCATTTACATTCCTACAAAGGAGGAAATTATGACGTTGCCTGAATAGATGAGCTGGTAGCTTAGAATGAAAGTGGCGAAAATCAGCATTAGAAAAAGATGAAAAACCGTCGCTAATGAGAAACTGATGAAAGGAGATAGCAATTACAATCTTCTTAAGGGATAATTAAAAATGTGCAAATACTGTTCTTACCTCTTTAATCTCTCTCTCTCTCTCTAGAAAGGGAAAAAAGAGGAGGTTTATTTCATCATAGTTTAATGCCATTTTTCTGTTGAAGCCGCAAAACGTACTCGATTTTTCCCGCTACTTTGTCGCAATGGAACCTAAAAATTGGAGAGCGAAGACAAAACACCGCAGTAACGTCGTCAGTACAAAAAAATCACTGATTTAGAGCTTGTGGAATTTTTTTTTAACGAGTAGTCGCATTGAAAGAACTTTTTTAAAAAACACAAAAGTGTCTATTTCGGCTGCAGAAGCATTAATTAATTGCAATAAAGCTTTCTTTTATTGTTAAGTAGGGCACCCGCTCACCTTGCCCCTTCTCTGGCGCCGATACTGGTACGCCATCTAAACACACGAGAAACCATGCTCACTGTATCCCCATTGTAATCATGTTTTTTTCTAATTAGATCTGGCCGTAGAAAATGTAACCAGGTCATGGGAAAACACGGAAGTAGACCAATTCAACAGAGCGCCATTCAGATATCTCGTTTACCGCATCAAGAGTGTTCATGGTCATTACGCTTTTCCCTTTCATGCAATTGATCACATAGTGCAAGCAGTCTGTCCCGCAAGCATATTTTGCATTAACTCTTTTAAAATACCACCTCATTATGTCGAAATGCACAAGATTTAGAGCTTCGACCACAACTACTTCCGTAAAACACGCCCTGCTGGAGTGGACTATTCCAAACTCGAAAGGGTAGAAACATGCGCAGTAATTCATGTGTGCTCAATCAATTGCTTATCATTACTCGCTTTGTATGTTTCTCGTTGTGATGGCTGTTACAATTTGTAACAAGTGGAATGTAGACGATATTTCAGGGAACCTGCTTCTCCGTCTGCGACCCACTTGCATCCGTCACCCCTATTTGACCACTGGACTCGTCCAGTTCGCGCATGCGCACTTGCATCGATAGTCGCGACTATCGTAGATGGACTGTTGGAGGATCTTGGCCCGCCATCTTAATCGATTTAGCTGAAATGCAACACCAGAACAATTCGGCAAGCTATCTAGTTGCTATGAAGATTTCAGCTCAAAAACTCAAAATATAGGGTAGTTAGAGCAGTCACGAAAATGGCGACTCATCCTTCTTCAGTTACCACTTTACTATTATTCTTGTTGTTTTTACTACTAAACTGTAGGTCAATTAATGTCCTAAAATTCCTGAAAATTTCATTCCATAAATCAAAAATATAATCTGGGCGGAATTTTGGCCGAAAGGTGGAATTCTTTTTGTGCAGTGATACTAATAGCATACTTACTAACACGTGTCATATAACTTCAAAAAACACTTTAAATATTAACTAACTAACTCTCTAGCCTTCTTAAGACTGTATATCATGGAAAGGCCTTTTCCGAATTCGCCTTCTTTCTGCCGATAGAGGGCACGCAGCACGCACAGCGTTTACACCACCAGATGTTTTGTCCAGGCCCACTTCGCGAGGCCCTCAAGAACACGCCTCCTCCGGTACACGGGCAGTTAGTGATTGACAGGTCGTAAAACCCTTGGCATTTCTTTTCTCAGACATGTCCTAGGTTTTGCTGTTCGGGTCTTCATTGCCAAAAGCTGATCTTACCAATTCGTGTCAAAATTCCAGACGATAATATAGAGTCCTGCAGCAACAATATGTGGCTTGTAACATACATAATTGTGGAAGCTTGTCTTCAACGAATAAGGAGTCCCAGTAGTCTACTATTTGACCTCCGGGGCGAGGTAGGTAGCACAGCGCGCTACAACAGCAGGGGTCCCGGGTTCGAATCCCGAGTAAGACATGGATGTTTATGTTCTGAATGTGAAGGTTAAAAAATATGGAACTGAGTAAGTACTGATATATGAGAAAGCAGAGAAAATATGACATCGGACTGCCACGTAGTAAACCCAGGTTCGATTCTCAGTGTGAATGATTTCAAGCAGAAAATTTTCCAACATTATCCTTGCATAAAACCAACTCTGTGAATGTATTTGATCTATTTTTATAAAACTTTCACTAATTTAATCAAACTTGCATATTTTAATTAATATTAGGTCTAAAGTAAAATATGGCCATTTAATACCATGTGGTCCAAAAAGATAATAATTGAGAAAATGGTCAACTTTTTCTATTTATATAGCCTATATTTTTGTTGTTGTAACCCCTATGCAAGGGTAATATTTTCCTTTACATGACTTCGTTTAAAAATTACGGCCATGTTTGACTTATGATTTGCGGCATTTTTAGCCTTTGTAGACAGTTGCGGTAATTATGATAACTCATCTAAGAAAAATGATAGCTTGGGTAAAAATCATTGTTTTCAGTACATTTCAAGCTACATTGTATGTTTCGCGTATTTTTTCAACATATTGATTTTGAACAAAATTCAAAGTTTAGGATATTTTTGTTAGGGAAGTTATGTAATATCAGAGTATTTCGGCTGAATTACTGTTATAGCTCTTTGATCGTTTCTTGATTCTCTTTTTCAAAATTTTGAGCCCAGATGTCTTCGATCGGGGAGCTAAAAAAATTGATATTTACAGCGTAAAGATTACTCTATGACAGGTACCTGTGAAACAAAAAATTCCAGATTGATATTTCATGGATAACAAACCTACAACAGGGGATGAATTGGTCAAAAACAGGCATTTTACATTATTATTTACAAAGAAATGTTTGCTTTTTAATAATCATGTAATTAGAATTATTGTGTTTATTAATTACATCATGCGAATGGCGTAATAAGTCCGTTAGTAGTGTTACGAATTAAATTTTCCTTCTTCTTTATCCCATTAGTTATGAAGAACTTCATCCCGGCTCGACAAATGTCACAAGGTCTTTCAAACTAAAAATAGACTACTTTATGCCAAATTTAAGTCAGATTACGTGTCAGTAAGCAGTTTTTTACCTGTTTAGACCACTACTTCAACTGCGACATTTGTCCGAACGGAAAGTTTACCGATTCTGGCCTATGTTAACTTATTCTTTATAGAATTACAACAAAATTGGTTGCTTTGTTATTTTATTATAATTTTGAAAAATCCAATTATATATAAAAAGATGTTTTGTTACTATAATTAACTATTTGTATTTGAAAGAAATTGGTAAAGCCACCAACCTGCATTATGCAATGTGTTTTGAAGGCATATTGGTGGGTGGGTGGGTGGTGGTGGCTCTTTACATATTCAAAGTCTCGGTTATTTATAGAGGCGATGCAAATCGTCTCTATGCTCCCACGTAGTTATATAGTAGAGTTCCTTGTACGTAGATGCACCCCATGCAGTGGGAGAGCCCACTTTCCTCACCCTATCCTCCGGGAATCGAACGGCAGTCAACCTCTCCTATCGATGGTCTTTATCCTCCCAAAACTAATTTCCGAAATAAATTATGACCGATTTTGAATCAGGTGCAACACAAACAACATTGGAGATATTGAATTGGTTGAATCGGTAGAGAAAACCCGACTTGCAGGTTGTAAACTTATATTGGCTCCCGAGCGTTCGTGTATATAAATACAACCCCCCCCCCCATTTTTTATAATTCTCTAGGCATTGAATTAATAATGGAGGTTAGTATATTGAATCTTTCACCCGAAATTCATTATAAAATTTTAAAATGAATTCTTAATGATTTATTGATTTAGTGTTTTAAGTCCACTTTATGCACAGTAAGGCTAATCGGGACTGAGCCAGGCATGGAACCCTGGATCCCTTGATTACAAGGCGACGACGCTACCACTCCGCCATCGAGGATGCTCAGTTTTTAATGGGGATGTAATTCAAATTATTAATAGACTATTACAAAAGCCTCCCCGCTATTTATTCCATCCTGTTTAATGATTACGAAGGATTGTTGTTTCAATTTAGCATGTAGAAGGATTCGAACAGGTGTACCAGCCAGATTAAATCGGCGTTATCTTCCAACGTTTCGAGCACATACATAGCAACAACATCTCTTACCTGAAGATGAGAGAAATGTATACGATGGAAGCTAACGTCGATTGACGTCGCCAGGAAAGCTACAACTCCTATCTAGAAGGGTGGAAATACAAACGAGTTGGATTAGATAATTGAGGAAATTAATGAATGATAAGTCTGATGAGATGGAGGCCAAAAAAATATATATACATAAGAAGATAAAGTGCCTACTGGCAAGAGCTAAATATAATAAGATATTAGATGGAAAATACAAAAATTGATTTAGTAATAATTAGAGGTTATTGTAAGCGTAAAAAATTGATGAATAAAAAATATGTTTTGATAGGTTTAATAAGTTATGATTAGGGTGCGGATTTATAGGCAATTTTTTCTATCTATCTATCTATCTATCAATCAATCAATCAATCAATCAATCATATGTTTTGTCACTGCTGTTTACCTACTAACTATTCATACTGTGCTTCAAAAGCTGCTTACTTTTAGGGATATTTGATATCGAAGCGACAAGCGACACGTGTCTCTTGGTAACTGGCTCTCAGTAATAAACGCAATCAACCATTCAGCTTGTGTTGTCTGTTGCTTGTGTGTCCCTAGGACTGAGTTCTTTTTCATACCGTCCATCGTGTCGCCCTGGCCTGTTGTTCGCGCATGCACAGTGAATATTTTGCTTTAGACGGTGTGAAATATCTGTGTCGCTTGAGGATTTCACCAATTGAACGCAGGCTTGTGTGACATGTTATTTTACAGCTGTGTGAGACGTTGCTGTTGATTGGATTGTTCTCTAGAGGTATGTGTCGCTTGTTACTTCGGTCTGCAGCTACATTGAGAAACGTTGCTGTTGACTGGCTCGTTCCCAAGCGACACGGAACATTCACATCAAGCAACAAGAGCCTATACAGTTTAAAGCAAAACATACACGAATAACAAACCGAGTCGACATGATACACGATATTGAGAGAAAGTCCCAGTCCGAGCGACATGCGACACGAGTAGATTCTTTCAGTCATGAACAAGCTATGAAGATGTAATTGAATTCATTGTCACTCGCCCTCTTAGAGAGTACTCACACCGAAGCGACAAGCAACATAACTTATGTCGCTTGGGAACGAGCCAATCAGCAGCAACGTTTCACACCGTAGCGGCATGACAGGCCGCACATGCCTACGCTCGATTGGTGAAATTCTCAAGCGACACGTGTCGCCGGTCACTTGTCGTCCCGGTGTGTTTTCTCCCTCCATCACGATTAATGTATTCACATAATAGCCAAAGTAAAATATTAATGAAACTAGAATTAAAAAAATTGCAAGATGTAGGTTCCATTATTATAACATAACATTACATATAGTATAATTGAATGTGCAGTGAATTATATTTAAAATTTAAAAATCTACCTTCAGCATAGTTGTCTTACCTCTTTATGAAATACATCGGTGTTCTCTAAATGTGAATGTATTGCCCAAGCGTGTTCTTTGTATAGACACAAATTGTATTTTTAAAATGCGTTGAAGTTAATGTGACTATAATTGAAATTATATTCAGAGATCGAGACGAAAACGAGAGAGCGTTTACATAACTTGGGACAAGAACAAGATTTAGAGTTTGAAAGAGTACCCGACTGTCTCACTTCCTTTCGCTGTAATTTCTGTAGGGCCTCTAAAAGGCACGTATCTAGAAATACACCGAACCAATTGTGTCAGGAATAATAATAATATGATGTTTAAGTTAAAATTATATAATTATCACATAAATAGGTAAAAAGATCGGATAACAGCAAGTATTCATTATCTAGCTTACCTGTAGTTAAGATCGGCATAATTTGCATAAAAAACAAATGACATAGCTGAAAGAAAAATAATAAAACGATAACAAAATGAAAAAGAGTGCCCTGGTAAAGAAATTCATTTCAAATTGATGAAGAATTGAATATTTATTGAATAAAAGAGAATGTTAGATCCGGTTAGCGAAAAGTAAAGTTCCTGATTAATATTTTATGCATATTGTTATAAATAGTAGCGTGCAAGCATAAATCTTTGGTAACTGGTACTGTCCTTCTAAGCCCCCTACTTCCAATCTTTCTTCCAATAAGTTCAAAGAGTGGGCCTCCTCGATGGCGCAGTGGTATCGTCGTTGCCTTGTAATCAAGGAATTCCGGGTTGGATACCCGGTGGATGCAAGTAGTGGTTCGAATCTCACTTTAAGCTGTAAGTCCAGTCCCGATTAGCCTTTCTGTTCAAAAAGTGGACTTAGAAACAACAAATCAATCAATAAGTTCAAAGGAAATTATAACCATCGATTATGTAATAAATGCTACACAAATATATTTTCATTATTTAATTTTTTCACTTGGTAAGTCTTTCTTGGGGAGGATTCCGGACCCCTCCCCAAATAAGTCCTTGAGTTTCCTCGATGAAATTAGTAGTAATTATCTCGCCTTGTATTCAAGGGGTCTCGGGTTCGATCCCCGGTAGAACTACACAGTGGTCTGGATCCCACTGTATCCTGTAGCCCCAGTCCCGATTACCCTATTTGAGCATTTAATTGATTTAAAACAAATTTAATTTTGCTATAATTTATCTAAGATTCAATTGGGACAGTCTCTGTATTAATGTATTTATTCTTTTGGAAAATAGAAATAAGACAAATAAAACACAATGGAAAAACAGCCGGGTGAAGGAAATCAACTTTCGATTTTTCGAAATGGTCGGAGCACGGTCAAAAGCTGCCCCCAAGGGAAAAGACAATGCCAAGGGTAGAAGAAGAAGTAATACAAGCCACGCCCACAGTAGTAAAGCCTGGTCAGAGTCATCTATCGGCAGACGGCTGAACTTGTAGGACTTGAACATAACCCCGCCAGCCGATGGCCAGCCCCGCTATGGCTCGAATAAAGCCATTCTAAAAAGGTGTTTGAAAATGCATATCAATGTTTGCAATGGCGTATTGTCACAATGGGCCTCTCAATTTGAAAAATAAAAAAAATCAGTTTACTCAGGAAGGATGCAAGAAAGGCTTGCAAGGTTAAATTTTTACAGTAACTTAGAATCGGGCTCTATACGCCGATCCAAAAACTGAGATATTTGACAGCTAATATCTATTAAAATATGGAAGTGATAAAAAAATTTCGATAATCACTGTTAAGATTCATCCTTTCTGATCAATTCACCACAAAGCTCATTCAAATGCCTCAAATAGTTTTCGAGTAAAAGTGTTCTGA
Source organism: Lepisma saccharinum (assembly GCF_977018435.1). Lineage (NCBI taxonomy): Eukaryota > Metazoa > Arthropoda > Insecta > Zygentoma > Lepismatidae > Lepisma > Lepisma saccharinum. The sequence goes on along the minus strand of NC_139234.1, from coordinate 59,643,016 downwards.
ATGAAGGTCTGTTTTTTCGCTGCCCATGATATGGCCTCTTAAACCCGAAGGTTCATGGCTGCAGCAACACAGGCCTTCCATCTTTCCCTATCTTGAGCAAGATCTATATACTCTTTTCCATCCCTACCGATTTCCTTTAGGTCCATCTCAACGTTGTCCCTCCATCTTCGTCTTGGCCTTCCTACAGGTCTCTTACCATCTGGTTTCCCAACAAGAACCTTGTAAACTCCTCTTTCCTCTCCCATTCGTGCCACATGGCCTGCCCACCTAAGTCTTCTTGATTTAATTATTCTAATAATATCTGGACATGAATACAAATTATGTAGTTCTAAATTATGTAACCTTCTCCACTCACCTGTATCCTCATCCCTTTTAGGTCCAAAGATTTTCCTAAGGATCTTATTTTCAAATACTCTCAATTTATGTTCCTCTTTTAATGTAAGGGACCAAGTTTCACACCCATATAATACTACAGACAAAATTACTGTTTTGTATATTTTAACTTTTAGTTTCTTAGACATTAAACGAGAAGACAAAAGTTTATGAAGAGAGAAGTAACATGCATTTCCTGAATTAAGCCTACTTTTTATTTCCTCTTCAATATCATTTTCATTTGTTAATATTACTCCTAAGTATTTGAATTTGGAAACTGGTTCAAACGAGTTGTTATCAATAATTAGATTTTGATTATTACCTAACACTTGGTTTCGGCCTGTAAGCATATATTTAGTTTTCTCTTTGTTAACTTCCTAACCTATCTCTTTAGCAGTTTTGAAAAATATTTTAGCATTATTCTTAATCGTATTTATATCATCCCCCAGTAAGTCTACATCATCTGCATATGCTAACAACTGAGTCACACCATTTAATTTTAGTCCTTCTTTAGTTTCTTTTACCTTCCTTACAGCATATTCTAAGGCAAAATTAAAGAGCAATGGAGATAATGCATCTCCTTGTTTTAACCCATCATGAATTATAAATTTGTCAGACATATTATTACCCACACGAATTTTACTTTCTGTTTCACTGGTGCATATTTTTATCATACTAACAAGCTTCTTAGGTATTCCAAACTCTACTAATATATTATATAATTTATCTCTTTTGACCGAATCATATGCTTTTTTGAAATCAATGAATAGCTGATGGACATTTTGATTATATTCCCACTTTTTTTCAAGTGTCTGTCTGATATGAAAAATTTGATCTGTAGTTGATCTGTTACGTTTAAATCCACATTGATAATCACCTATAATTTCATTAGCATATGGGGTTAGTCTTGTTAAAAGAATGTTAGACAATATTTTGTATGTTGTTGAGAGTAGAGAAATTCCACGGTAATTATTGCAGTTCATTTTATCACCTTTTTTAAACACAGGAACAATTATGGATTCTTTCCACTGTTGAGGGATTTCTTCTTTATTCCATATTAAACAAATTAATTTATGAATTTGACATATTAATGAATTTCCACCATATTTAATTAACTCAGCTGGTATTAAATCAATGCCAGGTGCTTTGTTATTCTTAAGCATTTTAATAGCGTCTTTAACTTCAGTCAAGTTAGGTTCTGGAACTAAAGGTTCTGCTGTGTGTACTTCATTTACTTCTGATTTATCTCCTACCTGGACATTTAAGAGGTCATTAAAGTAGTTCTTCCATCTATTTAGAATATCGCTTGGGTCAGCTAGAAAATCACCGTCTTTATCTTTTATCAAGTTTACTTTAGGTTGCCACCCCTTTCTAAATTCATTTACACCTTTATATAAATCTCTGATATTTTTATTTTTGCTGTTGGTTTCAATTTCGTTAATTTTGCTTTTCAAGTAATCTCTTTTTTTACTTCTAAACGTGCGGTTAACTTCTCGCTTTATTCTATTATAATTGCTTAGATTTGTATCATCCGAGTTATTTAACCACCTAAGTCTAGCCTGATTTCTTATTTCTATTAGATTATGACATTCATTATCAAACCATGGCTTATTTTTTCTTGGTTTATGGTATCCTATAGTTTCTTTAGCTGCTGATTCTATTGCATTACGTATGTGCTCTCAATTCTTATTTACGTCTGTTTCATTTATATTTTCATCATCATTTAAATCCTGCAAAACATCAAATCTATTTGACAGTTTAATTTGTTAATCTTTCTTAATTCTTTCATCAGCAAACTTTCCTGTATCAAATTTTAGAACTTTTAGATTTTGTTGCTTATGATTTATCACCGAGAGTCTTTCTCTTAATTTAGCAATTACTAAATAATGGTCACTGGCACAGTCAGCACCTCTATGTGTACGAACGTCAATTATACTAGTATGCCTTCTCTTATCAATGAGAATATGATCTATCTGATTATGAGTTTTACCATCTGGAGAAGACCAGGTATATTTATGGATATCTTTATGTTTAAAAGTGGTACTTTTCACAATTAAATTCTTTATTATTAAATAAACACTTTAAATATATCATGGGTAAACGGCATCTGCAAATGAAATACCTTGCGGTTTTATATCTGGAAATGTCACTAGTTGGATGTCTGCTTCAGCCCAAAGCAGGAGAGGGTAAATGAAGGGAATCCAGTTAGATTTGGTTGGATTTGATGCATCTTGTATTTGTTCCTGGAAATATAGTTTGTGGCATCACCGTGAACGCTTTCAACCAGTGTTAACGGGAATGTGAAACGCATTTTTTTTTATTCTGGTGGTTTCAAGTTACCTTGTGACCACAACTCGCACTGAAATACAAACTGCACGAAAGCTTTCGCTGTATTGAAATTACTACTGATACGTCCGTCATACTTCATAGACACTCCCCAGTCCGTGCTTGCCTAACAGGCTATCAGCAACGATGTACTGTGACACATGGAGAGCGACAAAATTTTAACTGAAAACAATCATTTTCCAAGAGCCTCTTGCCACATCACTAAATATTCATACTTTTTCAATAATTACTAAAATTTGTTGATATGAATAGTAATGAATAGTCATTTTCGTAATGGAATTTAGTGTGGATAAACAAATTGTGGTATCCAGAGGCACCGATTTCAACTACTTTCATCCAGGGGTCCCGGGTTCGAATCCTGGCCTGGGCATGGATGTTTGTGAGTGTCCATTCATCAATTTCATCATATCATCACTCATCCTCATCTTCGCAAATTAGCCAAAAGTGGCACAAGAAGCGAAGTAAAATCAATCAATCAATCAAAACTACTTTCAGATCGATCAATATCTGTATATGATTGATTGATTAGTTTTATTTTACTTCACTTTTCTGCCACTTTTGACCAAACGCGAAGATGACAATGAGTAAGTGATGAGTTTGAGTTTGAAGTTTGTTCTATGGAGCTTTCAGACCGAAGCGACAAGAAACGCGGTGATGTGACAAATGGCAAGTTACTAGGGCCCCTTCAGTGCATGACTAAGCAACACTGCGCATGGCTGAACAACATACCGAGGCGACATCACGCTCTTGAGAAAGCGGGCCAGTCCGAGCTACAAGCGATAATTGAAGCTTGTAGTGTCGCTTCGGCATTTATTTCTAAAGGTACACGTGTCGCTTCGGTCTGAAAGTTCCCCCTAAGTAAGCTTTATAAGCAGATAAGCTATTCAGAGTTGTTCCTAGAACGTTGTCTCAAGGGAGCCGATGTTGTTATTAGAACGAAGTCTCAACAAAGTTGATGTTGCTCCTAGAACGTTGCCTCAGGAGAGCCGATATTGTTCCTAGAACGTAGTCTCAAGCGAGCTGATATTTCTATAACGTAGTCTCAAGAGAGTCGATGATGTTCCTAGAACGTTGTCTCAGGGAAGCCGATGTTGTTCCTAGAACGTTGTCTCAGGGAAGCCGAGGTTGTTCCTAGAACGTTGTCTCAGGGAAGCCGAGGTTGTTCCTAGAACGTAGTCTCAACAGAGTTGAAGTTGTTCCTAGAACGTTGTCTCAAGGGAGCCGATGTTGTTATTAGAACGAAGTCTCAACAAAGTTGAAGTTGCTCCTAGAACGTTGCCTCAGGAGAGCCGATATTGTTCCTAGAACGTAGTCTCAAGAGAGTCTATGATGTTCCTAGAACGTAGTCTCAACAGAGTTAAAGTTGTTCCTAGAACGTTGTCTCAGGGGAGTCGATGTTGTTCCTAGAACGTAGTCTCAAGAGAGTCGATGTTGTTCCTAGAACGAAGTCTCAAGCAAGTACATGTTGTTCCGTTCCTAGAACGTAGTCTCAACAGAGTTGAAGTTGTTTCTAGAACGTTGTCTCAGGGAAGCCGATGTTGTTCCTAGAACGTTGTCTCAGGGGAGTCGATGTTGTTCCTAGAACGTAGTCTCAAAAGAGTCGATGTTGTTCCTAGAACGAAGTCTCAAGCAAGTACATGTTGTTCCGTTCCTAGAACGTAGTCTCAACAGAGATGAAGTTTTTTCTAGAACGTTGTCTCAGGGAAGCCGAT